>NC_054832.1:60302485-60625610 GCF_018345385.1 Vulpes lagopus
TTATTTGCACACAAAGTGTGAAGTTGGAGCAAGTCACACATCATACACAAAAATTCATTTAAAAATTGACAACAGCCCAAAATGTAAGAACTACAGCTATAAAATTCTTAGACCCAAATGAGCTCTTCCAACTTTGTTCAACTCTCAGCTACTTTGCCCGTACCACTTGCTTTCTTCATCTTCCATACAGGTAAGTTTATCTTCTACTAACTTGATGCTAGGTGCCTTAAGGGCAGGGATCATGATATTCTTCATGGTGATTTATTTATTCAGCCCTGGGCTTAGCACTCAGCAGACGGTCTGAATGACTGACTGAATGAATGTATATGCAGACTTTGAAACAAACTCTTTGTCATGGGAATACCAAATCCCATCTATTTCATTGATAGGCCAACTCACAAGGTTTATTCAGTTAGAGTTGAAAGATGGGCCCAAGCCCTGTTTTGCCACATTCAACACCACTTGTCCCCAATACAGCAGCCTGGTCCCAAAGGGATTCTATTTCTAGTGCTGTCATTTCAGAAAATCATAAGCAATACACCACACAACTTTTTTTTTTTGGTTGAGAAATAGTTATTTGTGGTATGTTCACAAGTTACTTAGCTCATTTCTATGGTCGTTTTAGTCATTTAGAGGGCATTTTTCCACTACTTTCCATAAGATTTCTATAAAAATCCCCAGATTAACCTGGCTTCTTGGGAGGACATTTTGAGAACTATTGATTTTTCTTTTCATGACAAACATTCTTCTGTTTCTCTTTTCCCTGTCTTCCCTAAACAGTTTAATAACATCATTTGCTTAATGGAAGCCCATATTTACCTCATTAAAAAACAAGCTTCAGATCACTCCCAGAGATTTTATATCTCTGCCAAGACTTGGACCTTTCCGACATTCTCAGAAATCCACCAAAGCCTTACACATTCAAGCAGTCCTTGAAGGATGATACAGGTTGGGGCCCATTTCTCCCTCAGGAAATTAATTATAACTGAGAACACTATTAGCTTTTTGGCATATTTAAAATCTTACTCAAGCATGTGAACTGAATCACCAGGTCAGTGAGGCTCCCTAGCTTACACCTCTGAAGACATAAAATACTCACCTACCTGTGAGTTCTTCCTCAGGACGATGCAAGTCACCTTGTGGTGGTGACAAGGCGAAGATTTACGACCCACACAGTGACACAGTCAATAGGCAGCTGGTTGGCCAGGCAGCTGACTCAATCCTGGCAGGCTTTCCTGTAGTTATTCCTTTGACAGTTTATGATTTGGCACATTTGCTTGCTTTTGGCAGCAGTGCCAAGGGCATATTGATCTCCAAAAGTTACTTGGGCTGTTGAAGAAGGAAAAAAGTCAGTCTCCCGTACCCTACTCTTCATGCATTACTTCTTCATCCTGGATGTATTCAGGGCTCATTTTTTTTTCCTGCAATGAGCTTTTAAAAAGAAAAATTCTCTTCAATTCACACTGAAGTGGTTTATTGAAGGGAAATACCTGAAGGGATGGTAGAGTAAGGCAGGTAACTTCTTTAGCAGGGTGGGCTGTTGTTAGCAGCCTGAGGTTGCCCTCTGGTTTGGACCGAGGCACGTGGGACTTATTAATTACTTCAAAGGTGAAGGCATTTCTCTTTCAAAGAGTAATTTGTGCTCCTGGATTGATTCTCAGAGATTGTCAATCAACGTTAACTGGCCACACCAGCATGGAAAATATACAGGCCTCCATTCCAACGTGCATATAGAAAATTATTTCTAAATTACTAATTATTAATCTGGTGTCATTGACAAGCCAGCCTCCTCTACTGGACTGTGATTTCTTTGCAGTCAAGATCATTTCTGCAAGTTCAGGGCTTCTCCTGGTGCCTGGCACATAAGCAGAGGGCACTCGAATCGTTGCAGAATAAATAAATAAACTTCTAAAAATTATTTAGAATTTAGCAACAAAGTATTCAGAATTTTGGGGGATCAGCAACCCTTCACAAGAGTAACTTCTAAAATAACCACAAATGAACTGATGGACATTACTGTAAATCGGATGCATCTGCCAGCATTTAAACATGAAACTCTTGTAAGAAGCCTGGACTCATTCTCCCCAGGGAGTATAAGCACCAGAAGAAAATTCTGGGATTTCTCCCTCCTGGACCCTAGTTTAAAAAAACAAAAACAAAAACAAAGCAAAGCACTGTAAAGTCACCAACTAGCATATAAACTAAATTATGTGTCCATTTTACATATTTTTCAAGGATTTAATGGATTTTAACTTTATTTTAGAAAATGCAACAATTGAAGCAAGAGAAGAGAATCTAACAAAATGTACTGCTTAGGCCTAATTCTGAAATCATTCGTTTAAATAAACTCCCCTGCATTTCTTAGTCCCTTAACAAAGCTTCTTGGTACAGTAGAAGGGGAGATGCGCATGATTACCTCCACCTGCCTGCCCCCAAGTGGAAAAGAGTAAATAAACACAGTAAGCAAGAAGCTGCCTTGCCCTAGCTATTATTAGAAATAATTTGTCGATAGATCATTTTCTTTGAAAGTTTATGTTTGCTGCACCTAGAAAAAGTAGAATGAATAGTAGCCAGGTGAAATAAGCTATTGCCTGTGCAGGACATATGCTAAAATTCAACACCATTCTTTGTATTCATTGTCACCAGCTTAAACATATATTGCCAAAGAGCCATTCTTTGAGAATAAGCCAGCTGACAGCTATAAGGTGTGTTTGCAAGGGCTTTAATGACTTACTTGCAACATGTGCTGAATACACATCATTTTCCTCCCCTTCCCCACATTTCCTGGAGTTTAATGCAAGAGAAAGGAACTCCACTAAAATGAAAAATCAATCATTTTAGAGGCAAAAAGTAACTTTCTTTGAGTATAAATAAGTGCTGCTCAGCACTCAAATGTGATGAAAAATCATTGTTCAGAATCAATGGCCATCTTTGTGGAGAATTATAGAAGCTTTGTAACTTGTTAATAGACCTGAAAGTCTACAGAAGTTTAAACTCCCCCTAATCACCATTCCCATAAGCCTATGGAAATTACTAGCATGCCATTACTTTTCTCAGGTGTTCCTGGACTTCTTTAGGATCACGCATACACATTCTTTCAGCTTGTACAGATTTCAACCCTTCTGGAACATCAGAAATACTTATGAGATTTACTGAAAATGTAACATGTGCAGGTCCCACAGGAAGAAACGAATTCAGTAGGTCTGGTTTGACGCCCTGTCTATAATCCGTATTTTTTTAAATAATTGTGTGTGCCCCAAAGGTTCAGAATCCTGATAAACAGTGTGATCAGAAGTTCAGCAACATTTACCCTGAAAGATTCCAACATTCAATAAAAAAATATAAGCACCATTCCTTGAACTATTAATGGTAACTATGATTTATCATGTCAGAAGTAGAGTCAGTGAGTAAATCCAAGTTCACCCAGACAACACCACGTTGCAGGTCTTCTGAGTACAACCAGGCTCTTTCCTTCCTTTAAAGCCATTTCAGTATGTTTCTCCATCCAAACAAATCCAACTCCCAAGCCTCTTTAATTAAGTTTTATTGAGAAAAAGGAGGTTACAGCAAACTTGATTTTAAAATTTTTTAAAATATTTTTTTCTAAAGTTACACTCGAAAACAATCGCCAAAATAATCTCAAACTCTCGATCTCTCTCTCTCTCCTTCTCTCTCCGTTTTGACAGTTTTTTTGTTGGGATTGACTCACTAATCCTTTGAAACTGTGACTTCTGAAAGCATTCCCGCCATAGGAAACCTCAGACCAAGGTGATGGTTATGGCAGCATGGTCACTGTCTTACCTGGATCCAGGCCCCTTTGGCATTTTGCATACCCTATATGGTACGTCTTCCACTAAAACACAAGTCAGGCCCATCAGAGGCAGGAAGTTTAAGAGAGCATGGATAACTAAGCAGTAGGCAGCTATGAGGTCCACAAGAGAACAATTAAGAAACATCAAAGGTACAAAAGGTACAAACTTGCATTTATAAGATAAACAGGACCTGGGGATGTAACATACAGTATGGTGACTGTCATTAACAATACTGCACTGTATATTTGAAAGCAAAGGGAGGAGACCTTAAAAGTTCTCATCACAAGTAAAAAGCAGGTTATAGGCATGTGAGGTGATGGATGTTAACTAGATTTATTACAATCACTTCACAATATACACATATATTAAATCATTACATTGTACAACTAAAACTAATATAATGAGGGATGCCTGGGTGGCTCAGTGGTTGAGCATCTGCCTTTGGCTCAGGGCATGATCCCGCGGTCCCGGGATCGAGTCCCACATAGGGCCCTCTGCATGGAGCC
This sequence comes from Vulpes lagopus, assembly GCF_018345385.1. Taxonomy (NCBI): domain Eukaryota; kingdom Metazoa; phylum Chordata; class Mammalia; order Carnivora; family Canidae; genus Vulpes; species Vulpes lagopus. The sequence goes on from NC_054832.1 coordinate 60,306,804, forward strand.
TGCTTCTGCCTCTGCCTCTGTCTCTCCCTCTCTCTCTGTGTTTCTCATGAATAAATAAATAAAATCTTTATTTTTTTACTCATGAGAAACAGAGAGACAGAGAGGCAGAGACACAGGCGGAGGGAGAAGCAAGCTCCATTCAGGGAGCCTGATGTGGGACTGGATCCAGGGTCTCCAGGATCAGGCCCTGGGCTGAAGGCAGCGCTAAATTGCTGAGCCATCTGGGCTGCCCTAAATAAAATCTTTAAAAAAATAAAACTAATATAATGTTACTTGTCAATTATATCTCATTTTTTTATATCTCATTTTTAACAAAGAAGTGGTAGAGACAAATAACTGAATTAATGAATTAAAATAATAAGAAAAAAATTAGAGTAAAACTAAGAAGAGGCTTGATTACCTATAAAGAAATGTGTCTAGAGAAATTGGTAAGAAGTTATGACTTCAGGAAAGGAATATAAAACATTAAACAAAAAATTAGAGCTATGATAAACAAATCATTAAGCCAAAGGATCAAACTTCATAATAATATAATAATAAGCTAAGCCCAATGTACTAAGGAAATATTTATTGCTGAACCGATTAAACAATATTTCTGTCTTGAATGTATACTTGTCAATAGCAAAGACTAAGTTTCATTTATAGAAACTTGTGTAGAGCCTAGTATAGAGCCTCATCCATAAGTTGGTGGATGGATAGATGCGTGAACAAATGAATGAATTACTGATAGAGGACTCAGTTGTACTGCTTTTTTAATATACAGACTTCTTGCTGACATGACTTCAATGATTTGTTTTATTTTTTTTAATAGATTTTATTTATTTATTCATGAGAGACACAGGAAGAGAGAGGCAGAGACACAGGCAGAGGGAGAAGCAGGCTCCATGCAGGGAGCCTGACATGGGACTCGATCCCTGGTCTCCAGGATCACGCCCTGGGCTAAAAGCGGTACTAAACCGCTGAGCCACCAGGGCTGCCCAGTGATTTGTTTTAAAGGATATGACATCACTCAAAATTACTTGCCATCTTGATTCCTCCTCTGTCAACCCTTTCTTCGTATCTTTGAAACAGAAAAATTGTGTGTGTGTGTGTGTGTGTGTGTGTGTGTGTGTGTTTTACTGGGAAGCCATGTATTCCTTACCATCTACCAAAAAAAATCACATTTATGTTCACGAATACAACCTCAAAATTCTCAGCCCTTACGAATGTTGTACAAAGGCTAGGAAAATGAGATATTAGCAATATCATAAATAAAATCCTAGCCATTTAAATATAGTCAAATCTGTATCATTTTCACAAATGGATTCAAATTACTAATACATGTTTGCATGTGGTCTTTCAAGCACACAATAAAATGTTAGTGTAAATACCATGGTAATGTTAATAACTATTTGTTTAGATTCTGGATTATGTTATAAAATCAAGAAAAATTTGTTGAACTAATTAGAATGATAAAATAGAAATGCATGCACTAAAATTATCAATGCAGAAGTGTTAATATCTGCTTTTAACACTAAGTGAAATCTGAAGATATATCATCAAATATAATTTGAGTAGAGATTCAATGCTTTGTGCATCATGTTGACTGACTATTCTAGGAGTCAAAGTACTAGTTTTAGTTGTAATGTCCCTATGATTCCGGAACTATGTCCTCGAACAAATAAATAGTTACGTGAGAATATTATTGCTATAGTCTCCTATGAAGTTAGGGTTATCTTTGACTTAAAAGATATTGTTGACTTTACTCTAAAATCATAATAAGCTCACCCCATTTGGAGCCTCTGTTTCTATTACTACAAATGTTCATGTTTGAAAATCTCCTTGTTCTGAACCTTTACCCACCAAGCACTCTTTGGATAAGATTTGGCTTTTCTTATACATCAATCTACTCTCTAACAAATTTTAACGCATAAGTTACAATAACAATTGTAACTGTCATCCAGACCAGAATCTCTGCACAACTCTTACTGACACACACTTTAGTAGGTGTGACAGTTATAGTTCTAATTGTCCATTAGTGAATTGGCATTCTGCTTTTCAAAAAATAAATTACTTTCTCATTTGCCTTTGTTCATCTTGCCGTGAAACCACCTGGAGTGAGGATCATCTTGCAGCAAGTGATACTGACCTTGTTCCTTGTGGGCTGACACATATGGTGCCAGTGGCAGGAGCAATTAAGGACACGGATAAAAATTAGGTGGCTTGGGGAAAGCAAAATAGAAGCAATTAAGTTGTTGGAAGACACTCCCATCAGGAAACAATGAAAAACACTATGGTGCTCCATTAATTCTCTCACCATTTTGAAGAACCCAGGAGAGCTGACTCCAAATCGAATTCCAAAATCAAACAATCCTCAAAAACAAAATAAAACTGATTCTCCAACACTTCTCAATGACTCCTTTTCACAGTAATTTCTCTGCTTTGGTTTGTCCATAGCAAATCTTGCTTTCAAGTTTATGATAGCAGTGCAGGGACGGACAAATTCTCCTCTACCCTCTCAGGGTCTCTAGTTGGGCCTACGAATAAAACTGACAAATGACAGATTAACAGGAGGAAAGCATATAAATTTATTAAATCTTTACATGTTCATGAGAGCTTTCACAAGAGAATGAGGACCTGAAGAACTGACCAGAGCAGGAAGTATTTACCTTTTGGAGGAAGAAACAATACATTTGTGAAGAAATGACAAGACAAAGGGTTGGGGTGAGGACAGTAAGTGGCAGAGAAGTGACTAGAAGACCATGTGGGGATAGGGACTCCTAGTGAGAACCGAGCTTATTTTAGTAAATGTACAGATCTATTTCAGAATCCATTCCCAGTCTCTGGTAATAAGGAAGTTCTCTTCCTGAAATGCGGTGGTACCTTTTTCATGGGAAAATTTATGGTCTGTTTCTAGGTAGAGAAGGGTAGGTCAGAAAGTGCCTCCTGCATCTGCTGCTCCTAAACATCTGTGTTTCAGCTCAAAATAATCAACATGCCAAACTGGCATGTTTTGAGGTGGCATGTCCTGAACTTCAGTAGCAGCAGATATGTTATTTGGATTGATTGACAGTTCCTCTAGCTCTAGTTTACATACTCTCAAATCCCTACAGAAACATAATCACCACCCCTATTTAAAGAAAGACTAGAAAAAAGTTCTTTACATCAGTCAGATAGGGCCATCTCTTTTCAGGATGGAGGAAGATGGAGTGACTTTGCAGAAATACTGGCCAGCTTTTCCATTCACCAGAATCCATTTTTGATCATTTGAAATGAATTCTTAATATTTCAAACACTGTCCCACTCAAATTTAACTGCATTATCAAAACAATTGTCTGGGCCAAAAACACTTTAAATTATTATTCATGCTACTGATCTTCTCTATTAAGAAAACAACCAATGATACTCTTCCCACATAGTCTCTTATATAGTTTGCTAGACTGAGGCATGGCTAGGTAGCAGAAAGAATGGGCTATTGATCATAATCATAACTCTAGAAGCTAACACTTATTAAATGTCTATGATTTACCAGAATTATTCTAATTACCATACGTGAATCCTTTTGTTCTTATGCCACCTAACAAGATGTGTTTTATTATTATTTCTTCCATTTTACAAAAGAAGAAACAGAAGAAAAAGAAAGGTTATACGACTTGTGCCAGGTAAGTCCTTCACAATAAGATAAGTGGTAAAGGTAGGATCTGAACGTAGGCTGTTTACAAGTTTGCACTGTTTACAAGTTTGTGCTCTTAATTATTGTGCCACACATACTGAAGATTTTTTTTTAAAAGAAAGGGGAGTTGGGAGGGAAAGAAAGGCACAGAAATACTAATCCTTATTCTTCCAGCTTCTGTGACTTTGGGCAAATACTTCAATTCTCTAGGCTCTTGCTATTCAATGTATGGTTCTGCCAACAGCAGTATGCATCACCTGAGAGCTTGTTAGAAGCACAGAATCATAATCTGCATGTTAACAAGATCTCAAGGTGATTTATATGCGTGCTAAATTTTGAGAAACATGTCTCTAGGCCTTATCAGTAAAATTTGAAAGCTGGCCTGGATGATATTAGCTGTCTCTTTCAACTTAAAATTCTATGTACATGTACATGTGACTTCAAATACACAGGTGTTTAATGTGTTTATACATGCTCAAAATCAAATGCTGGATGTTATCCGTAGTCAGGAGAAACAATTTGCAAATCCATCAGTTTCTTGATTCACAGTTTATCAGGATTGGATTATATGGTCTGTACTGATTGAAACTATTAATTTTAAAACAAGTGAAAAGGTATCTGAAGTTGCAAGTTTAAATTTTATGTTGATGGTTTTTCACTGAGATTTAGGTTCAACCAACATTTCAAAGTTGACTACCATAATTCACTCATAATAGAACTTAAATAATTGTCTCCAAAAGGAGTGTTAGCAAAATGTTGACTCATTTCTGAATTATTTTTTTCTAAAGAAGACCTTAATTGGTATTCCCGTCTTTCAGTAAAATATACAATCAATGCCCCATTTTTTCTTTCTTCAACCCATTAATCACATATGTTTTTCCATTTTGCACTAATGACAATTAACTTCTGGAAGTTATTGAATTTTAAAAATGACCATGAGGAAATAAACAAGTAGGCGATAACATCACTAACCATTCTGATATTTTAATAAGTAGATGTATTTTAATTATTTATGCTACTTTGTAACATGCCAGTAAATGCTTTCTAATGCTTTTTGTAAAGGCAGTGAAGTCTTGATAATTTTATATCCGACTATCATTCTTTACTATTAGATTGTTCACTGGAAATGTAAGGTGATACTGCTGATAGGATTATAAAAATTAGATTTGGGGATTAGGGAAGTTTGAGCCATTGTATGGCTACAATTTCTGTAATTAATTATCCCAGAAAGAACTTCCTTTTGTTATATGCTGATGTCACTGCTTTTGCATTGCTCCTTGGAAGGACTTTTGTGAACATGGTGATCATTAAAAAAAAAAAAAAAAAAAACAAATGCCTATTTTTATATCTGTCCAATAACTGGTTCATTTGGAAGAAGGACTAACTCTTGATCTACCAGTGACCACTCGTGTGACTTTGGACAGATAATTTCAATTTCCTAGGCTCTTACTAATCAAAGTATTATACAGTTCTCAGTTCTTGCTGGTTGTCTGGGACTGAGTCCCCACCTTAGAACAGCTGGGCTTCCTAATTCCCAGTTTACCCTTAAAAGCCCTGTGATTAGGTCATTCCTCTGCATTCATCCTGGTATCCCTGGCTTGTTCTCCTGGATTCATCACTGGACTCTGTCTCTCTGGATTAATGTGCGTCCATGACCTACCTATTGTTATATTCATTTTCTTCCCTGGACACTGCCTACCTAATCAGCCTTTTCCATCCCATAAACTCTCCTAGACTCCTGCTTTGTGTGAGGAAGAAGGACCAGATGAAAAATAATCTATGGATTATACTTTATTTATTCTCTACTGTTTTAGTCCCTTTGGCCTGCTATAGCAGAATACCATATACTGTATGGCTTATAAGCAACAGAAATCTATTTCTCACATTTCTGGAGGCTGCCAAGTCTAAGATCAAAAAACCGTGACATTTAGTAGGCTCTTTCTCTAGGGAGAGCCCACTTCCTGGTTCATGACAGTGGTTTCCTCACTGTGTCCTCACTTGATGGAAAGGGTGAGGGATCTCTCTCTGGGGTCTCTAAGAACACCAATCTCATTCATGAAGGCCCCACTCTCATGACCTAATCACCACCCACCTGCATCCTAAGACCTTGACATTGCAAATTAGATTTAACATACGAATTTGGAGGGGGAATGCTATAGACTTTCAGTCTATAGCGTTTATATTCAAGTATAAGACTTCTAAAACTATGTACTAATAAATAAAAATAAGATACAAAAGGACCACAAAAAGGAGACTTACAACTAATTTTTAAACAGCCAGTATTTTAAATTTAAATTAATTAAAATGAAATTTAAAATTCAGTTTCTTGGTTGCAGTAGCAACATTTCAAGTGCTTAATAACCATATGTTGTCTGCCATTTTGGTCAGAACAAATAGAACGTTTGCATAATTTTTTGTTCAGGGTTTTATTTATTTATTCATGAGAGAGAGAGAGAGAGAGAGAGGCAGAGACACAGGCAGAGGGAGGAGAAAGCAGCAGGCTCCATGCAGGGAGCACGATGCGGGACTCGATCCCAGGACCCCAGGACCCCAAGATCGATCCGAGCCGAAAGCAGCTGCTTAACCGCTGAGCCACCCAGGTGTCCCAGAACATTTGCATCATTGAATAGAGTTCTACACTAAACACTGAACAATAGTGCTCTAGATATTTTATGCAACTTTTTCATTTACTCCTAATAGCAACCTTGTAAGGTAGGACATTATCTGACATTTACCGATGAGGACTCAGAGATGCCAAGGGACTCAGGAGGCTTAACCACCTATCAAGTGAAAAAGCCAAAGGAAGAAATCAGAATTTAAGTCATTCATACTCAAGATTTAAATACAGATCGGTTTGACTCTAGCATTCCACTATACTAGATTCTAGATTCCTGACTGCTGATTATATGAACATGCATCTTAGAATATAATTTGTAGTTAATTGTTCTATGTTTCAATCTCCTGGGTTGATACATGAGACCAGAAAACTATTTCAAAGCCCAAATACTAGTAAATGAGAAAGTACTATATTGTTTCTCTTAGTGCTACATCTCCTCTTAGTTGGACCTAGTTTGATGATAAAGTGGTAGGGAAAATAAGGTAAAAGGAATTAATGTTTATAGAGTCATAACTTATGCTAAACCCTGTGTTGGTTTTGGAATGCCATAGAGTAGGTATTACCCTCATTTTGTAAAGGAAACGAGCATAGGGATTATGTCGTAGGTTGATTCCCTTGAGCCTCTCCTATATTTTGAACAGTGATTTGTCTTGTCATCAGATCAGTTATTTTGGGTTTGATTCTACTTCCTTTGTCATCATTTTCCTCTGTGTATTTGCTGAATCCCTTATATTCTGTCTTGATATCTCACATAGTGTGACAGTGGACTGGCTACTCCCTATGATGTCTACAGTCTTAACATTTTCATTGTTATCCAAAAGAATATGGCTTTTTATAAAGGTGACATTGACTTCTTGATTTAGCTGTAGCGATAACACGTGGCAATACCAGGATGCCATCTTGAGAGATGCAACATATACACACTCTATCTAGGCCTGCAGCCTAAACATACTGCCATTTCTTTAATGGTTAGAATATAAGGAATTTGGAAAGTCATCGGGGCAAGTGGAGATGGTGCTTCTCTTGAATACATGTAATGAGTCATTAGCGAAGTCATTATTTTCTGGCTAAGATTTTAAACTCTATTGATTTAAGACTTTAGTGCCCAGAGAGGATTGCTTCTTTCTAGAAGACAAATAATGATCCCATTCCTTAGGGGAAGTGAGGAGAGGCAGATGATGTTTTTTTCTGGGTTATTTCTTATAGGATGGGAGAAATAAGGTTGCTGCTTTCTCATGCGATGTAGGAGGAATAGATGTAGGATATAGAAGCTGAGGAAACTTGATAGGACATCTCCACGTCCATGATGCCAATTCAGAAGATTCAGAAGGTAAAGATTCAGAAGGCCACAATTGTATTGCATATGCAGAATCACAAGGGCTTTTGGGGAATGGACTTTCTTGTGGTTCCAATCTCCTCTTCCATAAACTGAAGGGGCTGAAATGGGCCAGGGAGGGAGGAGAGAGGTTGCAGTAGACCAGTAGTTCTCAAATTTAGGCAATCATCAGAATCACCTGGAAGACATCCTTAAAGCACAGATTGTTGACCCCTATCACAGTTCCTGATTCAGCAAATCTAGACTAGGTCTGATCATTTGCATTTCCAAGTTCCCAGGTGATACTGATTACGGCTGATCTTGGGACCACACTTCAAGAACCACTGCTTTAGGATCAAAAATCCCAAATATGGGGCAGCCCAGGTGGCTCAGCGGTTTAGCGCTGCCTTCAGCCCAGAGCCTGATCCTGGAGACCCCGAATCGAGTCCCATGTCAGGCTCCTTGCATGGAGCCTGCTTCTGCCTCCGCCTCTCTCTCTCTTTCAATCTCTCTTTCTCTCTGTGTTTCTCATGAATAAATAAAATCTTTTTTTAAAAATCCCAAATATGAAAATAAAATCCATTCTTCCCTTATAATCCCTATCAACTGATATGATGTCTCCTTTTTCTCTAGATTTTGGTTCAAGAGAAGGAAAGCCAGGCAGCTTATGTTTCACCCTTGCTTTCTTCAAACATGTCTGTCTCCTCATGACACCTATGGCCAGAAAGAACATTTAAATCCCCCAGCTATCTTAGGCTCCTCCTCTATATTATAGAAGAAATTCTACAACTAAGAGGCTACTATGCTACTGATATGCTAATGATAGATAAAGGAATCTAAATTCTCTACTGTTTCTCTATAGTGCCTAGCCTCTAGATTAGTATCTAGATGGACAGGGCAATAACACCAGTTTTCTGATGCAAATCCAATCTCTGATTCTGGTCCGTATCCAATTATCCTCAACTATGAGTAATTAGGTTCTGCTTGGCCTTGGTTTAAGATTTAAGAGAGAAGGTAGAAAAGTCAGCTTAATTTTAACAAAGTATCATGCCATCTATCTTGAAGATAGGAAAATGCAGAGTGTGCTTGTCACAAGCAAGTGCAGATGTACCAGGAGCTAAGGGGTGGAGAGTAATTAAGAGTTCACTGCCTGACATTTCCTCTGGGTATAAACCCCATATTATACACATAGTGGGGCTCTTGTAGCTATATCTTCGGTATGTATTTGACCTCCTAGGTCAAATCTTATTGACCTACATCTGACCCAAGATAAGCTCATGAGAGGCTTTCTCCCTTGGGAATTTAAACATAGCACACAGAGAATTGCTGAAGCTCAGGGCCATTAATTTAGCCTTTTAAAGAAAAGAGTCATGGAATCCTACTGCTGAGAACCCCAACATTGCTTTGGTATGTTCTCAGGGCAACATTTAGTAACACTTTCAACTCTGAAGGAGACAGAGAAACTATAAAAAGCGGATTTTATCTAAAGCTAGTCAGATTTAGTTTATTTTCTTACAACCAAAAATATATATATGTATTAACCAATATGCAGGCCCAATGCGAAATTCTTTAGAAAAGTTATCACACTGGATCTTGACTTAACAACTCCCTGTGATGCAGGGAGTTTCCTCTTTTCATAATTGAGGAAATAAATGAAGTTCCTATATTTACACAGCTAGAGAGTAAGTGGCCAACCAGAGATTTGGTCTCAGGTCTGATTGACTTCAAAGTTCATATTTTTTCTACAGCCTTACTCCTGAAGGAAGTGGAGCTAGGACTATAATGCCAACTAGATTTCTAATGTGAAGACACCTGATTTCTAGGTAAAATCAGTGTACATACAGGTCAGTCAGAATATTAGAACAGATTCCAAAGGATCTTTAAGATTCAGTGCCTCTTCTTGGAGCTTAAAGTATGATGGCGAAATGATTTTTTTTAAAGGAAAAAAAGCAAGAAAAAAGTCCCACTGACACCAAAGTAGTATCTCACAGTGTATAAGAAGTTGATGAATTTATGTAATTTCTGAATTACAAATTTTTTAAATGAAATGTGATATCACTTCTAAGTACATAACAGAATTTGAATGAGGCCAAGAAACAATGCCTAGAAAAGCTCACAGTCTACTACTGAGTAGAAAAAATTATAATTACCATATCAAAAGAGTATTTAAGAGGAAAGTCTCTGATTACATGTAATTATTCTATAAAAAAGTAAAGTACATGCTTCTAAAATTGTTTAAAATAGTTTGTTCTCTTACATAATTAAGGAACTTATAACTTCATTTACGAAGTCCTTTCTAAGTCCTTTCAAATACTTAACATACTGGTAACCATTCACCAAGAGCTTGATCAAATTTTTATAAATTCCAAGTTAATCTGATTTAAGGCAATTTTATTATAAATTCAGCTTCTCATTAGCTAGCTCTTCATAGACATCTCTGAACTCAAACACTTGAAGTCCTTGAGATTTATCAACACATTGCAACATTTGATTAGGCTACCTTCTGATCTTTAGCCAAGTTAATTCTGAAATGAATACAAAGAAACCAAGAAAACAAAATCATCCTCAAAAAGTGTAAGAAATTGTGTGCCAGGACACAGAGATGTTCTCTAAGTGTGATCCAAATGCCCTGTGTTGTCGATAAATTGAAGAAATGAACAGACAAAATTTGGAACTACTAGATCAGAATAAACAAAACATTATTACTGCTATTTGGTTAAATATATGCCAGATGATTAAAATATTTCCCTCTTCTAATTACAATTCATTTTAAATTTAATTTTGAAGCCTTATGCTGCTCTCTAATTGTTTCATCTGTTTTTGGTTTTCCTTAAGTAGATTATAAATTCTTTAAAGAATTATGTTTTATACTCAAGTTTCTCTATAATACCTTGCACAGTGCTGAGTAAATAAGAGATTAGGAATGACAAATAAGTCTTATTTCCTACCTCCACATTAGTGGCTGTGTCTGCCTGGGGAAGTACACTGAGGAAGATTATGAATTCACAACTAGACTCCACCAAGAGAGACTGCAGATGATTGATTAGTAATGTCTTCTCTGAGCTTAAGAGGAGGAAGTAGCAGCATGCATGCCATCTATTTTTCCAACCCACTACTAGACATTCATTTCATACTTGTTAAATGAATTAAAATGTGAACAGGAAGAAAAATATGATGCCAGTTAAATTTTCCCATTGAGTGTTCATTCACATTTAATAAAAATTATACCATATGTAAGTTCATTATGAAGCATGGGATCAAAAAACTTCAAAATTCAAAGGAAAAGCAACTAGCATAAGAAATCATGAAACATACTTTGTGTTCATATAAGATCTTTTCTTTCAGATCTTTAAAGTTAACTCACTTAAAATCTTCACACCTTTATCTAGAAAATGGCAAAACTAAGGATTCTCAGAGCCAAATATGTATGCAGAAGTGTACACACTAAGGTTGGATCAAAGGTAAACACTTGTGCAAATGGGCACAGGGTAGCATCACCATAACCAAAGACTATCCCAATGGTACTGCTTCGAAAGGGCAGAGGTTATGATTAAATTAATGTTTACTAGCCCCAAATAACCTTTGGAGTCTTTCTTGCCTCAGTAGCTGGTAGCAGTTCTAGTAATTACTTAGGCCCCCACATACACACATGCATACCATGCACACATTTACCCTGGCTTGTATACCTCTAAGCCACAGCTAGGTGAGCTGCCTATCTCTGTAAAGAAGAGATGTATAGAAATTTCTTTCTTTCTTTTTGTTTTTTGTATAGAAGTTTCAAGGAAAGTCAAGTTTCCCATTTTTAGTAGCTCTTTGAAAGGCCTATTTAATAAGATAAAGGTGGCACGAGATTGTTGTATTATTGTTTATATTTTGCATTATGGAGGAGGGGAATACAGGACTTAGAACGTGAGGCAACTTTTCACTAAAGATAGCTTGGCAAAAATATTTATCCATCCAGTAGCATATTTCAAACAAAGGAAATTTTTAGGAGATCATAATTCTACATTTCAGTCCACTTTAACATCTGGCATTTCAGTCCATTTCCATATTTCACAAAACTGTAATACTTATACAAGTGGTAAAGGATTCTATCTGGTAGGATGTATTTAAATTCAGATAGTAGGTAGAAGCAAGTGGGGGCTAATTATCCTAGTGATAGTGGTAAACTCTGTGAGAGGCTAAGAAATGGTGCAAGTTAAAGAAAAAAGCATGGATATGTCTCACAGAAAATGATTTAAAAACATGAGTTTGATTCTAGCTGCCCATCCATAGCACCTGCTACCTGACACTGTGAAGTCGACCCTAAGCGAGGTGGGTGGCCAAAAGAATCCACAGGGCCATTGGGTTTGACCCCAATTATCTTTTATTGTAAATAGGCCATATGTCAAATTCCAAGATAAATTGGAAACATTTGATCTATCTCCTGCTTCTAGATTAATTTTAAAGATTCATTTTCTATTCTTACAGATCCTTTATTTGAGCTGCTTTGCTCTTATGTTTTAAAGAAAAGACACTTTATATTTGCTTTTGTAGACTCAAGAGGATTCTGTCTTTAAGAATATTTTTGGAAGAAGAGAATTCAACAGTCATAACATAACAGAGAAAAATGACAGGAAATGAGCATACCCAAAATTTAAGATGTGACCAATACCATCTACTGAATTTCTTCATAGGAATTTATGTTTACTAAGGAGAAAAAGACAACTAAGAAAACATTCATTACCATGCTTAACAGAGATGAATGCTTTAACAAATCTCCTCATTTCCCCATGCAAATCATTGCTATATCCATGCAAACCAACACAAATAAATAAATCACACATGAAAAATAATAGTCCTATGAGCCTTTGAGGTATATATGAAACAATGCTTCCTTAAGACAGACTATTAAACCACTGAAAAGATCTTGATTTATTCAAAAATGAAAATAATATCAATGTAAACCAACATGACCTACAACCAAATAGATTCTGCATGAGTGAGTCAAGACAATGTGATTTTCATAAAACACTTTGGCATTAAAACTAAACAGCATAGCAAAATAGAATCCATATTGCCCACTCCCCCTCCCAAATACTCAGAGTCCTGAACAACCTAATATATATTTCTGAATTTTCCAAACAAATAATCTGTTGGAGAAAGAAGTACTGTGGAAATGAGTTAAAGTTATTTCCTCAAATTGATTAGAACAAAATGAGAATTTTTTTAAAGTCTAATTTTTACTGGCTTTTGTCTGCTTAGTAAAACACCCCTGAAGTTAGAGAATTTATTAGTACAAAATTCTTTATTCTGCTTTTTCCCCCCTTTTCTTTCTATTTTCTTCTTTTGAAAAACTATTCCATGGTGTTTGCCTGCCAGATTAATTGCCCTCGAAACCAGGAATATAGCCACTTCTGTGCTCACTCGTATATGACCAGGACTCCGGTTCTAAAATCAGAGTCATTGTTTCCACCCCACAGACAACACAAACAATAGCGTCAAGCAAATGGAAAGATGAAACAGAGCTGAAAAGGGGAAGAGCAAGAAAAGCAATAAAGGGCTGAGTGAAGGAAAGAAGATCTTCCTGTAATGGAAAGAAAACAGCATCCTGCTCTAGTCCTGTTTGACCTTGCTTGCTACTTAATTTTGAATTTTTTGTAATGATACTGAAGAAGTGATGAGAGGTAACTGGTGAGGTAATGACCTCAAATGTCCCTTGGGTTGCTCTCCGGTCTCACCCTCATATCCAATGAGTTTCCCTTCTCACTGTCCCCTGCCCCTTTCCCTCGCACGACCCCAAGGCTCCCTTCCTGCAACCCAGTTCCTCCCTCCAACACCATCCTTTATTCTTTCTAAATCTATAAAAGAACACATTGTGCGTTGAGGAAACAACTAAGAAAGGAAATGTAGAAACATTTAGCTTTGCCTAAAAACAAATACACACACATACACACATACATATACATATGGTATAATGAACTTTCCACCTTTCCACAATAAAGCATTAATAAGAACAGAGTGAGATCCTCACAGTATCAATGATCATGAATGATGTATTCATTACCAATAAGTGTTAGTATCACATCGATGATGCATCTATCCATACACCTAATTACAATATTAAATAGTCAGTGTGTATGATTAATTTATTTTCCTAAGAAGTACACATTTTTATTAAGAACTTGTTTCAATTTTTATTAAGAGTCTCCTGTTACATTAATAGACAGACTTTAGCTAGATGAGTTCATCATACTCCTTTGACTAATCCTTAAAAAAGAAGAAAACATTCAAAATATTTACTGTTCCTAGGATAATGAACTGACCATCCTCAGGAGACAGAAAAAGACAAAAGATCTCTAGACTTCTATTTATTTCTTCAGCCAAACTTCAGTTTTTAAATAATCTGAATTATATATTGTATGAAAAGTGGTCCTCTGGAACTTCAGAGGGATCACCAGCTCTGGTGGCAAAGTCACTACAGTCTCTGCCTCCATCTTCAATGCATGAACTCAGAGAAGAGAATAAAAATGTGGGCATTCAGGATGATCTAAAACGGGCAGCAGTATGATGCATATCATGATCGTTGATGAGCTCCCTCCACATCCGGGGCCCAAACCAGACTATTCAGGGAAACTTCATGTGAAGGCTGACTCTAAATTAGAAATTACTACTCACCCAGGTACCTCGTCTGTGACACTCCAGCAATGCCACCAGATAAATATGGGATAAAGTCACTCTACTTTCTGGGTCATTTTTTATGCAGTCATGAAATGAAGATCCCTAGTATTCCCAAATCCTAAAGAAATACTCCTCAATGGAAATGAGGAAAATTAGTCAAAACATTTTCCTAAATGGAAACTAGTATTTATAATCAACTTGATCAATATCTGAATGCCCAATTTTTATAATAGTTATGATCTTTGTTTCTGACATTATTTTTAATTTTCTTTTCTAATTGTATATTTACTTCACCATAAGGGGAAAAGAGGTTAAAATATGAAACATGTTTATAGTAGAACTCTTTCAATGTTTAGTGTGGAAGAAAAGTTGAAGCTAAATATCCCAAAATGACGTTTGGAGATTTAGTATTCCTCTTATCTTTATTTTTACCTCATCTATCGGAGGATACTTAAAATTCTATTTGTACATATTGCATTTCTTAAGTAATCAAAGCACATATCGGGCATGATCTAATTAATAATTTTTACTTCTTAATAAAAGAAACAGAGTAGATTTCTATATATTTACAGTTTAAAAAAGAAGAAAAGAATATTGTATGATTAGAATAACAAATAATAGATTCCAGAGTAATACATTCCTTTAGCTGCCCATGTTTCCCTACAAACGTCTTCAAATCTATAAAACTATTTATAAACAAAGAAAGTGACTAGTACTTGAGGGTTCTACTCTATTTTAATTCAAGCTTCAAGGTGAAACCTTTCCTTCACTCTGATGAGGGACATATATCCTCATAGTATCTTTCAAAACCTATTTTTAAATGCTAATGAGACTGGAAAAAGAAATTCTAAATCTTTTCTCTTTTTCATTGCTGTTTTTTTTCACCTCTAAAAACAAAAAAGACTAAGTCAACCATCCACTATGACACAGCTATTTTTACCTTTGTTCAAAACACAAATGCACTTTCTGAGCGCCTGTGGCACTCTGAGCAATGATCCAGGTATCACATCAGTTCCAGAGGTAAACCATTTAATCAGAGAGAAAAACAGCCAGGAGTTCATTCGGAGTGGAGCATTGAGTACAGAAAATACCATGGCAGAAGAAGAGAGGGAAAAGTAGGTTGGAGCCAAAGAGTGAAAGAATACAGAGGCTGTGAAAATAAGTCAGAAAATTTATGAGACAAAAGAGAATTATCAAAGGTGTGTGTGTGTGTTTTCATTATGAATGTTTGCCTAGAAGAAGCATGATTAGATTTGAGAGTTGGAAAAATGTGTTGAGCATCCACATGTAGGTGGAAATTAAAGTAGGAGAGCGTGGTGGTAGCGAGGACAGTTGAGACATAGTGAAGGCACAGACTAAGACAATAGTGGCATAAATGGGGAAGAAGGGAACCAGAGGGAAACCAGTCATGGAAATATAGTTATCTGAACTCGGCTATAGTTTGGATATGAAGGTGATGGAGGAAGTACTGAAACTAACACCTTGGCTTTGAATCCTAGGGAGCAGGTAAGGGAGGATACCTTAGCCGACATAGGGGTTTGGGGTGGGGCAATGGATTTAGGAACAATCGGAGGCTTTCAATTTAATATATCGAACTTGATGTCTCCCGGGGCATTCTGGTGTAGATGTGCAGCAGGAACCTGGAATTGCAAATCTAGAGCTCAGAAGAGAGATTGAAACTAGAAATTCCAGCCAAAGCCCTACAATTGACTGAAGTGAGTTAATGATGAAATATTAGAGAAATGGGCATTGGGAAGTTAAAGATAGCCTGGATTTCCTGTTAATCGGATGCTTTGAAATCAATCTATGCCAAAGCCCACTGATCCATCTTTCTTCTTCCTCACCAATTAATTATTATTTAATTATCCTCTTCACCCCCAAATGTATCCTTCTTTTCACCATCTCTTATGTTGGCCTCATTATTTATACTCTCAGCCAAGAAAGAACTCTTGTAAGTTACCCTTGGGTTTCCTTGTTCCTCAAATCCAATAGATCCTCCTCTTTGGAAGTTTCTTCCATCTAGCACCCTTTTTTGCCAATCAGTTCATGAGTTTGAGGTAGGAGAGGTCCTTATGCCTGACCTAACTCCCTCCCTGTTCTTGTCCATTCTCCAAATTACCTCTGAAAAGTTTCTAAGAGATTTAATTGATCATATCATTAACATTAACCCTATGTTAAAACCTCTGATGGCCAACTTCACACAGAATGACATAAGTATCTGGTCATGGCTTAAAATGCCCATGTCTACCTACGGACAGGGGTGCTTGGGTGACTCAGTGGGTTAAGCATCCAACTCTTGGCTCAGGTCATGATCTCATGGTCGTAAGATTGAGCCCCAGTTCCACCCAACACAGAGCCTGCTAGAGGTTCTCTTCTTCTCCCTCTGCCCCCCTCCCTCGTAAAATAAAATAAACAAATAAAATCTTAAAAAAAAAAAAGATGTTGATGAACAAATGTCAGCTCTTCTGTGAAGCTTTTCCTATTTGGTTCCTTCCTTAGCACCCTCCTCAGGATTCTGTATGAAACAGATCAACGATTTTTGTGCTCTCTGCCGTATTCCTAGCAGCTGTGAAGGAGGAATGTGAGGCTAAGGAATCATCAGGCCAATGCTCAAGAACAATCAACAAAAGGGATGTTGGGCCCTTGAGAATAATGGTGAGAGATGAAAGAGACTAGACCATGGTAACTCAAGATGATAAAGGCCAAAGTCCTCAATGTGGCTCCAAAAGCTAGATGACCCACCCTCAGCTCACCTCTTCAGACTCATCTCAAACCATGCCTTTTGCTCTCTGCAGTCAGGTTTCGTGGGCCTTCTTGCATGATAGCCAGTGTCCCTTTTTATGTGCTGCTGTCTCTGGCAGAATCACTTTTGCTTGCCTCTAACCTGCTGACCTAGAGCCAATCTCTAGCTGTGTCACTCACACAGAGACCAGGGCCTGACTCCCAGACTAGGTCAGCTCCCCTGCATTTGTTCTTTTGGAGCCCTGGAATCTTCCTTCACACACACACACACACACACACACACACACACACACACCATTCTGGCAGGTCTTAATAAAGTATTATCACATCTAGTCCATTTCTGTATGTTATTAAAAACATAACTAACAATTTTATTCTGAAATGCAACCCTTAGAAAGCCCAAAGATGGACATAATAATGTTAACCTACAACCAAGTACAACTTTCAGAAGGTAAAAGCAGATTCTCAAATGTGTGCTCCTTTCTAGACTCAAAAATCTGTGAAATTCTGTTATAAACAGAATATAAATTTATATAAATATAAATTCTGTTTATAAACAGTCAAGACTTGTCACTCAGTGTCAACATTTAAAAATTACGTATGTTTTTTATGACCATGTAACACTTGTATGCACATAAGTTGGGTGATCATGTGAAAATCATGACCAGTGAATCCAAGAGGACACAAATAATGAGTGAACAATCTAGACTGTCAACTCACTATAGCAGGGGGCATAACCACCATCTTTTCTCTGGCCTTATCACAGCAGACTTGCTACAAATATTTATTAAATGGAAGAAGGGGCTCCTTGAAAATGAGCACTATTTAGTCTTTAGTAGAAGAGAAGCACGGGGAAAATTGTGATATGACTGAGTAGTGTAGACTTCTCACTATTGTGGCCGAAAAACAGTCTAGAAACAAGAGTGGGGAGAAGGAGGGTTTCGATAGTAGGGAGCAACACTGCTGAGCCAGTTAAGAATAAGACAGGAAAAAACTCGAACTTTGTTTAAATGAGAAACTGAGGTTAAATTTGGAGTGTGGGTTTATGCGTCTCCTTGCCCCCTTTGCTAACCCAGATGTAGACAGAGGCTTCCAGTTTTCCGCAGTGAAATGAGTAGGCTGTACACATGCCCCTAACATTGGGAGATCTTCAAGATACTCTTTACGCAGCAGTTAATTCATTTTCACCCCAGAGAATAGCTAATGAAATGAAGGATTGCCAAGATTACTTGGCAGACCTATTACCACCAAAATCTTCCAATGTAACCAGTTGAGCATGGCTCATTTTCTGAAAAGTGCCATTGAGTTGGTGTCTAGCAGGAGCTTAACATCTATTAGGTCTTTAGACGTGCCTGAGTGAAAGGTGCTATATACTAAAATTATTGAGTTTCACCATATGCTCCCAGTTGATCACAGAGGTGAGAAACAGCTGGTTCATCATTGAAAGGCAAAAACTCAAGTCCCTTGAACTAACAGCTTTCAAAAATTATATTCACCAGTTGTAGAATTCATTTCTGATTCTTATTCATAGCAGCCATTCATTCTAAGATATTTATTTATCCACACATACCTATTTCATTCTCTAATTGCATTTAAATTCTTCTGGGGGGAAACTGTTATAAAACACGTCCTTGTTACATAAGGGAGCCATATACATACAGTTTGATGGCATACTAATTTATCAATATCCAGAATTATTATAAAGAAGCTGTTTGAAAGTACCAGAAGAGTACCAAAGTTTCATTCATTCATGAAATGATTGATTGCATATACTCGGTAGAAATGGATTCATATTTCTGAATACATGTTACTTTATATCCCTCAAAGAGAAAAATACATTTGCACTCAATATGCATTTATAGGATAATATGACACAGGTGTGGTGATATTAGAAAAGAGAAAGCCAACTATAAAGAAGAAAAATAAAAGCTTTACTAGGGAAGAAACTCAGATTTCAGAATGGAGCTGTGGATTTGGAAGTAGGAAAATCGCCAAACGCAAAAGATGTTTTTCATATTACGGGGAAGCTCAGTCAACCAAAAATCTCACCAGCAAAGGTCTTGGTAGGGCACGTTATAAGACAAAATCAAGTTTAGGACAACTGAGATGTTGATTTAAGCAGGCGAGGCCCCCAAGACAGGCTGCACAGGACCTGCTACCCAGCATGGAGCTAACATGAAAAAGACGTGCAGGGGAGGCCACGCAAAGTATTCCGACATCCACCTCCCGCAGAGCTCTGTGTTGCTGCTGTGTTAGGGGACATGCTGCTGTTGTCGGAGAAGCATTCAGCACTGACACACCATTTTAAATGTGTCAGTCTTGATGGCAGGCCCTTCTTTTGTGTACCATCACATTTATGCACATTCCTGATACTACTTCACATAAACTTTTAAAACTGATTTCATAAGTCCTTAAGATCTCTTCATTCCCAATCCACTTCAGGAATTTATGAGATGAAAAATTAAGTTGTGCTAGACATTAAATCTTAAAAAATGACCAGAATAGATTTTTCGGGACACAGCTTAGAAATGATACATAGCAAACTACCTGTTCCTGAAAAGCATCGCGGTTGGGAATGCCAGGAAGAAATTTTTTTTATTAGAAACCACTGCATACTTTGGAATGGACCTTCTGAGGATTTAAAGCAAGAGACAATCGGGAATCTGCAAATTTTAAATATACCCCAACAGCCACGTTAAAAGCTAAATAATGATAACAGTGATGATAATAATAATTCAACTAGTATTCATTGAACACCTACATGCCAGGCTCAAGGGACAGTCTCATTTGCATGGATTTTCTATTTAATCATCATCACAAACCCACCAGGTAGATGCCCTACAATATTTGTTTGGAGAGTTTAGTGAGTGGCAAGACAGGAAAGAGAGTGAACACAGGAGACAGCCTCTGCTGGTATCGGGTTCAGCCCTAACTAACTGCACAACCTCAAGCAAGTTACTAACTTCTCTGTGATTTTGTGATTCTCATCACTAAAAATAGGAATGTTCATGAAAATTAATTGCAATAATGTATGTGGAACATTTTACAGAGTCCTGATACATATTAAATGCCCCCAAAGGGTAACTGCTATGATTATCTCCCATTTTTTAAAAGATTTTATTTATTTATTTGAGAGAGAGAGAGAGAGCAAGAGAGAGTACAAGCAGAAGGCAGGGAGAAGGAGAGGCAGTGTTCCCACTGATCAGGGAGCCTGGTGCTGGGCCTGATCCCAGGACTCTGGCATCATGACCTGAGCTGAAGGCAGATGCTTAACCTACTGAGCCACCCAGGTGCCCCTGATTATTCCCATTTTAAAGATGAGTAAGCTGAGGCCAAGAAGCTTGGAAACTTGCAAAAGCCACACAGCTAATAAGTGGCAGATCTAGGATTTGAATTCCAGCAGTATGACTTCAGAGCCCAAACTCTTAGCCATATGCCATCATGGACACACAATTTTGAATATCATTTACAAAGAAAGAATTTGCCATTTGGGTTTTATAGAAGGTACATGTGTTATAATTATTTCTAAATTCCTACCCATATTTACATATGGATATATAATTATGATCCATATTTAGGATGGAGTCATTGCTTTGATTCGATTAGTCATAGAGCCTACTTAGTATTTTAACCCATTCTTAGTGCACACTGCAACTTTCCATCATCTCATAGTTAAGTCCTTTAGTTTAAAAACACATTGCTTTTGGGGCACCAAAATGTCCCAAACTGGTGGCTTAGTCGGTTAAGCATCTGCTTTAGGCTCGGGTCATGATCCCAGTGTCCTGAGATCTAGCCACCTGCTCAGTGGAGACTCTGCTTCTCCCTTTCCCTCTGTCCCTTTTCCTCCCCTCCCCCTGCTCTCTCTAATAAAGAAATAAAATCTTCTTTTAAAAAATCACATTTTTCCCTAAGACAAAATTAAAAAGATACTGTGCAAAATAATATGAATTTTGGAAATCGTGAAAAACAGATTTCTAAAGTGTTTTTAAGATAAAACTTTAAAATCATAAATCTAATTCAAATTTGCATCCTTTTAAAATTTTAAATCTTAGCAATTATTGAAAATTTCATGAAAACTAATACAAAAGATATTTAAGGAATTTAGTAAGGATAGCATGAATTTTCAAACACTTTCTTTGTTTTTTTTGGCCTATTTTTTTTTTAAATCGCCAGATGCTACAGAGTCACAAAATGAACTCAAAATCATTACAATTAAAAAACAAAAACAAAACAAAACAAAACAAAAAAACAGTTTACTTGGTATCTTTTTAACATACCCAAAGACCACTGGCCTTTAGATATTTGGATGTTTTTCAATATACCACAAGGCAGAAACATTATGGCTTCCCTACCATTTGAGAACTTTAATTGTAAGAAAATAACTTACAAATAAAATGAAGAGCCACTACTCAGGGCTAACTAGATACCTGATAGAAGTACAGGTCATCCCAAGTAGGCACAAGCTGGCTAATGAATGATTTCTAGACTGGCCAACCACAGATTTGCTCCCTCTTGGGGCAACTGCTTGTCCCCCTCTAGACCACTGATTCCTACATCATCCACGTGGTCAAAAATAGGTTCGACCTAGGTGAATCTCCAGGGAATTATGCTGGGCGGGGGGGTGGGGGGGTGGAATCCGGAAAGGTTAAATATTGAATCATTCCATTTATGTAACATTTTGAAGTGACAAAATCTTATTAACAGGGAACAGATTAGTGATTAAAGGTGTCCCTCCTCTTAGGGAAGCGGTGTGGGTATAAAAGAATGACAGTGGGGATCCTTGATGACGGAAATGTTCAGTATCTTGATGGTGATGTTGAATATGCAAACCTACATATGTGATAAATTACAAGGAACTAAACACACACACACCACCACCACCACCAGCAGCAGCACCACAAACACATGAGTATAAGTAAAATGGGACATCTGAATAAGATTGGTAGAGCATTTTTCAGTGTTAATAGCCTGGGTGGGATACTACATTACAGTTTTGCAAAATGTTACCACTGGGGGAAACAGGGTAAAGTATTCATGAGATCTCTGTCTTATTTCTTACAACTGCAGGTAAATCTGCACTAACTCATAACAAATTCATTGAATTTTTTTTTAAAAAACCAAGTCGGCTATGGCAGAAAATTAAAGTGAAGGGCGCCTGTGTAGCGCAGTTGGTTAAGTGTCTGACTCTTGATTTCGGTTCAGGTCATGATCTCAGGGTCATGAGATGGAACCCCACATTGGGCTCTGTGCTGGGCAAGGGGCCTGCTCAAGATTCTCTCTCCCTCTCCCTCTGCCCCTTCTCACCTTGCTTGTTCATTCTCTCTCTCTCTCTCTCTCTCTCTCCTCTCTCTCTCCTTCAAATAAATACATAAATCTTAAAAGAGAAAATTGAAGTAAAATGAAGGGAAAAAGCATGAAGAAAAGGAAAGCCCAAGGCCGTCTGTCTCTTTCATGCCCCCTCCCCAACGGCTCCTATCCCCCGCCTCCCCGTTGAGCCCACTTTGCTCAGCATGGAGACATTTTACTCTCTGCTCTGCCTTCCAATCCCCACAAGTCCCCCCTGTTTTTAATACACAGATTTCTTTCCTCCCTGCCCTACCTCAGGTGAGGGGCAACCACAAATCCTCCAGTCCTTGGCACCCGAGCAAGGAGTAGAGCTTCCTTCTTGGTCCTTCTCCAAACATCTGGTCCTGAACTAGGGATTGAATCCCCAGCAGCCTAAGAGAAGCCTTCCTCATCTCTAAGATGTGGATACTCATTACCTTCAGGGCTTGGTGGGGATTAACAATAAGTCTAAAGCATCTAGAAGCAGCAATTCTATGGTTCCTCAGCAATAAGCACACATGTCCACATCCATGTAAAAAGACTCTACTTCTCCTGTGGGTCTTCATGGAAAAGAACAACATTCAGGCAGCACAGAGGCTTTATTGGGCCCTGGGTTTGTAACTCAAGAAGAAACCCTAAGAAGGTCTGCAAGTCTGTTCCAGGATGAGGCAGTAGTAGAGGCATGGGATGCATGCTATAGAAGGTGGGCCAAAGTGGAGGGAGAACAGAAAAAAGACAGGGCTCATAAATGGAGAATGGAGTCATTAGTCAGACAGTATGCTGGTGTATGAAGTACCAGTGAGGACTGAGGGTATGAAATCAGGTAAGAAACTCCCTGCTGTTTTCAGAAGAGCTTGGAGTTTAAGGGTTTGGGCGTGGGACGGAGTAAGGGTAGAAAATCTACAAATGCTACTGTCGGTTTGAAAGGGCTGAGATGGAGGCATATGGCACATGTAAAAGGAGCATATAAACACAGCTGAATCAGACCAGAGAGAGGTTGGAAGACTTCCTGGAAGAGGTGGTATTTGAACTGAGTTCTAAAGGACTAAGAGGGTGGCGAAGTTGAGGGTGGGAGGAGCAGGAAGAGGTAATAGCACAACATGTAGAGGTGTGAAATGTCCTGCCGTGTGGGACCTGCAGCTGTTTCACGTGGTGGAGCCGACCTTATAGAGTGGTGGGAAGGTGAGAGATGCTAGAGGTGAGGTCACAGTGGATCCTAAGGCACTCTGGGGGCCTGCTGAACCTCATCCCAAAGGACAAAAGGAGCCATCATAGGATAAGTAGGCGGATTCATCATCCAATCCGTGTTTTAGAAAGATCAGCAGACTGCTGAGAAATGAGAACAAACTGATGGTCAATATAATCTTTTTAATTGAGTTTGCTCCACTTTTTTTAATTCTGCAGTTTTGAAAACCTGTGTGCTTTGAGAAATACAATCACAGAAGAGGGGAGGGGGCCTGAGACAGTTTTAGGAAAGTCTGCGTGGGGATGCCACAGAATCCCAGTCTTCCAGGCGCTTCCTGAACTGCATCTGAGCCTCTTTCCCATGGCCCCTTGGCAGAGTTCAGTGCCCACAAGCTCTGCTGATGGCACGTCCCTCAGAGACCATGTCTAACATGTCCCAAACACATTCCTCACACTCCATCCCCTTTTAGTGGCTTGGGGGACTCTCTCAGCTGGGCCTACTGCCTGAGGGGAGAGGCTCTAAGGGAGCATGCCTGTGGGGACGGGGCTTCCTATGGCTCCCCAAGGGGAGGGACTGAGGGAACTAGCTGGCTTGCTGGCCCGGGGATAGCAAACAAGGAGCTACAGGATGGACAGTACCACCTTCAGCATTCCCTGCCTGGGCTAGTGCTGGGTTCTGGGCTGTTCAGGGTTAGGTCACCCCTTGTCCAAGCCTTTGCAATTAGCTCATCTGTTTACTCTTCTATCCTCTCCCGATCTCCAAGGTCACAGAGTGGGACACAGTGGCCAAATTTGGCCCACGGCTGACCTCTGTTGTTTGGCAAGCAGAGATTCTAATATGAAGGAACTGATTGCCAATATTTAACCTTCAGGGGACTTGACAAAATATTTCAAGATCCCTTTGCAGGGGGACGAGAATGGGAGATCTGGCAACACTTGACTCCCAGTGAGGCAATAATTTTGACTCTTGCCCAGTAACTTGTAAGGATACTGACATTGGAGACATAGATTTAGAATATCTATTTTCTAAAACACAGGGTTTTGGTGGAAAACAGAGTGGTTGGTCATTCTCAGCAGGGACTTGAAGGCTCTCTTTGTGTGGGAGGCTCTATCTCTCATGCATTGTCTCTAGCTGCACATATTGCCAATAGCAGCTCCCACAGGCAGGACAGTTGGCTCCCTCCAGAGCACTCTGGGTTGCCACCAACACACTGACCTCCCATTATAGAAAATCAGAAGTGCATGTGAAGATGGCCTTCCCACTAGACGGAGCTTGCTGAGCACAAATACCATTTTCTATTCATTATTGTATCTAGAGCATCTTACATGGTGCTTGGTAGAGAGTAGATACAAAAGATGATGATGATGATGATGACAATGATGTAATATAAAGAAAAGAGCAGCATATAGGTTTTGAAGCTAGACCCTCTTTCAAATTTCAGCTCTTTGGGGCACCTGGAGATGCCTTTGGCTCAGGTTGTGATCTCAGGGTCCTGGGATCAAATCCTGCATCAGGCTCCCTGCAGAGAGCCTGATGATTTTCCCTCTGCCTGTGTCTCTGTCTCTCTCTGTGTCTCTCATGAATAAATAAATAAAATCTTTAAAATAATTTTTCAGCTCTTCTTCACTATTGCAGGCTAATTAATCTCTCTGATTCTTGCTCTCTTCTTCCAATAAAATGGGCATAGCTGGTTACTGTGAGAATTAAATCACACAGCGAAATCATTCTAATGTAATATCTAGATTAAATGAGGCCAATAAATGTGAGTTACTTCACCTTTTGCATGCTTGTGGGATAAATATCTATGTCAATAGACAGTGATCCATTGTATGTTTTTGCCAGCAGATTTTTATGAAGACTCGACCCAGGAGCATTTTTCTGAGGAGTATGGATATCTGGGGAAGAGCATTTCAAGTAGAGATTACAGTGAATCCAAGGCCCAGAGGCTGGATGGTCCCTGGCATGTCTGAGGAAATACACGGGAAGAAGGGAAGAAGTAATATGAGATGGGGAGAAAAATAAGTGTATGAACAGGCAGGTCATGGGACCTGTGGGTGAGACCTTTGCCTCTTTATCTCTGAAAACCTAAAAATGAGGGAGAAAATCACTGAAGAGTTTTGAGCAGAGGAGCGAGTAGATCTGACACTGTATAGCAGGATGCTGAGCTGAAGAACAGACTGGAAGCAGGATCAGGGCTGAAGCAGAGGAACAGGGGACCTCCAGGGAAGGAGGGAGGTAGCTTGGACCTGGTAGTAACAGAGGAGGTGGGGAAAAGTGGTCAGATTCTGGATTATCAAGAAAGCAGAGCCAACATAATTTGCTAATGGATCAGATTTATGGCATGGGGAAAAGAGGAGTTGACAATGTCTACAAAGTTTGTGACTTCAGTGATTGGAAGAAGGAAATTGCCATATCCTGAGAGTATCAGCATGGGGTTGGCAAACTCTCTCCAGGCCCCCTGGAAACCATTGGCAAGCTGCATAAGTGGAGAAAAATTCAAATTGTCCAATGCAAAAATAAGGCCTCTCTCCCGTTTGTCCTGCTATGTCCATTACAATATGTTGCAGAGGTCAGAGTGGACAGTTCAGTCTGGAGTATTAAGACAGGCTTCAGGAGAGGTGTGGTTTCTGAGCAGGGGACAGAGCAGGGAGATGACAGGGACCTTTTGACATGAACAATAGAAAGAGCGAAGATCGGGGTAACTGCAGATGCTCACTGTGTATTCTGGTGTGTGCTCAACTGCACATAAGGCACATATAGGCTATAATGTGCGAGAGAAACCTAGAAGGATATATCACATACTGCAAGCTTCTGAATGCCATGTGAGAGCTAAAATTTAATCACTGGGACAATGAGAAGCTGTTGAAAGCAAGCAGTAAGAAGTGATGTGGCTTGGACTGTATTTTCAGAAGATAATTTTAGAATCAGTAAAAATGATGACTTGGGGAAGCAAGAGATTAGAATCCAGGAGACTAATGGAATCATCCAAACCCTCATTATAGTAATGTGCAAAACAGAAAAGGTACAATTTAAGAAACACTGGTAGTGACATAGGCAGTACTTTGGATTAAATGAGAGTAAGAGTGGGGAGTATGTCAAAGGAATCCAGTTTATCTCATTTTAAGATCAATGGAATTAACAAGGATGAGGAATGCAGGGAAAGAAGCAAGTTTAGATTGGAAAATAAATTGGAAGGATAAATTGGATGGAGGTGCCACTGAGTTTAAGGAGCCTGAATGCATAACTACATGCAGATTTTTTCAACAGCCTAAATCAATAATCAGTAGAGAAATTAGGGCTACAAATCTAGCTTTGGGAGTCATTAGCATAGATGTGATATCAGAAAACTTAAATGAGATGACCCAGGAGACAATGTTGTCTGACAGTAAGACAGGGTTGGAACCTTGAGACACACTTGCCTTTGAGGGAAATAGGAGAGGAGGAGCCAGGAGAATCTCGAAAGGACAGGAGGACCAGGGGTAGGAGGAGGGTGCCAACAGTGTCAGGCTTTATATAAAGTCAATTAGCATGAGAGAGAAGAAACCGCAACAACATTTGATCAGAGGAAGCCCCTGGTAGCCTTCGAGAGAGCAGTTTTCCTAGAGTGCTTGGAGAAGAAAGCAGAATTTCATTGGAAGAAGTAACAACTTAGAAATACAGCCTTGTCTCATAAGAAATCTGGATATCCAAGAAATCAAAAATGACTCTAGCATGCCCAGGAAGGTGTTTCTTTGTTGCTCTTTGTTTGTTGTGTTTGTTTTGAATCTCTGTTTTTATTAAAACTTAAAGAAACAAGATGTTTATAAACCAAAGGAAAGCATACGGCAGGGGGAGAGGGAAGGACTGCTGATACAAAAGAGAAAAGGGAAATGTGATGGGGTTGGGGAATAGAGGACATCTGGAAAAGTCAAGGTGAAGAGTAGGGTCACCAGCCCCCTAGGCAGCAAGTCAGGTTTCAGGGAGAATGGGGAGCAGAAGAACTGGAGGAAAGGCATCATGGGAGAAAAGCAGAGGGGAGGAAGGATGGAGGTGGGTCCATTCAGTGTTAACCCCAAAAGACTATTTAAGTGCTGATCCTTTGGGGGAGGTCCCTGGAGGATGATGAGTAATTGGGGTAACATGGGAAGCCATTGGAGGGAACAGTCACAAAATCACTTTGTATCTAGATCCATTCCCACAGATCAAGAACAGGAGCAGCTGAGATTGCTTCCCAGGGTGAGGTTCCTGGCGAAACAGGACCTGCACATCTGCTTTGACTCCCTTCAAACTCAGCATGATTTAAAATGAAAAGTTACACAGTATTTACTGGAAGGGCCAAAGTCAGATGGAAATCTTTCCAATTATCAAATTCCAGCCAAGCCAGAAGAAATCAAAGCCCTGAGAAGAATCAGAAAGGCCAGTCCAGGCCCACGATGAAACTGGGATACAATGGGGATGTGGTTCCTAGTGTAATTTGAATGCCCATGTTTCTGCAACAAATAATTTGAGAAGGAAAAAGTAGGCCTTGTCTTAAAAGAAAGTATAAAAGGTGTTCCTTTTCAGTTGGTCAAGGCCAGGTCCAGGTGTCTATAAAACCAGATTTGCTTTATTTTAGTGTTGAACACGTTACAAGCTAAACACAGAATGGTAGATTTTGGATTCATCGACACTAGTAACATGTCCAGGAAAATATCCATTTTTCCTTCCAGAGAGACACACTGGTCTCCAGAAACCTGTGCACTCACGTGTGTGGGGTTTTGTTTTGTTTTGTTTATTGAAGTACAGTTGACACATTACATTAGCTTTAAGCATACAACATAATCTATACCTTACGCTGTGCTCAAGTGTAGCTACCATCTGTGACCATACAACACCATTACAGTGCCATTGACGGTAGGCCCTGTGCCATGGCTTTTGTCCTCATGACCTCCTCGTTCCATAACTGGAAGCCTGTATCTCCCACTCCTCTTCAGTCATTTTGCCCATCCCCCACTCCCCTTCCCTCTGGCAACCATCAACTTGTTCTCTGTTTCTGCTTTTTATTTGTTCATTTGATTGTTTACTGGGTTTGGCTTTTAGATTCCATGCGTTCAGTAAATAAGCTGTGAACTTCATGCCTTCGAAATCCCATTTTGCCTCCTGGAACAAAGGCTGTGGTGGTTTTCTTGGGGAATCCTAGTTCACTGTTTTCTGTTCTGTTACATGCTAAAGTGATTGAGAGGTAGGTGAGTCCCGGATTGTTTTTGCAATGGCAGAATATGGTTTTATTTAAGACCTACTTGCCTCTGACCCGTTTTACTGATACCTAACACTTTATCTTCTAACCACAAGGAAGGCATTGTTCCTCGTGAAACTTTCTCAACTCACCATCCCTGGATTTAGCATTGCCTTCTTTAAAAAATCCGTGGCACTTGGCTGTTCTGTCTCTTAAGCCATTTCTCTCCCAATGCTTTGTACAGTAGTTATTTGTACCCTTGGGGTGTGCCCCTCAGCCTGCAAGTATGGCTTGCGGGCAATTGGATGTGCCCTTTATTCTGGAACTGGAGTCATCCACGAAACGACATCCAGGGATAGACAGGCAGTGTGCTAATAATTTTATACTTACTGCCAATTATACCCCCAAGGATTTTTCTGCCTGCTTTTCTAAATATGAAATAGAAGGTCCTGGACAAAACAGGTCTAGAATGCCAGTCTATATAGCCCAAATGTGTACAGTAATGAGATCCTGTAAAACCCTGCTTCATCTGGTGCCAAGACATCTGACCAGCTCGCACCATTATTAAAAGGCCTCTCGCCATCCTCAGTCACAATTCAGAGACTTAAATTTCACAAGTAGAACTGCAGCCGGGAGAAGGCATTCTTTACTGCTAAGGCAACCAATTGCAGCTCCACTTGGGAGAGTCTAAGATGGCATGGGAGGTTGTTGTGTGTTGAGCTTCTTTTTT
Source organism: Vulpes lagopus (assembly GCF_018345385.1). Taxonomy (NCBI): domain Eukaryota; kingdom Metazoa; phylum Chordata; class Mammalia; order Carnivora; family Canidae; genus Vulpes; species Vulpes lagopus. Next base: position 60,336,225 of record NC_054832.1, read on the forward strand.
TTAATGGGTGTTTATAGTAGTTTTTTGGGGTTTTGTTTGTTTGTTTGTTTTTAGCCTATATCACAGCAATGAAAAGAGTAGCTTCTGAAATATATTCTGTCCATGACCCAGGTAGAGTGGATTCACCCAGAGGATCATAGAAATAAGGGAAAGGTATTCTTTGACCCATCTGTAACTCAGTTTGGACAGCTGAACTATAGAGGATTATACCAAAGCCCTGCCAGCAGATCAAGGAAATTAATAGTTATAATAATTTCTCCAGAGCCTGCTCTTGGTTAGACATTGTGTTAGATGCCTCATAAATGCTATTGTTAATCTTCACTGTATCCCTACAAGGTAAGCATTAAGTAGGGATGCTTAACCCAAACAAGGAAGAAGCAAAGTCTTAATGAGTTTCAGTAACTTGCCCCAAATTTACAACCCTCACTGGGATTTGAAGAAAAATTTTGAAATCCACTTGACTCCAAAGCCTCTACTCTTTACATTTCATCAAATCTCCCTTATGAAACACAGATTCTAAAACAGGAAGAGTCATCTTGAGAAAATATGACATTCGTTCATTAAAACAAAGTTCAGAAAATGTAAGCATACACAATTACGTGATGTTGGGTGATCATAACTATTCATGGAGCAGAGAAGACCCAAAATGCCCTCCAGCCATATAATACGTAGGAATTGGAATTCCAAGTCAGGCTGAACTCAAATCACAGTACCACCATTTATTTACTAGCTATGCAATGTAAGCAGGTAAGTTAAGTCTATTCCTCAACTCACATCACTCTAAGAACTGAATGATGTAATCCATATAAAGCAGTGGCCTGGTTTTTGGTGCAAAATAAGTTCTTAATTATTTTATTATTCCTATCCACCCACCAAACGACTGCTACTTCTTTTATCCCCAGGAAAATCACGTTCCCTGCCCTGGTGAGCAAAATCCTTCAGGATTAAGTCTCTGGGCCTTCAGCAGCCACATTTATTAACTCTTTAAATGTACCTAAAACTACCTGAAACAACCTCCTATCTTCTTCCACCTCAACATCCTAAATCCATGCAACTCCTTGGTGAAAGGACCTCAAATATCACTTCTTTCCAGAGGTGGCTCTGTTTACGCATCTGCACTTGTATGCTATGGATAGCCTCCTGTGGATACATTTATAAAGGGTTATCCTTCAGCCAAAAAAAAAAGATTTGGACATTTTTATGAGTATTGGTTCAGGTTGCTCTGTCTCACTCCCCATAGCAAGTCACTCTAAATTCTCATGTCACCAATGTGCCATGGTATAATCCTCCATAGGTAAATTTAATGTTAGTTGCCTCAAGTGGCAGCACAGGACAGCCTATTTGAGACTGCCATTCCTGCCCTACCCGACCCACCATTCCCTGGTACAAAAGGAACATATCTGTTTATAAGTAAATTTGTGCAATAGCTAACTGGATCCAAATGGTGCTTCAGAGAATAACTGGGGGGAAAATTCTGTTGCTTTTCTTTTTTTAATAATAAATTTATTTTTTATTGCTGTTCAATTTGCCAACATACAGAATAACACCCAGTGCTCATCCCATCAAGTGCCCCCCTCAGTGCCCGTCACCATTCACCCCCACCCCCCGCCCTCCTCCCCTTCCACCACCCCTAGTTCGTTTCCCAGAGTTAGGAGTCTTTATGTTCTGTCTGTTGCTTTTCTTAATAGTCAGAAGTTCTGCTTCTCAGAAGGCAAAGTTCCTTCTTTCCAGCCTCATCAGCTGTGGGAAGATAGAGGGTATGGTGTGAGACAGACATAGGGAATAAAAGTGAGAAGGTCAGCAAGGTGGCCATACCAGAGAGTCAACAATTGCATTGAATGTTAAAACATGAGTAGTAGCACGAGAAAATAACTTGCAGAGAGATTTTGCTCAGTTCCAAACTGCTTTGCTATATTAAATATGGACAGTTAGGAAAGATATAAGATGAGTTCACGATCTTTGGTCATCATCACTTCAAGGCTGGTGTCACTGTGTTATTCACTCCTTTGGAATGAGCCACATGAGAAAAGCAAGAGTAGACTAACCTATCTTGATGTTGGTCAACCTGCATTGTAACTTAAATCCCACAAAGATCCCAGTGAATATTGAGGGTTCATTTTTGTTGTTGTTGTTGCTACCTCTCAGCATCTAGCACAGTGTCCCTGGAACAGATCAGGTGTTTACGAAGTTTGAGCTGAATTGATCTGGACCATTGCTGAGTCACCTCAGGAATCCTAAGGCAGCTTGAGGCCATTCTCCAAAATACCAAACAGGTATTATCAGATTTCGATTAATGCAAACCACTGCTTCTTAACATTTTACCCTATGGTGCCAGAAGGCATCAATTTCTCACAAACACTCTAACTTTTATACATACCCAAACTTGAGTTTTACTAATTCTAAATGGGATTAGCTCAGAGAAGTTTACCTTAGCAATTCCATAACCACTTCTAAGCTCATAGCCTTACAGTGGTAGCAGTAATAAGCATATTATAAGCCTCTTCCCTGAGGATAAGAGAGTGTTCTTAATTAGGTCACTGTGCCAGCAGCACTGGAATACTTTAATGGGTATTAATAACTACACATTCACATAGTAAGAGCAAAGAAAAAGAGAGTATCCAGGTTACATGTGCAGACTGATCAAATCACAAATTAATTTATTTCATGGGATCCCCAACAGCAGATGTCCCTAAATATGGTGATGAAGAGATAGCCACAAAAGCAACCACATAAGGATGTTCAAGCTGTTCATAAACTATTCGTCCATTGAATCATCTGTAAAGCACCCTGCTCAGAGAAATAGGATCATCATTCCAGACAGTAGTTATGCTTCCCAGAGCACATTCAGGAGGTAGCTACATGAACACTCTGGCTGGAAGCCATGTCTGGGACCTAAATTAGCTCTGATATTGGAAAGGGAATTTAGCAATGCCTGGATATTGGGCAAAAGAAGCAAAATCACCTAAGAGAATGAACCAAGAAGCTGTGGTTAAGAAGCCCTATACATTATAGAACTACTCTAGAAGGTAAACCTGTCAATCCTGGGAAGCTCTTCTTGAAAACAACTTAACTTACAATACACTGAAATAGATGATCACATTGACCAAAAAGATTCATCACTTTTTTTGTTTGTTTCTTTTAGGTTTTATATGCTCTCAAAGAATATTTTTTCTAAGTCTGACCTCCCAGTTAGAGTATCCATGCCCACCAAAGCTCATACGTTCTCTTTGCAGCACTTAAAGAACTTTAGGGAAAAATAAAATAAAATAAATAAATAAAATAAAATAAAATAAAATAAAATAAAATAAAATAAAATAAAAAAAAAAAGAACTTTAGGGATGCCTGGGTGGCTCAGCAGTTGAGCATCTGCCTTTGGCTCAGGGCATGATCTCAGGCCCAGGGATCAAGTCCTGCATCAGGCTCCATGTGAGGAGCCTACTTCTCCCTCTGTCTATGTCTCTGCCTCTCTCTATGTGTCTCTCATGAATAAATAAATAAAATCTTCATTTAAAAAAGAACTTTTAGCTTGTAGTGAACTTTATAATTAGAATGTCAACCCCATAAGGGCAAGGACCAGGTCTATTTTGTTCATCATATCCCTAGGACCCAAATGCCTGCCCAGAGTCAGATCCTCAATAGAAATTTGTTGAAGGGAAAAAAAAAGAGAAATTTGTTGAAGGAGTGTGTGCATGTATGAACACTCAAAAAGCATTCATTGACTACATGGCATGCACTGAGAGTTGTGCTAAGGGTGGATTAGGCAAATGAATCAAATCAGACACTATCAGAGCCATGCTTGCCAAATCAATTAATAGCAATATCTACAAACTTGATTAAAGAGCTGAAAAACTGTACAACAAACAAGAGCTAATTCTGAATTCCTCTTTTCCCTCCTCCCCCACCAAGCCACAATCCATATCATGGTTATGGTCTTGCCTTGATAGAGTTATGCCAATGTAGTTATTGTCACAGAGGCCCAGGTGGTATGAAGTGAAGATGGGAGTTGGTAAGGCATGTGATGTTGCCATGCCAAGGAATTTCAGTAGAGTTGCCTCTACTGAATGAGCACCAGATCAATAAAATACATTCTTTACTACCACCAGGCATTGGCTCTTTAGCTGCAACTCCTGAAGATCATCATAATCCCAAAGCCAAGAATATATGGTAACTACGGAAGTCCAGCGGGGAATCCATTATTTTTCAGTGTTCTGATTTTTAATACATTCAATTTGAGTATTAAGGTCTCTAATGGTTTTGAATAGGACTAGCCTAGAGAAATTTCTCTAGCAATAAGAGCATGTGTTATAGAGGGTCTGCTCATTCCTTGTTCATGCTACTTTGGCCTAAGAAGCATGACTACAAAAGCTTGAAAAACAAATAAGAAGCTGGGGAGTGGGGTTAGAGAAAAAAGGAGGGTATCTTCATCCAGCAATTAAACAGTAAAAAGAAGTGCAGATCTATAGAAAAAAACAGGTCACATTATTTTAAAAAAATAAAGCACCTCATAAATTCAGCTTCTGAATTCAGCACTTTTAAGTTTAAAACTTGTACTAATTATTTACCATAATTATTAATTTTTAAAATATTTTAAATTCAATTTGCCAACATATAGTATAACACCCAGCGCTCATCTCATCGTGTGCCTCCCTAATGTATTAATTTAATTCTTGATAGATGATCTTACTTCTTATAGTAGCCCCCAAATTAAAATTCTTAAAACATCAGATCTAATTAGGACATGGAGAATTGGGTGCTCACATACACTTTTAGGGGGTATCAAAAATTGGAGTAGCCTGTTTGAAGAAGAACTTGCTAATAATCACCAAATAAAAAATTCACTCTCCTTTTGACTCTGTAATTTCACTACTAAGCATTAACCCTGAAGATATACTACACCTGCCAATATATGTCAATAGTATGGGTACCACTAAAATACTCTCTACTAAGAAACTTTGTTGCTCTTATCTAACTTACTTGCTGTTAGATCTTTATAAATTTAGTGTACTAATTATTTAATATAATACTAATACTGTAATACATGTAATAATATAATATCACCAGCATGGAAAAGGCAATTAACACTTAATGAGTCCCTACTGTGCCAAGCATTTTGCTGGGTCTGTGACATAACCTCTTCAGCCAGCCTGCAACTTAGATATGATTTTCCCCAACTTTTTCAGAAAACTAAAGCTCAAAGAGGGTATGCAACTGGTAAAAGGACATGGATGATAAACACAGAATCAAACTTCAAGACTTTTCCCCAAAACCAGTCCCTTTTAAACTTCACCACCAGGATAAAGAACATTCAAGAAGGTTAACACTTGCAGAAACATCAGCACCAGAGAGTTTCTGAATAAACTTCCCTTCCTTCAATATCACACTTTCAAAAGTCAAGAAAGAACAGGAACCATTATGTTGACAGGTTATGTAGGAGGAGCCATTTGAACAACAACAAAGAAAATCACTTTCAATATTTGAGGCCAATTTTAATGACCTAAAAGGGTGGAAAAACACTCAGGATGCTTTTTCAAGCTCTTTTCAGCTGCTTTCCTCTTGGCTCACAAAACTTTCATCACTGTCTCATAGCAGTGGAAGAATTATTTTTATCCCACAGAGGACTTGGAGATTTCTTCCTAATAGCTCTGTTCAGTTCTTGGGTAAATAGGAATAATTCCACTACCTCTTTAAAACTTTGTCGCTTGTATGCATTATACGTGATGCTGGGGAATGTGTGGAAATGTGCGGCTGAGCTCAGATTCACAGCCTGAGGTTACAAGGCTCCACGCCAAGTTTTCACCTACATGGAATCATTCGGCGGGCTTAACCACTCTGCCTCTACCCCAAGGAAAATACTAACATGATTTAACTGCAGTTAAGAATTCCAGTAGGTACTTACTAAATGTGGCATAATCTTTTCCATGCGTAGAGAAAAGGAAATCATTTTGCTAATCTTTGCCTCACTCAAAACAATCACGTTTCAGAGCTCAGTTCTCCATCAAAGCTGGAACAATTTAATAAACTTTAAATGTATTTGGTATAAAAGATGTAATTATGGGAACTATAACAAATTTGTGGATACAAGAGCTGGATCTTTTTTTTTTAAGTTTTACATGTTTAAAGTACATCAAAAACATTAAATGGTTTTCTTCAATAAAATCATTTTCACACTTTGCTCATAACTACTCTTAGCATTATTTTCTTCATTATTTAAAATACTTTCAGTAACATGCTGTGGGTGAAGGGGAACAAGCTAATCACGTGGAGGGAAGGGAGGAATTCACAATGCAAATGATAGAAGAGTGAAACCTCCCAGAGAAGAGAACTACATGAAAGGGGATAGCGTCTGGAAGAGAAAGTATTTCTGGCCAAACCTGTGGGACCGCAGGCAATGTGGTTATACCCCTGTTTGTAGTTTCCCTGTGATCTCTTGCCAAGGGCAGATAATTTAGCAACGGTAGGAATAAAGGAATGATTTACCTTATAGCTGATGTGGCAGGAAAAACACTTTATGGCATTTTTAAAAAAATTTTTGCAGGCAGTGAGATAGTAAAGACAACAGCCCAGGGTTTACAATGAAAAGGTAGCACCGTTTATAATGAAAAACTAGTTCAGAGAATATCTAAGGAGCTAAGACCACAATTTTGTTGTTGTTGTTGTTGTTGTTGTTGTTAAGACCACAAATTTGAATTGAGGAAAATCAAGGTCCAAAACCAGGTCAGTGTTAAAATACATTAATGTAGAAATCCACAGGCAAATATTTCAGTTAAAAGGACAAACGTGGCTGTTGATGCTTCTACCAGGATGGCTTAGCAATTTATGACTTTCAAGTGGGCACAGCAGTGGTTGAGAGGCTGATGGTGCGTGTTTCTTCCTAAGGGTGGGATGGGGGGGCGTGAGGGAACAGGTGGCTATGATCAATTTGATTGCCTCTTGGGGAGGGTGGTGTAAACCATGTTGCAAGCTAAAGAGTAAATTATATGAGTAATTTTAAGGAGGTGCTGAATGCCCAAGATTGTTAGATACTTCACCAGTAGGAATGAGTTTAAATATGAATGGCCCCAGTGATGAGAAATGCCTCAGAAATAGCTGGGGATAAATAAAACTGGAGTTTACTGTAAGACTTCCCAACCCCATAAAAACATGTTCTGCACTGCAGAGAGACAGAAGAAACAGCAAATGGAAAAGTCCTTACTGAATTTTAGGAGCTGATTTCATTCTATAAGGTATTTTGCTAATTGGGATATTTATATACTTGTTATGATAGATAAGGACAGTACCAGCTGCTCATATCCCTACAACAAGCAATTTATTCTCCCCTTCTTCCCTTCCAGTAGAACCCCATTTTTTTCAGGGTTGCAATGTGCTCTTTGACAAAGAACTAAAGAATCTACTGCATTTTCTAGCCTCCTAGAGTTTGAGGTGCTCACAAGCTAAAGTTCAGGAAGTGATGTAGAAGCAAGAGACTGGACAGGCTTCAAAAAAATCTTTAAAGGCAATTGATGCAATTTGGACATGTTCCTTTTGCCATTTTCTTCCTTCCACCTGATACGGGCACAGGTGGGCTTGGGCTTAGATACCATCTTGGGGAGCATGAGGATAAGAGACACATGCAGAAGATGGCAAAGTAGAACTCCAAATTCTTGATTTGTCATGAAGTTGCCATACTAGCCTGGAACTACCTGACTCCATTCTCCCTTTGGATGAGATAAAAATGACCCCTGGTTTATTTAAGTCATTGGGATTTTTGAGGAGGAGAGGGTGAGAGGTGGGGGTCCCTTTTACAAGAATGTCACTCCTCATTTGTGCAGAGACTGGGGTGCATATAAGACATTTCCTGTCCCATCCTACTGCTAGAGATCCATTCCTTTGGCTTATCAAGCTCAAATGTTTAAAATGTAAAACTTCCTGGCAGGAAATTTACTTAAAGTTCCTAGAAGTAAATATTATCTGATCCCTTTACTTCCAACACTAACCATTTATCCAAAGGAAGGAATGAAAATACTAATTTTAAGAGCACTGTGGAGGGCATCCCCCAGTTGAGACCAGATAGGGGTGAGGTGGCATGCTGGAGCATGCACTGCTCAGAAATTTCTACTAACTGTTATGATTACTGCTCAGAAATTCATCCAATGTTTTGGAAAAATCAACTAAGATTCGAAATCTTTCCAATAATTCTACCTTTCATATTATTAGATCTAGAAAAAAATCATTTAAAAATAGCTATGGGTAGACATAACTGAAGAGTTTACTCCCAACCCCCCAGAACCATGTTCTGTAATGGGAATACATAGAAGGAGAGACAAAGGGACAAAATTTTTGTTGGGATTTTAAGAGTGTTTGTAAGCTTTAAGGTTTATTTTAAATGAATATTTAAAGCATGAATTTCCATGCAGACTTTATGTAAAATAAGAGAAATTAAAAAGACAAATGATTGTAAAGTGGTTAAACGATTTTTTTTTTAAATTCTCCAAGTTTCCATTAGGAGAATCATTTATCTCTAGAAATAAGGAAGATGATGGAGGCAGCTCCAATTCACTGTTCCAGGTATCTCATAGCCTTCGTGGACTCAAAATGTAAATAATGAACTGGATGGATTTGGCTGACTCTGCTCTATGGCGGTTACTATGCCACTGACAGGTATAGGAAGACCTTCTAGTTCAAGGAAGGCCAAAATGTAGAGGAAGAGATGTGATGGGTGGAAGAGAGCCACATTTAGGGCTTTGCTTCTCCTCTTCCTACCCCATTCATTCTGTGAAGTCCTTTATCATTCTTAACAAGAAGCCAATTCAGCTCTTTAGTGGTGACCATGATGGTGAGATGCAGTTTGGATTGTGTACGAACTACGTTAGCCCCCACACCAGGGTAATATAATCCTTCTCCCTCTAAGACCTTCAGATTAAGTGGATAGTTAGAGTGGGAAGAAGTTAGAGTGGAAGGTAGAGATTTTCAAAGCAGTGAGTTGGTTTCCAGAGGCCAAGGTCCATGTGCTTCATCCTACAAACAGCCCCTTCACTCCCATGGAATCTCCTATGGATGAGCATTCTATTTCAAAATGCGGAAGAAAAGAAGGAAAGGAAAGTGAAAAGCAGCTCGATTTTATTCCCCAAATGGAGAGCAGTGACATATGCAGGTCAGATAGAAGGTGACTTTGGAAGCAAATGTAGCACTGACTCTGGGGTGACAGACCTGGGTTAAAATTCCAGACTTATGATTAAATGAAAGTGGAGGTAACAGGAGGCACTCTTATGGTCCAGTGACCCACCTCCCAAGAAATCAGTCACAACTTCCCTTAAAGAGTGGCTTGCAAGAATTTCAAAGCACAGATTGAACACCAGCCAGAACATTACCAGAAACATACCCTAGATTTTCCAGAAAAGCCTCCTGATTGGAGTAGAGAGTTTGCATTCTACACATCACTTTTGCTTTAGGCTTCATTCCTTTGATAAAAACAGCTAAATTTTCTAAAGATGAGCCCATGTACAAGTTTTAATCATATTAAGAGGAACAGTATCTTCTTATAAATATATTAATCTTATAAGATAGGGGAAACAGTAATTATATCCAAAAAAGTTTTTACTGCTACTATTACTAGGGTATAACTTGGGGGCAGCAGAAGAGTTTTGAGAGGCTTCATGGTGCTTCCATTGGGAAGGAGCAAGGCCATCCTGCTTCAGAAGACATAAGGACGTCTACTGTTGTGGTAAAAGAGGGGCCCTGCCTAAACATTAGCAAAGTCGGAAGCTCAAGCAAGAAGAGGGCCAGCACATAGCTGTCAAGGCAGAGATGGGCCTCAGGCTGCCTCGGGAGAGTATCCAAGGTGGGCAAAGAGAGAGGGGGACCCCCACAGACCCTGACAAGGAGGTCACAAGAGGCCAGCAATTGCTCAGTGGGGAATCACATCAGAAAGTGGTGGTGGTGGTGGTGGTTGGTGTCATCAGTCTCACCCACACCCCTGAATGTACGGGGGCAGGCTGCTGTGAAAGTTAGGGAGGCAAGTGTCAGTTGCACAATATATTTTTTTGAATCATTTCCTGATTTCTCTGCCAGAGGCTTTTTTTTTTTTTCCTTCACATGACTTTTTCATACTTCTGGCCAAGTTTTCCATTAGGTTCCATCCTAGGAACCACAAATGAGACTTACATTTTGGGGTTTGGAGTTGCTCGTGTGGGCAAAACCCAGCACTTGCACAAGCAAAAGTATACGTAAGGAATGAGTTCTCAGTTCCGCTTAACTGTGGAAAAACTCAGTCCAGGCCACCAACATCCGCCTGGTGGTGGACAGGCGTGCTCTGAAGGGGCAGCGCCATGTTGCCTCAGGCCACAGGCCAAGAGCAGGTGTCGAGTCCCTCAAAAGCATGCTACTGCATTCTGTAGCCAGAATTGGCCTCTAAGGAACTGTTTCAGGCAACAGAGGTATTTCTCAACTGCGTGTGTTTGAGGGGCAGCTCCAAGTGGGGCCACAGTCTCAGGTGACTGCCCTGCCCCCACCGCAAACTGATTGCTAATACCAAAAATGAGAATTAGCAGAAAAAAGAATTCTCTAGCTGTGAAACTATATTTTTCTCTCAAAAGGGAAATAACCTTGTGCAAGAAAACCTTTTAGTGGCTTGTTGACCTGATGTCCTCCTTTTCTATATGTCTACGCTAATCACCTTTTTTGCCAATTAAAATCTAGAGTACTCATAACATCTGTAGACTATCTTTGAAACCCTTGTGATTTCTGCCCCTTAATTTCAAAACTCAGTCTCCAAAAGATACTCCCTACGATTTTTCTTGCCTTGTGGGACCACAGAAATCTCTCCACAAAAATCCTTGATTTGTTTCCAGAACTTACCTCATGATTCCCGTCGTCCCTGCGAAGTGGTGTCATTCCAATGGGATCTCAACGAACTGTTAGATCAGCCAGGTCAGCCCAATTCCCAAGCGAGGAAACAGCCCTTAATAACTTTCATTCTGTCTGCCTCCTTTGAAATGTATATTTTCAAGGTAAAGACAAATATTTCTCTGCTCTAAAGAAGACTTTAGATATTGTCAAAGGAAACTTTTTTCCTGCATGTGAATATTTTTCTAGAAGTAGAAGCCAAGCTTACCACAAGTGTATCTTTAGAAAGCCCCGTTCACTGTAATTATACGTGACTTCTAAAGCACATTAGGCAACCGTGTGTAAGTAAATAAAGGATTCTCAGCTGTGTGACTCACAGAAGTGCACAGTAAAAATCACAAAGTTCTGAATAGGTAATAAGCACTTTAGGGAACAAAATAACAGAATTCTGTTTTCCTATTAGCTGGGTGACTCTTAGATTGGTGAGAAATGAAGACTTTTTGAAAACTATAGCAACACTATTATTTCTGCTCGGTCCACTTACACAAGGTGACTCGTAGCCCTTTCTGACAGAGCTTTCTCAAAGGCCTTTAATCTACTTCATCATCATTAGAAATGGTTAATTATACTCTGAGACTTCGGAATTCCCAAGCAAGATAACACAGTATATTAAACTCTTGTAGGGGATCCCTGGGTGGCACAGCGGTTTGGTGCCTGCCTTTGGCCCAGGGCGCGATCCTGCAGACCCGGGATCGAATCCCACGTCGGGCTCCTGGTGCATGGAGCCTGCTTCTCCCTCTGCCTGTGTCTCTGCCTCTCTCTGTGTGACTATCATAAAAAATAAACTCTTGTAGCCCTCTGTGTTAATAAGCTTTTAATATATGCATGCCTACACATGTATAGGTGTATATACCTCTATCTGTACAGGCATATGTGTATAAACATACAAGTACATGTATATACATATCATTTTGCACTCTGAGAAAATATCTCTCTTCTATCACAAGATGATCCTCAGACAATAATGGTCAGGGATGGTGATAATCTTAGATATGGCAGGTCTTTCCTCATAGAAATCCACTTTTATTTTTAAAGAGTCATTTATTACTGCCAGGAAAATGGCCCTTCTTAGAATAGCCTATGGATTTTAATATTCTGTTGAGTATTTTCCACAGGCACTTTTTTCATTCTTATCACAGAGCCTACACTTTTGTCATCTCTTAAGCTAATACTTCTCCGACAGGGGTGATTTTTTTCCCCCAGAGAACATTTAACAATGTGTAGAGATATTTCTAGTTGTCACGATTGCTGGGTTGGGGGAGTGCTACTGGCATCCAGTGAGTGGAAGCCAAGATACGGCTAAACATCCACCATGCACAGAACAGCCCCCACAACATATACACAATACTTACCAAGTCCAAAATATCAGTAGAGCTGAGACTGAAAAATTCTGTTTACACGAAAACCGACTCCCTCACTCAACATTTATGCCACCTTCCAACTTTCAAAATTGAGTTAACTCTGATTACCAAGGAGATTCTTCTCAATAATCAACCAAAAGCATATTGATATTCTGATTATTCACCATTCAATGCCAGAATCATCCATAGTTTAGGTATTTAACTCTAGAAAAACACCTGTCTTCTGTAAGATGCAAAAACTGTTTAAATCTAGGGGTGCCTGGGTGGTTCAGCAGGTTAAGCATCTGCCTTCTGCTCAGGGACTTGATCCTGAGGGATCTAGGATCAAGCCCTGTGTAGGGCTCCCTGCTCAGCAGGGAGTCTGCTTCTCCTTTTCCCTCATCCTCCAGCTTGTGCACTCTCTCTCTCAAATAAATAAATAAAATATTTTTAAATGTTTAAATGTAGTTAATGTATCCACTGGGAAATGGTTTATAATGAAAGTTAGGGGTAATAAAGAGTATGTTTAGAAGCTTCCTAGGGCTACCACAAATGAAGTGGCTTTAAAACAACAGAAATTTATTTGCTCACAGCTCTCCAGACCAGAAGTATGAAATCAAGTCATCGGTAGGGCCATGCTCCTCAGATGGCTCCAGGGGAAAATGCTCTCTTGGCTTCTGATGGCTCCAGGTGTTCTTTGGCTTGTGGCCACATCATTCTAGTCTCTGCCTCTATTGTCACATGGCCTCCTGGCCTTCTGTGTCTTCTGTATCTTAAACAATACTTGGCATTGGATGTAGGGCTCATCTGAGTGATCTAGGATCCTAACATCTCAAGATCCTTAATTAATTACATCTGCAAAGGCTATTTTCCTAAATAAGTCCATATTCACAGGTTTCAGGTGGATAGATCTTTTGAGGGTCCAGCACTTCAACCCATGACAGTAATGTGTGTGTGTTCACAATAACTGTGACAAAGCTAGGTTCAAAATAAGCAAAACATTTTCTCAAAGTGTTAAATGAGGCTTAGCACACTTTTACTTGGACCAATAGTCTCAGGGTAACTTCCGTCTTTTGAATTTAGAAATCCATCATATCTATAAACTCTGTCTATTATTTACAATAAAAACCAGGTATCAAAAAACCTGGTGGCTGGAGAGAACTCCAGAGAGAAATTAGCAGGTTTACTTCCAGGTATGTAGCATATATGATCCAAAGTGGGGGAAGTTCGGTGTAATTTAGAAGATACACACCTCCACCATCCTTCCAAATAGCTCTGAAGTGTTTCATTATTGTATCAGGGGAAAGCAAAAAAGATCATGGAGCTCAAACAAACCTCTAAGAGAAAGAAAGAAAGACCTTGAAAGACATTTTGTTAAAATCTCTTTATTTTAGAATTTAGGAAACTAAGATCCCAAAGGCTTTCATCTTTAATTGCTTGTCCTCACATGTCTTGACTGAGGCAAGATTAGAAGCTCATCATTCTCGACCAGTGTTCTTTTTCTACATGCTACATTATGTCTAATCTAATTTCCTTCTACTAAAAAGTAAACCCATTCTCCTGATTTTCTTTTAGTTGAAATAAAGAAGAGGCTACCATCCATAAGATACATTCTTTTCTTATACCTATGTTGTCAGCTCAGGCTACGATAACAGAATACCTTAGACTTTATGTCTTTTTTTTAAAATAATAAATTTATTTTTTATTTGTGTTCAATTTGCCAACATACAGAATAACACCCAGTGCTCATCCCGTCAAGTGCCTCTCTCAGTGCCCATCACCCATTCACCCCTACCCCCCGCCCTCCTCCCCTTCCACCACCCCTAGTTCGTTTCCCAGAGTTAGGAGTCTTCATGTTCTGTCTCCCTTTCTGATATTTCCTACCCATTTCTTCTCCCTTCCCTTCTATTCCCTTTCACTATTATTTATATTTCCCAAATGAATGAGACCATATAATGTTTGTCCTTCTCCGATTGACTTATTTCACTCAGCATAATACCCTCCAGTTCCATCCACGTTGAAGCAAATGGTGGGTATTTGTCATTTCTAATGGCTGAGGAATATTCCATTGTATACATAGACCACATCTTCTTTATCCATTCATCTTTCGATGGACACCGAGAAAATGCTCCGCATCACTTGCCATCAGGGAAATACAAATCAAAACCACAATGAGATACCACCTCACACCAGTGAGAATGGGGAAAATTAACAAGGCAGGAAACCACAAATGATGGAGAGGATGTGGAGAAAAGGGAACCCTCTTGCACTGCTGGTGGGAATGTGAACTGGTGCAGCCACTCTGGAAAACTGTGTGGAGGTTCCTCAAAGAGTTAAAAATAGACCTGCCCTACGACCCAGCAATTGCACTGTTGGGGATTTACCCCAAAGATTCAGATGCAATGAAACACCGGGACACCTGCACCCCGATGTTTCTAGCAGCAATGTCCACTATAGCCAAACTGTGGAAGAAGCCTTGGTGTCCATCGAAAGACTTTATGTCTTAAACAATAGCAATTTGTTTTCTCACTTTTCTGGAAGCTGGAAGTCTGAGATCAGGATATTATCATGGTTGGGTTTTGATGAGAGTGATCTTCTTGGCTCACAGGTTACCACCATCTCACTATAGCATCACATGCCTTCCCCCGGTATTTGTGCACAGAAAAAGAAAGATAAGGCCATAAATACCATCAGATTAAGACCCTACTTTATGTTATTTGCCCTTAATTACTTCCTAAAAGCACTACCGCCAAATACAGTCACCTTGGGGGTTAGGGCTTCAAAATATGAATTTTGAGAGGGCATAATTCAGCCCATAGCACACTCTCTATCACCTTATGTCAACAGTCTTATACTTGCAAAAAAATTTATATCTTCTATAATCCCCATAACTTTGTTCCATTGTGATTTGCTCCATTTTACAAATTGAGAAACTGAGGCCCAAAGAAGTCAATCCATTGGCCTAAGTTCATACAGTATGCTGCAGTCCAGAATTGAGCACATCTTCTATTTGGATTCTAGAGCTTTTCCCCAGTGTCCAAATGACCAAAGGTCCAATGACCTTTTGTATTGTTTATCTAGTAGTAATTGTCCTTATAAAGCATCTACAGACATTGTGAAAACAAATGACTTCTAAACAAGGTCCTTAGAGAGACCTGTGAAAGTCTGACATCATAATTCTTATACTTGACCATCTAACACATTAGTGACTTAAACCCCATAGAATGGAAACAGTTTAATATGTCATCTGTTCTCATGTGCACCAGGACTACGGCTTGAGAGAGGATTCAGCTGTTCCCACAGTAAGCCATCAATTTCTACCAAAAAAAAAATCATAAAGAAAGGAATAAATGATTATTCACGGTGCCAAGAGCACATGTATTTTGAACAAGAAAACATTATGTTAAAGAATGTGAGAGAAAAAACCTAATGCAGATTCATTCAATGAGCTTTTCAATGAAATTTCTACAATGAAACACAAGAAATGCCATAATATGGTATCAAGGATATAAAAAGCAAAACTATTGTCTGTTGCCAGTGATATGCATTTCTAGATGATTCTGGGTATAAACATAAAAACTTAACATGTAAAATATTTTGATAATTACATAAAGTCAAAAAAACTTTCATCACTTATGTTTGCTAGTAAGAGTTGTTCATTTTTATAGGTGTGATGCCACTAGTGTTATTGTGGAAGAAGAATTATTTTAGAGATTCAAATGGAAGTAAATATTGAGAAATGTACTGTGATGGGTTATGGGCCTATAATGAACTTTCAAATCAAAAAATGGAGCAAGTAATGTATTAAGTCTCATTTATGTGTATGGTAGTTCATTACACTATTCTTTGTACTTTTATCTCTAAAGATTTTATGTTTTGAGATATGTTGAAAAATTTACAATAAGAAAAATTTACAATAAAGGATTTTATGTTTTGAGATATGTTGAAAAATTTACAATAAGAAAAATTTACATTTAGTGACCAAAATCTTAGAACCAAAATATTAATAGTGCATTATTTAATAGAATATGACTATTCAGTATTTCATGAATGGCCCACATAAGAGGAACACAAGAGAAAAGATGTTCAGAGAAACACAACACATTTTTCTAATTTCTGCTGCTAGGAGTACTCATTGATCAGTATATCTGAAGCAAACCATAACTATTTTTAAAATAAAAAAATAAGATTTTCTTTTTGAGTTGGACAGTTTGATTTCAATAGCCAGCATTATTATCCATTCTGATCCACAATAAATACAAAGATGTGCCTTCAGGAGAACTTCATCCACATGTAACTAACACTAAAAGCAGAATTTGTAAGGAAAGCACACAAGAGCACAGACACATTCTCTTTAAGCTTCAGTTTGAAAGACTTCTTGAAAGGTTAGAAATGTTCCCCCCTGAGGGTATTCCAAAAGCCAGAAGTAGCTTTTTGTCACTTGCTCTGAGATTTTTTTCCCCCTAAGATGAAATACAGGAAGCTAATTCAGAGTAGCTAGTAAATTCAGTCATTTTAAGGGCCTCATGCTTCCTTCCCCCTTCTCTCTCTCTCTCTCTTTCAATTCTCACTCCTCCTCAGAAGTATAGCAGCCACATAGCAAAGAGGACCTTAGGGGGGTAAGTGGAGCCTCCAGCCTACCTGAAGAGCTTTTATTCAAATAAAAGCTTCCCATCTTACCTCTCCTGTGAATGGTGTGAGTGTGTTTGAGAGCAGGAGGTGAGTATGCCAGGAAAACAGATCTGGTCACACACCCGGATTCTCCTTACCCCTGTCCTGTCTCTGGAGAATACCATCTTGCCTCTGGAAGTTATTAGTCACCATCACCTCCCACTTTGCAGATACCACAATTAATTCATTATTTTATTTGACAAGTAATTCTGCAATTGACCTCACAAGATTAGAGAATTTGGAAACACACTGCGTTAGAAAAGAGGCTAAACCTCACCTCATCGGAGGAAGACAAATGAGGTGTGCATAAGTGCAAAAGGCACATCTGTGAGCTCTCTCACAAATTATCCCTGGGAGTTTAGAGGAGTAAATGCTATCCCCCAAATACTGAGTGGCTGGAGACAAATAAGCAGTGTGATCAGTTGACTGTCTCCCAGTTTTAGGAAAAATTGAAATTGTATATATAATATTATCCTATTAACAAAGAAATAATTGTTTCTTTAAAAAAAATATTCACCTCTAACCCCATCCCTAGGAAATTGTACACGATTAGCACCTTGATCCATAGACTTCCAGATGCTTAGAGAGGTTCTCCCTGACAAACCTAGCTTGAAAAATGACCCAATCCATCACTATCAACCCCATTGTGAAAACTTTAGGTGGCAAAGGTCAGAAAATCCAAATCAGACTGCTTTAGGTAGGAAGGGATGTTAATCCAGAAGCTCGAATGATGTCTCTCTGAAATCTGCCATCCGTCACAATGGCTTCATTTGCCGATGCCCTGTGATGGAAAGATGGCTACCAGCAGCAAGAGGCAATCTCTTCCCAGATGTAGATCCCTGAGGTCATAAGCTCTCCTGTCTACCGGTTGCTCTCACCAAAGACCAAGTACTGGTTCCAGTTGGATTGTGTGGTCATCCATGAACCGACTACTTTGGTCAGGGCAACACTAAATGCTGAGAGGTGGAGAACTGAGGAAGAACACCTTTTTTGTCTCTGAAGACAACACTAATCAAGTAGTGTTGCTTATGCTACAGAGTTGCAGACCACGCAGAGTATTCTTTAGATTTTTACTCACAACCTCCTAAATATACCAGGCCAGGGAAGAGAATGGTCATCTCCTCTTCCCAACCAATGACCAAATTTTGTTACTGATGAACATCTTGACTGGTTCCTTCTTCCCTCAGGTCAATGGTTCTCCTGTGTGGCTTCTTGGTCACTTGGGATATAAACACTTGGCATCTATATTCAGCTGACTTTCAAGCTAGAATCCCCCACTCTGTCACCAATCTGTCTATCTCACTTCCTGGCTCCTTCTGCTTAAAACATCTCAACTCTTCCTCTTTAGCACCATCCAATATTGTGTCTATTCAGAGGGCCTTTTGAAAGACAGCATTTGGTTGACTTACATATATATAGTGGAGGACAAGAAACTAGAGAGAGAGATTTGACTCTACCTGGAAATATGTAATTATACAAGGGAACACAGAGATGATGGGTCAGACAGTACTGAGAACTGATGGGTAAGACTGGAACCTCACTCTGTCATCTTGCTGCCTCCTATGGGTACTAACTGTGTCTTCATCAGGCAAAGGAGTTTTGTGGTAAATTATAAGTGGACCAGTTTCTAAAGCAATGTCTGAAGGCCTACATGTCATAGTGGCCACTGGGATGACAGAGTCACCTCTGTCTCTGTGGAGATAAAGACGGAATCATCAACGAAGGCAGGGAAGAGCATAGACTCTAGAGTCAGTTTGCTTGGGTCTGAATCCACCACTCTGCAACTGGCTAACTATATAACCTAGAATACACGCTTAAATTTGAAAACCTTAAATGAACATAACCTTTACCTCTCTGTGCTCCATTTCCTCATATATACAAAGGAGATACATTAAAGCCACCTACCTCATGGGATAATTCTGAGGATAAAATAGAATAACACGCACATGAAGGGCTTACCACAGTGGCTGGTACGTAAGCCCTCCAGCAATGTTTGCTACTATAATTAGCATCACTACCATTACCACTACCAAAAATTACATGGTGATTTGGAGTCAGACAATGTAAGTTCAACCAAAATTCCATCTCTGACTGTATTATCTGAGGCAAGTTACTTAGACTCTGCAAGACTTAGTTTGCTTACCCATAAAATACGAACTACCTGTTAATACCTAATAGGCAGAAGTAAAGATTCAGTTAAATAAACATATCACTTGGCTCTCCAATGTTGTCTACCATTTTGTGAATATGGCATGACATTTGAAAGTTTCTGATAAGCTCTCTCCTCCATTTCTCCACAGAGAAAAAAAAATACCCATAACTGCCATTTCTAACCCAGGCATCTGGAATCTTGGAATTGGAAAAGTATTCCCCCAGCTGAAAGGCAGTATTTGCTATTAAATGTAAATGCCCTGAGGTGGGTAGGGAGGAGGGGGTATTCAGGCAACAGCTCAGCAGTTCAGGCGGCTCAGCAATTACTCCCCAAGGTGACAATTTTAGTCAGAATGAGTGAAGGTAAGAACACTGGACAGAGGGGCCATAGAGCAATGTCAACAACACCTGGGGGAGCCTGGAAGGGGAAGAATGGCCTCAGAAGTGGAGATGAGTGCTCTCAAAAATGTTATTGACCTTTTCAGTTTGGTCAAGGATTCATGTCAGACAGCCCCATTAGGCTCAGGGCCCAATGCAGGCTAGAGAGGCCAGATTATTCTATAGGTTCTGGGCCACAGCATCTCCACAACAGAACAAGCCAACTTCCAGTTTTGCAAATGTTTTCTCTAGATTTTGGGAAAAGTGGAACTTTCTGAAGAAATGTTGAAGCTATGTGTAAACACTCTCTTACGGTCCCAGCCTTCTAGTCTTTCCAAACAGTATTTTGATGATGATACAATTCTCCTCCTCAGATGTGGAGAAAGTGGAGAACTGAATCATTTCATAAGACCACAAAAGCACAGAGGAGGCAACAACTGTCTCAAAATAATGGGATGAGCCTAACTCAAAGAAATCCTCAACTTATTAGCCAAGTTTTCCTCTGTGGAGAGAGCCTCCCAAAGGAAATCTGGGGCACTCTCTTCCTGAATCATGTTTTAAAATTCAACCAGACTCAATGATAGAGACCACAGGAAACTATTCTGTCCTTGCCAGGTGGAAGAGCAGAGAGCCGGACTGGTCTTGTCCAGCTCTCATTTCTCTGATAAGTGATCCCAGCTAGCTGGGTTGCTGCGCCAGGAGTGGAGGCAGAGAGAGCTGGTTGTTCACATGGACTTTCACTTTTAATAGGAGCAAGTTTAATCGGTTCTTCAGCTCAGCCCTCCTTTCAAGTCTCTGGAAACATCTCAAGGGAGAAAATAACACTAAGCAACACAGAAATCTTTTCTCTTCTCTGCAGGCATTTGTCACAGTGCCAATTCCTAAGTGCACAAACTTTTGGCAGAGCGGATCACTTTGATATACTTTTCCCAGGGTTCACAAAGAAAAGATAAACAAAGAACTTGTGACTTCAGGGGGAGCAAAGGTAACCAGGAGTTTATGAGGTAGCTCATCTTCTTTACATTTCTGGCAAAGGGGAAGGGACTGTCAATGAAAAGAAATCACCTTGTTAGTGGTTTCTGAGACTGCAGGTTTGGTGCCTGAGGGCATTTTCTGGGCTGGCTCCCTGGGTTTGCTATTTTCCACAGGTAAAGCAGAGGGCAGCTTCTGTCAACAAAGGTTGATGCTCCAAGGTTGTGTTTTGGTTGGCCCCTTTTTTAAGGAAGGAAAAGTATTACTCATTTAAAACTGGTTCTCCAAAGGTATATGGACTTCCTTTCACGGTATTTCTCAATGAATTCAGCCAAATAGGAAAGTCAAAAATAGTTGATATTTTCTTTAGATTTTTGAAACAAACAGGATGTCAAAAAAAGCAGGAAGTCTCTAATTAGGACTTCTTCTTATCTAGGCCCCAACAGCTTTGGCAGTTGGGTTTATTTCTTCTAGTGTAAGAATTTTTATAGCCACGTTAAGACTCAAAATGTTAAGTACCAAATGGCATGGAGAGGAGGATGAGTTGAAATTTTAGCCATATTTTTATTATATGCTTTCATTTTCTATAGTTATCAGACATATTTCCTTAGCAGTCAGCCTCGTATCACCGCACTGAATAAGACAGACTTTAAACAAATATAGTGACTATGTTTTGATAGTGTTCGTGTCTGGATATTTGCCAAGAATTTGAGATGTGAGAAATAAAAATTCATCTTCAGCTTTTAATGGAATTGAATTAGAGCCAAGAAAATATAGCACAAATCAAGTGTCTTCTCCAATGACGTGGTCCAATGATGACATAATTGGACCTGAGACTAGGAAGCCTCACAGGATCTCAGTTGTTATACTCACTAATTACTTAGTCCATAGAACTACTTTCTTCTCACTCTGCCAATTTATGAAGAATCAGAACATTGCCTAGCCCAGAGGGAGTGGGGTAAGATATATCTCTATAGATAGAGGGTGCAGGAAAGGGAGGCTTAATTTCCCTGATCTAGTCTCTAGTGGCAAGGGGAGCAAGGTTGAAGAGGTATGCAGCCTGTCCCAGGCTGACCTTGTTTGCATCCTGAAAAGGTCCAGTGTAGACCATGCTAGGTCCAGCTCTGCCAAGTTACATAGTTTGTGTGTGTGTGTGTGTGTGTGTGTGTGTGTGTTCCTATTGACTCCAAGTGATGACTTCTAAAAACTGACATTAGCCAAATACCTATGAGACTGATTCAAAACATCAAAGTATTCATTCACAGTAATAAATGTAACTCCCGAAGGCTCAAAGTGGTTCTTGAGTGTGATCAGATCATTCTCGCCTCCAGAGGAAAAGTTGCATGGGAATCTAAATTACATTTAAGAGATGGTTTAGTGAGTGCAGTGTTAATGTAATGCTAACAGGTACTATCAAGGAGTGATGACCTGTGCCACCCAACTTCATTTCCAGGAATACTTCTCAAAAAGGACAAGAAGGACAATCTTTTGGTCAGTGTTGGCACGCGATAAAGTAGTCTTCCAATCTCTTTTTAATTCAGGTTAATCACCATCATCCCTAAATGATAGAGCAATATTCAGATTACGGCAACATTGCCTGGAAACAACAATAACAAAACACCCTGATGACTTTGCCAGGACTCAGAAAGGAAGTCCGGGGCCCTTGACTGAGTTTGTGAGATACAGTTTGTGAGATACCTGACTGCTGTATTCCATGCTTCCATGATACCAGCTAAGTGGCAGAGGCAAGATACTCTGTAGTCACAAATGCTTTTGGTGCTCACAGAACATCTTTCCCATCAAAATAATTTTTCTTCAATAATAAAAGGAAAAGGATGTTAGGGAACCTTCCATGTCCGACAAAGTAAAAGAAGTATTCTAGCCCAGTATTTATTCAAAGGATGGTATAAAAGGAGTTACGCCATTAGCCAACACATTAGGGATTATAAGTAAGATTTTCATTTCGGGAATAATTCATTAAAGTCACAAGCATCATTTTTTTTAAAGATTTTATTTATTTATTCATGAGAGACACACAGAAAGAGGCAGAGACATAGGAAGAGGGAGAAGCAGGCTCCCTGCTGGGAACCTGATGCGGGACTTGATCCCAGGACACCAGGATCACAATCTGAGCCAAAGGTGGATGCTCAACCACTGAGCCACCCAGGTGCCCAAAGGCACAAGCATAATAATAGAAATTCCCCCAATTTCCTGATCCTCTTTTTTTAGTGCCTAAAAGAGACTAGGGAATGTGAACAAAGAAAGAATTATTTTTCTTTTACTCTTTGAATGCATAAATTTGATCATAGGTACTTTTTTCTACTCAATAATTATGATAGTAACAACTAATATTTATGGAGCACTTACTATTTTGCCCAAGCTATTAGACCAAGAACTAAAATAAATCTTCACAACTATATCACGAGTTAAGTATTATTATTAACCTAGCAGGCATTAGGGAGAGAAAACTGGACAAGTTGCTTCACTTTTACATGTCTCAGGTTCACAAAAGCTTGGAAGTGGCTGGGTCTTGCTAAGCCCAGGGAATCTGACCATAAAGCCTACCTCCTTAACTACTAAGCAATGTGCCTTCTTAAAATTTCAAACTATAAATACTTGTGTAATTTGGCCTAACCCATTATATCCATTAGTATTGACTCTATAAACTTGATTACTATGCAGAAGCTGTTTCTTATTCCTTTTTCCTTCATGAGAAATAAGGCAAATGTAAAATTAGAACAACCTCCTGTTCTGTTTCTCAGTGAATGACTTTATTATCATCTCAGCCAATATTGAAATCCACATTAAAAAAAAATCTCCACCACCCACATTACCTTCATTGTTAATATTTATAACATGTGGGGAAAGGGTTTAGAACTAGACTTCATTGTTCCAACAAAAATTCAAAATCTTCCAAATTGGCTAAGGGGTCCTACATCTAAAAGGTCTACTCCTCAAGTGTGGGCCTCTTGCCAATGTGTCTGACAAACTGAGTCTCAAAATTTGAGAGCTATCAGAGCATCTTTGGCAGGTTAAAGAGAGTTCCAAGTGTCAAATGGACTCCTAGAATGGTATCTCCAAAAAATATAATTCTTTCACATTTGTATATAAGAATTTAACCAGATGTTCATTATGAGGAAAAACAGCCAAGTTAACTAAGCAAGGACCTATTTATACTCTACTATGAAAATTACCCAGTTTAACATAACTCAGAGGAACTCAGTTTACTTTCCGAAATATTTAGCAATAATCCTCCAACATTCGTGTTTAACTTTCTGAACATGGACCCGAAAACTTGATTTTTTGCTTATAAAAGTATGGAAGTCAGTCCTTTCTGACTTTCTAACTTTCCTGGGATGTTTCATGACACTGAAAATGCATCAATGACAGAGGGGATTAATCATTGTCCAATCATCACATTACCATAGGAAGTATCCTAATCAGTCAGTAAAATCCTTTTCTGATCTGGTTTCTCTTAGTATCTCAAAGGAGAACATCAAAAGAGGGTCCAGTTTCAGGCATAAAGGTCCTCCTTTACTTCCCCATTAATCTCTCAAGGCCTAGATGCCCAGGAAACATGGACTTCCTCCTTTCCTTCAATTTTCCAAAGCCACACACAAGAGTATCAAGCTGTCCTACAACATAACCTTAGAAGACAATTCTACCTTGATATCTTCTTGCTCAGTGTTTATTCATTCCCTTCAGTTCCCCCATTTTCCTATCTCATTAAATTTGTATTTATCCTCTTATTTTCAATTAATGATCCTATACTTCAGATATCTTCCATCTGTTTCAACCTCAGTCCTAGAGGGAGACATGGTCCCTTTAGAACAGACAAAAAAAAAAAAAAGTACATTAAAACCATTTCCCAGAAATAATCCCAAGATATTGGTGTGATAAGTGTGACATCAATGTTTACTTAATTACTAGAGATTAAAATCTATTCTCCTCTGGGTTTCCACTTGATGTTTCTTAAACATTTCCTATTTGTGAGGCTAGGATGTTGTTACGGGTATCAGTGGAATCCAAAGAGGAAAATTCTTCTAGTCATATTATTGGAAATAAAAAGCAACTCAAATACTTTAGCTCACCCACATAAAGCATGAACTATTGCTGAGGAAAACCTGATTGAGAAGTACCCTCATCCAATTACAGCAATTTGTCTAGTCAATCTCTCTGAAGGCTAAATGTTTCAACATTAGCAACACTGATAAAGTGTTCTTAATTTAGATTATTTGAATCCTTCCCACCAAAAAGTAACTAAAAAAAAATCTAAGCAGAATGACTCAACTCTTATTTTAATTGAACAATTATTAAGTATAAGGATATGGCCACTTACGTCACCAATTACCATAATGAACTAATTCCTGAAATCCTCATGGGACCTTACAAAACCAAAGTATCAGCCACACTGGTACCAGTGGTCACATTACTGATGGAGATGGCGCCTTGATACGAATCCCAGGGCCTTCACCCCTGGGCATCTACAGGCCCATAGTCATCTCCAGTCATCACAGCCATCAACAGCAATGCTGCTTTCAGAGATCCTACTCAGTGTCACCAGAGAAAAGAGATGTCACCCGAGAGCAGACATGTCATCAGAGGAAGATTTAAAAAATAACCAGTGCCACACAGTGGCCAAACAGTCTGGTTCACAGATCATATGTTCCAGCAATCCCTTAGAGAAATTACATGGGAAGAAGATAAGGGGGGTGGAGCTACCACATGGTAGGTGAAAGGACAGCCAGTAATGCTGTGTTGAAATTGTGACTTTGATCAAATTTTTTACCTTCAGACAGGCATGGACTGGAAAATGCACTGACCCTCTGTTCAGTTACCTATTGCTGAATAACAATTTGCCCCAATACTTTATGGCATAAAACACTAACTGCCTTGCTAATTCTTATGATCCTGAATTGACGGGCTCACCTGTGTGGTACTTCTGCTCCATGTGGTGTTGACTGGGCTGCAGCTACCTGGGGCTCAGCTGGACCGGGATGCCCAAGGTGCTTCTCAGGATGGACAACTGATACAGGTTCTAGACCAGGAGCTTGGCTAAGAGTGTGGAACAAAATGCTGTAGATGCAGCCTCTCCATGTGACTTGGGCTTCTTGTCAGTGTGGTAATTGGGTTTTAAGAGGGGAAAACCCATAGTTAGTGTTGGAAGAAAGGAGAAGCGTAAGGAACCAGTCTTTTCAAAGGTGTAGAGCAAGAACTGACACAGCATCACTTCTTTTTTAAAAAGATTTTTATTTATTTATTCATGAGAGACACACAGAGAGAGAAGCAGAGACACAGGCAGAGGGAGAAGCAGGCTCCATGCAGGAAGCCTGACGTGGGACTCAATCCTGGTTTCCAAGATCATGCCCTGGGCTGAAGGTGACGCTAAACCGCTGAGCCACCCGGGCTGCTCCATCACTTCTGACATATTCTTTTTGTTAAAGCAGTAATAGGTTTAGTCTGGCTCTAGAGAGGACAGAAATAGGCTTCTCCTTCTGAATTTGTGGCCATCTTGCTTCTGCAGAAGCTCTGCCCTTTAATTTGATTTCAAGAGAGGGTAAAGCAGCTGACAGAGAACTGGGTTGTCAGCACAGACACCTGGGATGGTGGTGGGATGAGGGAATGAAACAAACATCCTAGCCATGGCTGCTCCCAGGATTCCTTCACATGTCTGAAACTCCGCTTTCTGGATTGGGCCTCAACCGCTGCATTTATACCATCTTCTCCACTGCTTGACATTAAACTGCTGAATAAGAAACACCTCTGTCTGGTCAGGAAGCCACAAATCTTTTTTATCTGTTCCACTTTGCATTTGATGTTTTATACTCCCAAGTGGCAAGGCCAGAGGAACTAGGGCATGTGCAAACCTCAGAAGTATCATCAGTCTTCACATCAGATTCACCTGGGGAAGGGATTTCTTTGCTTTTTTTGTTTTTTAATCCCAGGATATACTCCAGATCCAGAGAATTAGTGTCATGTACACACACACACACACACACACACACACACACACACATATATACAGATACACGCTCTTCAAGTGACTCAGTTCCTATTTTGGGGAGAGGCACTCTTATAAATGGTCATGTTTATTTTTATTTATTTATTTTTTTAATGGTCATGTTTAAAAGTTAGTGTTTTAAAATTCTTTGCAGAGGGAAGGCTCTTCCATGGAAAACTAATAAATGCACAATTTTCCTTATAACAGACTCATTCACACATTGGTCCTACCTATGCCCTTGTGATTAAAGCTAACTATGTCCCATTCTAAGCGCCTTATCTTTGCCACAATCTACTTCAAATACCATTGGACTAATGGTGGTGGAAAACCAAGGCACAGACAAAGCCACTGTGCACAACTGAGACAGGACTGCAGATTCCCCTGTGTGTGGTGGCACTGTGTGCTCTGCAGAGTCCCAGGCTGGTTAGTGCAGTTACCCAGGACGTAATTGCCGTACATTAGGGTCCATATCTAAGCATGAAAACCCTCGCGATGGCATCCCATTGTGTGACCTGAGGAATCCCCACTCACATGGCTGCTGAACCTAGCACAGCAGCCACAAAGCGAACACCTGGCCAGTGCTGTGTGTGCCAGAAGAAAGGAGGCAGAGGCCCAGAAGAGAAGGACAAATCCTCTTTCCCATAAAGAGTATCTGCCATGTCTGATCGACTGCCTGGCATAACGAATGTTGAGTTGCCTCCAGAATCATGGCTCCTAAGAGCTAATGTGACCATAACCTTTCTGTGCCTCAGTTGGCCGAGGAGCAAAATACTATCTGAGTCCTTGATTCTTCCTGGCGATGCTGTGAGGCAACTAGTGATACAATGCCTATAAAATCCTGGGAGGACAGTTGCTCAGAGAGCCATATGAAAATAAGGCGTATCCTTAAGACTCTGGCAGAGCAGACCAACTGATGAGTTTCAAAGCCTTGTTCCAACTCATTGGAAGGATATGAAGGAACACACCTAAGACAGCCTCTCCAACAGGACACACCAAGTCTAAAGAGTAAGCTCACTCTAGATGTGGACAAATTAGTTAAAAAAAAAAAAAACCCACAATCATTTCTGCTAATCAGACTCTGTACTTACTGGGCAGACTATATTTTCTTGGACAGAAAGGCAGCAGCCAGCAAGGCTTCTTCCCCAGGCTGACAGCCGTTTCTATAAAGCCATGTGTTTTTTCAGAGCAGCCTATGGTGACATAGCAACCCAGACATATGGTGTCATTATTCAGCCGACACAAATTTGACACTTAAGTGAATTTATTATATTTTGCTTTGCTCCTGGTGCCTGAAAGGCTTTGCCACTGTCTCTTCATAGAGCTTGTCACAGATGTTGATGTATTTTCCTCCTCCATGGCCAGGTTTTACTGTGGAAACTGATACAACTTCACGATAGAATTTCTAGATGAATTATTCACGCATTGCATGCTTTCTGCACACAGGAGCTTGGAAGAAATCCATACTATTCAATAAATGGGCTCTCTAGTCCTCTTTAACAGAGCATTCTCTTCTGTTTTAAACTGTTTCTATTATCATCTTTGTAATCATAATGTTTTGGATAAAGTATTTCATAGTTGATAGTTTGGTTAAAACATTCACAATATTTCACATTAATGTACAACAAAATTGCCCAGGCACTGAGATAAGACTGATCCATTCTAGCAACAATAAAGCATATGAGCCAAATTCTCATCTATGCAACTTTTACTTTAAACAAACACACACACACACACACACACACACACACACACACAAACTGAAACTCTTTAGTCAACTCTATTTCCAATGATTTATAGAGCAATTCTTGAAATATCTCAATATTTGTTATTTTAGACAGAATAGGCCTCTTCTAATGCTAATACCATCTGTAGAGATGAGTTTTTAATTGAAAAGAATTTTCAACTTGATGGAAAAGAGTCAGATGAACTCATCACTGGCCTCTGAGAAAAGATTAATGAAACAAAAACATATCAAGCTTCTTTAATACCTGGAGAAGCCATAAGGATACCTCGAGTGACATTATGGGCCATAGTATATGGGAGTGAATAACTTTAACATGACACAGTAAGCCTGTGGAAGAATTAAGAGCTATAATTACAGTTTTTAAAGTATAGTGACCTATTGACCTTTCAGATTTAAGACTTTGCCTTAGGGTCATGTCTTGGCCTAGTTTTTGTTTTGTTTTATTTTGTTTCTTTGGGTTCTTTTTATTCCCAACTGAAACAATTTCTCAATTTTTTTTCTGCAAAATTCCAAGTGGTTGAAAAGTTAAATTCTTCCTTATCTTTGCTTTATTTTTAATTTAGTTAAATGCTTGGGAAACACATATTTTTAAATAAGAAACGTCTCCTTTTAGAATTTGCTTTCCATTCTAAGAGCAAGGACATCCTGAATTTTTCCTAGAACAGATGGCAAAAGAATTGCACCAAAGCACAAAGGAAGATGAAATCCTAGCTAATGATTATTATTATTTGACAAAATTTAGACTAAGCACAGATTTCATTTACTAAGCTTTGAGGTCCATCCATGCATAACTTCCCCCATTTGTTGTCTATGGCACGACACTTTTCCCAGTCTCTCAAAACCTCAACACTGGAGTCATCTTTGGCTGTAACAATGTACATTCCCATTACCACCCCCCCAAGTTCTTTTTTTTTTTAAGATTTTATTTATTTATTAATAAGAGATAC
The DNA here is from genome assembly GCF_018345385.1 of Vulpes lagopus. Lineage (NCBI taxonomy): Eukaryota > Metazoa > Chordata > Mammalia > Carnivora > Canidae > Vulpes > Vulpes lagopus. The sequence continues at coordinate 60,365,310 of NC_054832.1, forward strand.
AGAGAAAGGTAGAGACATAGGCAAAGGGAGAAGCAGGCCCCCCTCCCTCCACCTCCCTGGGGAGCCTGATGCAGGACTTGATCCCAGGACCCCAGGATCATGCCCTGAGCCAAAGGCAGACACTCAACCACTGAGCCACCCAGTGCCCCACCCCCCAAGTTCTAATAGCTCTTTCTTTCTTTGAAAAGTGTCCTCTGTTCAGATCTTATTTTTTCTCCACTCTGCCCCAAGTGCCCACTGTCTTTGTCCAGGTATTCATGAAACCTGTTCCCATCTCATCTCCAGCCTCCAGAAATTTCCCTCACTGGAGTCTGTCCTGTATATCATTAACAAGATGAACTTCCTCATACATTATCTCATTATATCATCCTCTGCTTAAGAACCCATAATAGTTTCTATTACCTACTGAATATTTTTTAATTTAATATATATACTAACGCGCCAGGCTTGTTTTAAGCACTTAAAGAGATCAACTCATTTAATTTCCCTAATAACCCTGTGAGGTAGGAACTATAACTTACTCCCTTTTTATAGATGCAGACACTGAGGTGGAGAGAAGATCAACAATTTGCCAAAGGTCACATAACAGAGTGTGACAGAGTCGTGACTTGAGCCCAGTCTGTACATTTAACCAATATACTATGCCGCCTCCCCTGAGAATACTTAGTGCATACATAATGTTTTATATTTTTTAAACAGCTTTCATTTCTCACTTGACCCAACCCTTCAGGCAGATGCTATTTATTCTTAAATCCATCTAATTTGATCTCTTTCTAGTAAAAGGACCTGTATGTAAGTGGACCACTCTTATGTGTACATATTTGCACTTCTTATACCCTTGCCGCTGAGGATTTTCTTGCCTGGGTTCCCTTGCCATTTTTTTTCTCTTTGTCATGCATATATTAAATAATAGAGATTTACATATCATTGTGATATATAAATTTCTTGAAGATGTATGTAGCTCAGTCCGCAGAGGAGGCTTTCCGACCCCACAGGAATCTCTTCTTCATTGCCCTCTGTCAGTGTGTGTTCACACCCAACTTGGCTATACTTTTCTTTTGAGAACCTTCTCAAACTCCCATTCTTCTCTGAAACCTCCTTTTAGTTTTCACAGGGAGATTGTGTAGCTGTGGCAACAGCGTTCTCACGACAACTCAGATGGTTGGCTCATCCCTCAATTATCACCTCTCCTGCGAACCTCCCCCACACATATACTATCAGATTATGAGCTCCTCAGAGGCGTGTGCTACAAAACCTCTGCCTAGATCAGAACACAGTAGGGAGTCAATGTGAATTTTTTAATATATTAACATGTAGTACCCTTTTGCTATTTGCTGTATGTGCATGGTGTATATACACACATACAAACATGTATAAGTTTTATTTTGCAGCAATATTGTGAATCCAATGAAAAGAGATCCTGCTTCTACCTTCCTTGCATTTCTCATCAAATCAAGTATGGGACATTACCATCAATCCCCACTAAATGCTTGCTGGATGAATGGGTAAGTTATTAAAATTACCCCAGGAAATGAAGATCTTTGGCTTGAATTGCCAAGTGTTAAAAATGGCACCACTCAAGAATATACAGTCAACCACACATTAAAAAGTACTAAGAATAACTCAATATTTCTTATACGGAACAGTTGCATTTTCTTCTGAGAATCCATATGTTAAAATCTCTCTCTGTATTTCCCACAAGAGCACTTAAATCCAAAACTCACAGTGTACCTGGCTTCAAACCAAGTACATTAGTTATTTTGGAATTGCAGAATTAATAGTCATTCTCCCACTTGCAGATCTACCTCAAATAAAATTGTATTTCATTTGGATTAAGAGTTGTAACTCATAAATTTAGCTACAGCAAGCTGCACCAACACAACTCTTTAGCGCTTATCCTATTGCTATGCTTAAAAAATAATACTAGCAATTATAATTATTAGCTATTATAAATGAAGAAGAAAATTCTCTCCTCTTGATGCATAGAATGTGGATAGGGAAGTACATATTTGATTTATACTAAGAACCAATATCATATAGTTACATTATGCTTTATAGGTCAAAGGTCAGAACCACATACAAATTGAGGAAACCATTCTGGCAATTCAAAAGTAACATCCAGATACTTGAGAACATAGTCATGATAATGTAGTTATCAACTATCTCATAACTGTTAAAAACAGAATCAAACAATAGACTCATTTGAGGTCACTTTTATAAATCAGTAAATATGCTGTATAGGAAATATTATCTAAATATTTTGTTTAATAATGTACTATTTATATATAATACTAATAGATCTCCATTATCTCAGAAATGAAAAAGGGGAGGAAGGAATCAATATTTCAAGGATTCAAGGAAGCTCAACCTCAAACAGTATGTCATGACAATGAATAGAAAATCACAGATGCTGAGGATGCTGGAAGGGAGGGAGAAAGAGAAGAAAGAAATATATCCTCAAGCAGTCTTATCACTTCAGTTAAGTATAAAAAGAAAAGTCAAATAGCAGCATTCCTTTAAATAACAGGTCTAGATGAGATTCAAATAAATAACGTCACATTTATAGAACAGAACGTCACATTTATAGAACAGAACGTCACATTTACAGAACAGTTGATTTCTCACTTTTTTTCAATCACTCCTATGGCACACAAAATGTGAGAGCCTCCCATTGCTGTTTAGAATGGAAGATGCCAATGGAGATAGGAATACATAATATCCGAGTAATCTGGTCAATACTGAAGACTTGGGTTTAATTGCTATGGTTCCTCTTTAAGAGTTGTTTCACATTTTATTGAAATCAGAACCAATGGACTTTATTTTTTATGTTTTAATATTTTGTTTAAATTCAATTTGCCAACATATAGTATAACACCCAGTAGAGCTAATGATTTTAGTGACTCCATATTAGTGCAGAACTGGTTCAGCCATTTAAAAAAAAATGTTTCCTCTTGGAAATGAGTATATGTCCACATATAAATGAATTGTCATTTATAAAAGAATTGTGAGGACCAGTCATGCACACATGTTTACTGAGCACCTCTTATGTAATGAGTAGTAAGATGTGGGAAAAGCACTATGGGTGCAGAGAAAATTATTGTCCTCAGTCTCTCAAGCCCATAGAGAAGACAGGCAAATCAGATCAATTTTAAAATGATAGATAAATGCCTCAAATTCAGTATGTATAGAACACAGAGAGAATGCATCCAGCCCAAAGTGAGGAGCCTGGAATGATTTCCTGAAAAACCTGACATTTGGTCCATACTTGTAGGACAAGGGGACAACTTCATTTCCTGCATATGATCACTTTCAAGGTCAAATAAAAGGATGTAGAGGATGTGGTTTTAGAACATATGCCTTATCAGGAATTAAGACTCAGATTCATTGTAAGCAAGTATTTCAATACAAAAACAATGTTACAGTTGTCCACTCTGCTTGCCCTGTACTAAGCCCTGCAAAGCGGGTACATAGAATAAGTGACAATGTTTACCTTCAGGGAGTCTATAATTTAATTAGACAGTGAAAATCATACTTGTGATAGCTAAATAACAAGATAGAGCAGTATTGGGTTATGTGTTAGGATCTCTAGCTTTCCCAAAGCCAAGTATGAATCACTTTGTATTCTTACTCAATCTTCTTTCCCATAATTTTTCCTGTTAATGATGTGTTTGCACAAGAGACAATACCCATGTACAATTCTTATAAAGTTTTTCCATTTGTTTGTATATAGATAAACATAACAACAAGAACAAAGTAATTATCCTAATAGATGGACATAGCAAGAAACCAAACTTGGGTTCACATTTCTCCATGTTTGTGGTAAATCCCATGTAGTCTTGCTTCATAAAGAAACAGACCTCAATTAGAGGCCAAGTTCTTTCTCAGGACTGAAAAGTCATCTTCATGCATTTATACAAAGTTATATATGAGGATGAGTCAAGAGAATCAACCACTACTTGAAGATTTGCCAAATCAAAGAACTAGATGGATGATTCAGTCATGCGGCTGTTTCTCCACTGATTCACAGTTGCAATTTGCGTGACTCCCCCGAACCTCAACTTTGCCGTCTATCAGATGGGTAAAATGACACCTACCAATCATTACAGGTGGCTGCAGATTAGAGAGAGGGGACAACACACATCCATTCTGAGAATGGGTTAAATCCCTGATTTGAAAAGTAATCGTTAAAAAATAAATGAATAAATAAATAGATAGATAAATAATTTTAAAATAATTAATTAATTGAATGAATGAATGAATAAATAAATAAATAAATAAATAAATAAATAAATAAATAAATAAAATGAAAAGTAATTGTAGTAGAAATGAGGTGACCACACAGAACAGACATGTATGCATGGAATGGACACAGCTGCCTGAAATACTATCCATACAGCAGCCTGGAGACTCTCAACCATCCCTGCACCACCACCCTTTTGGACTTGGGCTCATCTTAGCCCTCAGGAAGAACACTAGTAGTCCATGCACTGGCATGGAAAAAATGTTGATGTTCTCTGCCACTTAATGGCCAGTCAATAAATAGTGATAATTGTATTCTCTATTGCAAGATTATAAGTTCTTGGTTTTTATTTCTGAAATATAAAATGATGATAATATAAAACATCTACTCTTCTAAAACCCACATGGGCTGGAAGGGTACAAGTAGTGGTAGGAGTCACAAAACACTTTCTTCTTTAGTTTCATACTCTCTCCCTCAGTTCGATTTCCCAGCTGCCAGTCTGGAGTCCCTGCTGGATATCTTCAGGGAATGCACCTTGACCCCTCCTAGATCCCACATGGCACCCTCTCTGTTACTGTTTTTCCTACTACTGGCATAAGCATCAGACTGTGCTTGAGGCAATTAACTCTCCAAAACCACTCCAACTTCTCAAGCTCTCCATGCCCCAAGGAACATATACTACATCAAAGCTGCATCCTGCCAAAATTGTGGCTGTCTCAAGAGCTCATGATGATGCACCTATACCAGTGGTCTCCCTTCTGAAGTGGAAAGAATACCTCCTCTGATGGCTCTTGCCTCTGAGTCAACATGTGATCGACCTCCATCCCAGAGCTATGCACCCTACACAACCTGCTCAGGTGCATACAGAGGCCTGCCTTCCTCATACACTTTGCTACTGAATCACAAAATGGTGCCACGTTATACTTACTAGTATCTCAGACATTAGAGTGAAAAATTCTCTTACTGGCTTCACTTCGAATCTTATACATGGGATTTAGCCCAATCCCCAAGAAAAACAAGGATGCATGGAAAACAAAGATGAGCAACACACACACAAAACTACTCCCTCGTTCGTATAGATCTTTGTTCTTCAACCTTTTCCCTGCTTTAGGATGACTCTTCCTTAGGATGACTCACTCATTCTCAGGAGGCCACTTGGACTTTTTTCAAATAGTCCCAGCACATGACAAGCCTACTAGATATGCTGGAATCTCGGAGAGTATATAGTTGGGGTTTTAGCTGAGGCCCTTGCTGCAGCCATAAGCTAAAGATTTATAACTTACAATTTCTTGATAAATTACTTTCATATGAAACACAGTATTTGGAAGTAGAAGAGTATCTATTTTCCTAAAACTCTGTATTCCTTCTCCTCACATCTAGAAAGTATATACACACCAATTTATACACTTAAATTTAGTCACCTTCTGATATCTTCACCCTAACCAAAATTAAAGTGTATATTGATATAAGACCTTTGTCTCAGAAATTCCAATATTCTATAAATATGCTTAAGTTAAATATTTCTAGCCTACAGAATTTTTGCTTACATTTTCCCATGAATAAAACTTTGTTAATCAGTTAATAAAATATTTTCATTGTATTTGTGAGAATAATATAGCCCATGAAGAAAAGTTAATTAATGCATGCTAATGTATGTTAATTATTAACTTTGAGGATGATTCTTGACAATACACTAAATTAATCTTCAGATTATCATGTAACTTTCACACTCCAGAAGGCTGTTGGCAAGACATATGGAATAAAGTCAGAATCTTGCAATGGTGAGAGTGTATATCAATATCTTTTAAGTCTAATAAGAAATGTATTTCTAAGTTAAAGTATAAGTAGTATTACAATATCATTTCCTGCATACATAAATTGCTTAAAGAAGCACTCCTAAAAGTGTTTAAAAATGGTCTTTAACAATTTTAACTGGTTTCTAGGAGTGGCTTCATTAATCATTACTTTACTGAGGCAATTTATTTTTCATGCTGCTCCAGCAAATTCTCCAGTTGTCTTTAATCTTTCCCGGCATCTTCCATGATTGCTCCAACTAGACCTTATCTCTGAAGCTGTTTTGTTACTCCTCCTGTCAGACACAAAGCAGCACACCAACTGAGTGATTTCAACAGCTGAAAGAACTACCTGGCGAGAGCACATGTGAGAAGAAAAGTAGAAATAATCCTTGAGAACAATGGAGAAATTCTCTTTTGAGGAGATTTAACATACTTTCTATGAGCTCAAATATACTTGGAACAGATAAAAATCTATGTATATGGCATGTGTGTGTGAGAAAGATTTCAAGTAAATGACCCCTAGAGGCATAACACACATTCTGCTATGGCTTCAACAATATTTTCCAATTTGACTCACTCCTGGTGAGCTTTGCCATGAATTTTAATTGAATCTTCTCAATTCACATTTTGCAGTTTTTCTTTTCACACATAGCTAATAGCACTGGAATCAGACAGTTAAATTTTTGCTTAACCTTCAGTCATTTTGAAAGTAATTATATCTTTCAGGTCTACAAGAGTCTATTTCACTGTCAAAAAATAATTCAAGTAAAAACCAACATGGTTTATAAATTTGCTTTTTTTATATATCAGTCTATATTAAGGAAAAACAAAATGTCAATGATACTTTTGGCATCTCATAATTCAATGCTTTATTGTGAGACACTGATACTGAAAAACAAGGAAAAATGATTATCTGAGTGGAGAAGAAGCTATGAAAAGAGCTTACATAATAGTTAAATTGAATCGTCAAGAGCAGGGGCTTGAGTTTGCTAGTCATATACAAGTGACCTAGAGTCAACAGCAATTCTCTGTTGCAATTCTAGGTGTTCATGTTTCAGAGATGAAATAACACACCCTTCCTTGGTATCTGGTCACTGGAATATCAAAAATGCCCAGAGTTCCTTGGGCCCTGTTTCCAGGCACCTCTCTTCTCAATGCACAAGGATTTTTGCACATCTGACCAAGACTTGAGGTCAGTCTTTAACATCTGGTCTTTGTAAAGACCTTGTAAACAGGTATGAAGTTTTATTCTTTTGAATATCTAATTCCAAAGAGGGACCTCTAATATCTACTACTTTTAACCCAGAAGTGGAAATTTTCAAGCACAGCTACTCCAGATTCCCTTCCAAAGCATGGGCTGCCTGGTATTAAGTCTTGGATTCTTCAATTTCCTCTGACCAGAATAGAAACAAAAGAAACCCTTTGTCTTCTTCTTTTGTATTGTTTCCTATAACTAGTGTCTAGTCTTCCACTCAATCACACAATGTCAGGGCACCAGAAGAATCATGAATTTTCCACGAAGAATCCCAATTTGACTGCTTTTCACCCGAGTTCTGAACTCAATGCTCTACATCACTTGGTCATCCAGATCTCAAGAGTGCTAATGTGTGGAGCCTCAACAATACATCTTCTGCTCTAAATGGCTACTTTGAAATAGCTGGAAAAGTTGGGGAGGCAGAGTCACTCTACCAAATTTGCTCCCTAGTCCAATAAATAGGGTGCAGTTGAGTAAAGCACTCTCAATATCAGTAACTCTTTAAAAAGACACCTATTTAATCAGTATAGTCCTCAAGGAAGAAAGCAATAACATAAATCCCAGAGTTTTGCACCAGGAGACCCATTTGTCATATCTCACATCACAGATGACCTTGGGTTTAGACTTGGACTTGATCCGCAAGTGAAGATGTCCATATAGACACTGTACTGTATGTGTAAAATGTGAATTTGCTAAATGTACCCATTTAAAACCTACTAGAAGCTTCCTGTAACTCTATTTGGGTGTTTCAAAATGTAAAGGGAAGAAAAAGTAAACCGCACCTACTACATGCCAAGCACCATTGTAAGCACTCAGTGCGTATTCAATCCCTTCATCTTCACAGCCATCCTGAGGCAAAGACCATCTTACAGATGAGTAAACTAAAGCATAGACTCATCCAAGGTCACACAACCAGAAAGAGGTGGCCTCCAGGTTCTAATCTAAACTATCTAGGTCTGGACTCCATGCTCCAAACCACTATATTTCCTCCTACAAGTAGTTCTGAGAGGTCTTCACAGCCACCTGTCTTCTGATGCTTCACCCCGGCCCCAAGGCAGGGTATTCTCATGGCTCAGGCATTTCCCCTTGATGGATGTGGCTGTGAACGATGGGATGTTAATGACCTTCCTCCAAGCATGGTTTGATTATTGCTGGGCCCTGTTTCTGGATTTTAGAGTAAGCTATCTCAAATAATCATCTGGACAAGCAGTGGCCAACACACACAGCAGCTACTCCTCGATTTTCTGGCTCCATGGTGTCTCCCCAAGCTCCCTACTGCTTGGCTGCCCCAATGCCATGACATCAGATGTAGACACTTTTTATCACTGGCTTATTTTCTCTCAGGCCTAAAGAAGTTAGAGCCTAATTAGCATTAGTTGCCTTGCTTTATCTTATTTAGGGAGATATATTATCGTAAATATATGGGAATTTAAAAATATGCTTGAGAGATATCTTTGACCAGTACTAAATTATCTCTGATTTATATTTTCAGCCAAAACACACTATCTAAACCTAAACATATTCTGTCTTCTACTTCTTCTTTCCCAAGGTGTGAAAGTTGTAACTTGTTCTTTGAAAAATTACCTAAACATAGGCTCACACTTGGTCTCCTTTTCCCTCTTTCCTCAAGGCAAAATAATTACAAACAGAACTTTAAGCAATCTTGTATGCACTGGGAACTTGGTCTTGCTTTTTGGTATCAGCTTATTCAGAGGTTATTCCCTTTGAGAATAGCTAGTGGTTCTCTTGATACCAGCAACTCCAAACCTTTTCCTTTATCCAGAGTATGACACTGTCATTGAGTATAGTTTTGGACCACCATGTCTGCAGGTCATTTTAAACTGTTTTTAACATATCCTGTGACTGATGAGGAGTCAAACTTCATATATCAAGCAGTATTAAAAATACAGCTATTTCCAGTTGACATGTATCAAGAGATTTTTCTATGTTCATACCCTTTGACCAAGTAATTCCGCTTTGGGGACTCTATCCTAGGGAAAGAACCTGAAATAACAGAAAAAAAAAAAACTTTATGCACAAAGACAGTCACCCAATTACCTAAACATCCTCCAAATATGGGAATGGCTAATAAACTATTCACTTAAAGGAAGAATTTATAGCCCTTGAAATATAGTTATGAAAATTTTACGACATGGAATATTTTTCTCAGGTTAAATGGAAAAGTAAGACAAAAGTTATACATACAAGTTAATCACCCTTATGTAAAAATCAGGAACCCCACTGAGCAAAAAAATAAGGACATAAAACACTAACTCCCAAAGAAAGCGATTTGGAGACCAGCTTTAAAGACTAGCAGGACTCAACTAAAAGGCAAGAAATAAATGAACTAGTCCCAGGCCAAGGGGCTATGGAAGAGCCTTTGGTCTTTCACACTCTCTTATATAAATTGGGACTCAATAAATAATCAATAAATAATGAGAGCATACATGTTCACTATTACCTAATACAATGCAGTATATGAAACTGCCGATATCTAAGCCTTGTGGCCAATAAAAACAGCAATTTCTTGTGGTTCAATTAAATATAGCCAATGAGCCTCTACCACTACATGTTGCTCAAGATCAGGATGAAATAATCTGTACCTCCCAACAGTCCGTCCGTCCGTTCCTCCCTCCCTCCCTCCATCTCTCTCACTTTCCCTCCCTCCCTTCCAGCCTTTAGTGGTCAAACAACTAGCCTGAAGAAAATCCAACTGGATATTTGACACAATATTGCCAAAAAATAAAAATACCTGTAGCCGAATTTTTCCCATGTTGCTGTCATCATGGAAACATATTTTAGGGCTTAAACAGGAGAAGCTCATGATTCTTAAACTTTCTTTGTATATCATTACATGAGACCTAGCAATAATGGTCACTAGATAGAAGTCACTTCCAACACCTAGCCACCTAAAGAGAAGACTACCATATGATTTAAAATTATAGTGGTTTTTCTATCATAAATAACCTTCCTTTTCAATATCCTGAGATCATACATCATAATCTTCCATTTTATTTGCTTCCATATACATAGTGTGGGAAATGTTGAGTGAAAGCTCCCTATTTTGCAAATAAATCCTCATTATTTCTATCCCTTTTCCTCATCACAATCCCCTTCTTTGCTCCCAGGCAATTAACAAACAGCAAATACTATGGGTCACCTGGCCAGGGATGGGACAATTGATGTCAGGAGGCTTGGAACAGATTCAAAGCAGTTGAGGTGTATTTTCAATATTACAGGCAGTTCTTTGTCAACAGTCTACTGACAAATATTTTTTGGCAGGTAATCCACTTTTTCTTATTTCTTTTTTCCTTCTTTAGTCCCTTTACTACAAAGAATAAATAACTGTATTTAACACCTTCATAAAATCCTCACTTACACCTTGGCCCTCTACACAGTCACAGTTGCTAAAACTAGGATCCAGAAAGGGGGTCCTTGCCTCACTCACTTTTTTAGATAGGAACCAAACTAGGAAAATTATTCATGAGAACTGCAAGAATGTAAGTTTCCCTCTGTTTATGATAAGGTCCTATAACCGAAAAATAACAAACAGAAAAAAATGATTAATCAGTTGATCTTAACCCAGGGTGAGGTCTCAGCACTACGGTCACAGTATATTCTATCCTATTTGCTATTAAGTTGACAAAGGTTAACTGGTAGGTTGTTCTGGTCTGATAGCATTCTGTTGAGGGAGCTCAGGAAAAAAAATCCTTAAAAACAATCCACTTCCAGGAGCACCTGTGTAGCTCAGTCAGTTAAGAGTCGGACTCTTGATTTCAGCTCAGGTTATGATCTCAGGGTCCTGGGATCAAGCCCATTGCCAGGCTGTAGGCTCAGTGGGGAGTCTGCTTGTCTGCCTCTGCCTCTGCCCCTTCCCTGGCACGTATGCACTCTCTCTTTCTCTCTCTCTCTCTCTCACATAAATAAATAAATCCTTTCAAAAACATAATTCACTTCCAAAAAAAGGAGAAAAGGTATAAACCCTTCACATGTAAATACATGCTTGCTTTCAGTGTCTATGAAAGCAACAGTATCAAATCTTTTTTGTGAAAATAAATAAATCTAATTTTTATCGACTTTAATGCACATTTATATGCTCCTGTTGTCCACAGATAGTTGTGAGCATTACTATGCTTTGTCCATATAAGGAGTCAAATTGAGCTTCACATCTATCCAGGAACTGAATTCATTCTGTTGTTATTCCAGTGATTTTGTTGGGATTTAAAACTCAAGACAAATGAAAAAGTATACAAAGGGCATTAAGATTATTGCAATCACCTGAAGACTTGTCACTGTAAAGTCATCTTATGTTCCAACTCAAAATGTCTTACTTTATAATTCATTTTATAGTAAGAGGACTCACTAAATCTTGCCCAATGCTTTCCTAGGGACCTTATTCAAACCTATTAAGAGGCATTTTCTCAATTAGCAATTAGGTATCTATATTTTATCATTAATTTGATGATATCAAATCATCATCAAATCAAATCAAAAGTTGTTGAAAAATGTACTGGAATAGAAAACATGATTCCCAAGAGCTAGTCCCTGTGATTCACCACAATGAATCTTTAGCCCTTCAAATAAAATGAAGGCACATTGTTACATGATTACTGTTTGCTTCTGCTTCACCCTGTAGTCATCTGACCTATTTAGACACCAGTTTCCTAAGCAGTAAGATGAAAATTATGACAAAACCAAACGAGTTATAAGTTGACTTCCAATGATATTTTTGTAACTACATTTTCATTTAGGGGCATTATTGATGCATAGCAATCTGTAAGTTCTGAAAGATATGACATGACATCAGAGGTTAAGAATAGAATCAGGGGGTGCTTGGGTGGCTCAGTCAATTAAGTAACCGCCTCTTGATTCATCTCAGTTCATGATCTCAGGGTCATGAGATTGAGCCCCAAGTCAGGCTCCACACTGGACATGGAGTCTGCTTAAGATTCTCTCTCTCCCTCTCCCTCTGCCCCTCCCTCCTCCACAGTCTCTAAAAAAAATAAAAGAATAGATTCAGAAAAAGTATTTTGGAATTGACACTAAAATAAGACAAAACAGATACAATTCATCATCTATCTATTAACTCATGCTGTGAGATAGTTTTCAAATGTGGTGTTCTGTTCCCTGGGTTATCAGTAACACAATGAGTATAAAGAATGTACTTTCATCTGACAGTCTGACAAAATTGTAGATCATCATAAGGTTGAACTATCTAGTGGCTAGAAAATAGTCAGAATTATTACGTTTACAGTACTTTCCAAGGAAGAGGATGCTCCGATTGTGAAAGCCAGTGACAGATATATAGAAAAATAAATTTAGATTCTACTAACATTCATTGAACACCAGCATGCCATCCATTATGACTGGATCTTTCATATGATAACTCATTTAGCCCCCACAAAACTCCATGAGATAATATTATCCCAATATTACAGCTAAGGTACATAGAAGTCCAGGGGCTGTTCCAAGTCACCCACCTGGAGTCTGACCCCCCTGACCTCAAATCCCAATATTTTTTATTCTATTATGTTTACTCTTCAATGAATAGAATAAAACAAGTTTTGTCTAACTACTTTGGACATGAAAAAAAATAAGTCACCCTGGTTATAAGTTCATGCTTATAAACAACTTAATATATTCCTCAGTGTTGGAGTAATCGCAAATGATAATCCCCATGCACATATATGTATTTTTCAAATATCTGTCCCTATGGTTTTATATTATTTTGTCCATATAGGTTATATGATTTGAAAGGTTATTCAAAAAAATAAAAAATAAAAAAATAAAAAATAAAAAAATCAAAAAAATCAAAAAATAAATTTAAAAAAATTAAAAAAAAGAAAAAAAATTTTAAAAATGAAAGGTTATTCAAACAAATTACATTAAGTATTGAGTACTCTGTTACGAAATCTGAGTTTTACCTGAAAATCCAAATACAGCAAGTGCTCCTAGTAATATTATGAAATCATATAAATTACTAATATAGCTAATGATGCTATATTAATTGCTAATAAACAATTAATTTAAATAAGGAGTTAGACATTTAAGCACTGTTCACTGCTATCAGGCCCTTAATTTTGGCTACCACACTGTATCTTGTCAAAGTTGGTCAAATAATGGTATGTTTAAATCAGAAAGTAATATGTGGCTCTGCTAATAGTGTTAACTATAGCAACTCTGCCTCAAAATTCCTAGAATTTCAATATTAGAATGCTTCACTACTTACAAGTTTGACCAAAAGAAATGAAACTCATTATGCTTGTTAGCATCTTGCCTTTATTCTAGAACATATAAAATAAGTCAGGCTTTTAGAAATACTTGACACAGCATCTGGACCCTTTTTAACTTTTTTTTGGACATCTAGACATCAAGTACAAACCACTAAGCTAGTTATTTTAAAGTTAATACATTGGTATTCTGTCCAAAATTCACTATTCTGGTTTATAAGTCAGTCATGTGCATTTAATTAGCACCTGCTAGTTCTTTAAGGTACACATTGATGGTTTAACTTTGACAGGCTCTCCTTAGACAATTCTTTGTGGGTAATAATAGCATTTCAATGTTTTAATATCTCCATATAAAAATGATTTGCAAGATTCTATGACTCAGCAATTCCATTTCCAGTATTTATTCTGAAAAGTAGAATCACTAGAATGGAAAACCATCCAGTTGTCCAACAGTGAGGAATTGTTTAAAATACAGTATATTTTTCAATAGTTGAGGGCTACTATGTGCTAGGTGATGAAGACTGAGCAGTGAACAAGACATATGGTCATTATATTTATGGAGTTGGAAAGATGTATGTTTCAGCCACTATTGCTGCAAAACAAACTACTCCAATATTTTGTAGCTTAAAATAGCAACTATTTTATTATGCTTACAGATTCTACGGGTGAGAAATTTGGACAGGACATGAAGAAATGATGTATCTTTTCCTCATAATGTCTGGACCTCAGCTGGAAAGACCTGAAAGCTAAAGGTGACTCCACAACAGAAGGTTGGAATTACCTAGAGCCTCCCTCATTCATATGCCTGGGCTGGGATGAATCAAAGACTAAGATGGTCAGTCAGAGTGCCTACATGTACCTTCTCCACCTGATTTGGCTTCCCCCAGCATGGTGGCCTCAGAGTAATCAGAGCTCTCATATGTCATCTCAGGGCTCCAAACATGAGTATTCCAGTAAGTGGCATCACTTTTTTATGACCATGCCTTGGAAGTCCCACTGTAATCTGTAAACCAAAGCAGTTAGTCTACCCATATTCAAGGAAAGAAGAACTAGACTCTCCTCTTGATGTGAGGAATAGCAAGATCACACTGTGGAAGAACATGTGAGATGGGAAGTATTGTTATCTTTAGAAAATACCATGTACCGCTATGTGGTAGCATGTGGTAGCACCCTCTGCCTATTGCTGCTGTACCTCCTCAGGGCTGCGATCGCCGGGCGAGATTTCTATAAGATCTTGGGGGTGCCTCGCAGCGCCTCTATAAAAGACATTAAAAAGGCCTACAGGAAACTAGCCCTGCAGCTTCATCCTGACCTGGAACCCGGATGACCCACGAGCTCAGGAGAAATTCCAGGACCTAGGTGCTGCTTATGAGGTTCTGTCAGATAGTGAGAAACTAAAACAGTATGATACTTATGGTGAAGAGGGATTAAAAAGATGGTCATCAGAGCTCCCATGGAGACATTTTTTCACACTTCTTTGGAGATTTTGGTTTCATGTTTGGAGGAACCCCTCGTCAGCAAGACAGAAATATTCCAAGAGGCAGTGATATTATTGTAGATCTAGAAGTCACTTTGGAAGAAGTATATGCAGGAAATTTTGTGGAAGTAGTTAGAAACAAACCCATGGCAAGGCAGGCTCCAGGCAAACAAAAATGCAACTGCCGGCAGGAGATGCGGACTACACAGCCGGGCCCAGGGCGCTTCCAGATGACCCAGGAGGTGGTCTGTGACGAGTGCCCTAATGTCAAACTAGTGAATGAAGAACGAACACTAGAGGTAGAAATAGAACCTGGAGTGAGAGATGGAATGGAGTACCCCTTTATTGGAGAAGGTGAGCCTCATGTGGATGGAGAGCCAGGAGACCTGCGGTTCCGAATCAAAGTTGTCAAGCACCCAATATTTGAAAGGAGAGGAGATGATTTGTATACAAACGTGACAATCTCACTAGTCGAGTCTCTGGTGGGCTTTGATATGGATATTACTCACTTGGATGGCCACAAGGTACATATTTCCCGGGATAAGATCACAAGACCAGGAGCCAAGCTATGGAAGAAAGGAGAAGGGCTCCCCAACTTTGACAACAACAATATCAAGGGCTCTTTGATAATCACTTTTGATGTGGATTTTCCAAAAGAAGAGTTAACAGAAGAAGCAAGAGAAGGTATCAAACAGCTTCTGAACCAAGGATCAGTGCAGAAGGTATACAATGGACTGCAAGGATATTAAGAGTGAATAAAATTGGACTTTGTTTAAAAAAAATAGTCTGAAATTATTTTTAACGGTGGCTAATAATGTTTGTTGAGTACTTATTATCAGTTCCAGGGACTATTCCAAGACTTTCACATAGGGACTCATTCAACCTTCAAAGTAGCCCTAGGAAGTAATATTATCATTGCTTTCTTACAAATAAAGAGTCACCACACAAAGAAATTATATAACTTGCCCACGTTTGCACTTGCAGTGGAGGAGTCTGGATTTGAACCCAGACAATCTGATTACCTCATTCGTAATGGTTATGAACAGCCACAAAAATCCTAAGAAATAATATTATAGGTTATTTTTCTTGCTTTGGTTATTGATAATTCTAAAATGGTGGGGGGGGGGGGCGGGAATAAAGGAAAGTTTCCTTGAGGCTTTCTTATATGCTCATAGGTTTCTATATGAAGTTTTTCCCAGTGGCCAGATAAGAACTATCTGACACTCTTGTTAAAAAGACAGACTTGGCAATCGGAAAAGGACAAACATTATATGGTCTTATTCATTTGGGGAATATAAAAATTAGTGAAAGGGAATAAAGGGAAAGGAGAGAAAATGAAAATATCAGGGAGGGTGACAAAACATGAGACACCTAACTCTGGGAAATGAACAAGGGGTAGTAGAAAGGGAGGGGGGTGGGGGGTTGGGGTGACTGGGTGATGGGCACTGCGGGGGGTACTTGGCGGGATGAGCACTGGGTGTTATGCTATATGTTGGCAAATTGAACCCCAATAAAATTTTTTTAAAGACAGACTTGGGGACATCTGGGTGCCTCAGTGGTTGAGTGTCTGTCTGTCTGCCTTTGGCTCAGGTCGTGATCCCAGGGTTCTGGGATCAAGTCCTACATCAAGCTCCCTGCAAGGACCCTGCTTCTCTCTGCCTATGTCTCTGCCTGTCTCTTATGAAAACATAATAGAATCCTTAAAAAAATAAAAAATAAATAAATAGATTTGGATCCCCCCACCCAGACCTGCTGATTTAGAATCTTCAGGGAAGGGGCTGAGGTAATTGTATTTTTAGTAAACACTTATAAAAGCAAAGTTAGGAATCACTATTGTATGGTATATTAATAGTTTGAGTTCTCTCAACTCTGTTTGGCTTTTCTTTTTCCTTCTCTTTGCTGCAGCTGTCAGGAACTACTCAAAAGAAACCACTCAACCGTATAACTAGTGATTTTATGTAATAAGGAAGTACTTGCCTCTTAAAGGCTGGTAAACATTTGATAGCTAAAGGATTCCTGGCAGCCCTAAAACATAATTCACCATCTTAGGGTCGTAGTAACTTCAGCAGTGTTTTCAGATAGGGTAGAACATGTGGGATGAGAGATGTTGTCATCTTTGGAAAAGACGATGTAGCAGTGATAACAGGCTGCAAGAGGCAAATATTCTCAACTGTATGGGTCAAAGGAAACAAATGCTTACTAGGTATTTACTACTTAAAAAATACCTTTAAACAGGACCTAATGTCCAGAGTTGTGATGAAAAAAATCAACTGGAAATGTCAATAGTTGTGTGATTTCATTTTCCAAACATTTTATAACATCTATTTTTATCTCGAAAGATAAAATCTATAACATTTTTACTGAGATTGGAAAAAATTGTGAAGGCCAGTCAACTGCCATTCGAGGATGTCATTTATCTCAAAATTGTCTTATTTAGAACAAGCATTTACATGTCCAATTGAATGTGTTCAATTCAATATTATCTAAATAACATGTAGGACAATTTACTATATGCCAAGTACTATGCATCGCCTCATTCAGTTCTTATAACACTCTTAGGAGCTCTCTTCATCATCTTACAGATGAGGGCACTGAGGCATGCAACAGCCATTTGCCCAGAGTTTCTAAGGCATTTCAGAGCTTGAATGTGAAACAGGTACAGCATTAAAAACTAAATGATACAACAGTGATCTTCATACTAGTAAAGGTCATGTATTCATTATGTTCTGCACATTCATATACATAGTATTTAATAGCCATGGAATTTGAGGTCAAAATGTATCTTTTTTAAGTAGGTGGATACTTTATGTATGCTTAAGGGATATAGAACCATTATAAAAAAGACATTACTAAAAATTGTACAATGTCATGAAAAAGACAAGAGATAAATGCTAGTGAGAATGTAAAGAAAAGGGAACCCTTATGCGCTGTTGGTGGGGTTGTAAGTTGGTGCAGCCACTATGGAAAACAGTATGGAATTTCCTCAGAAAATTAGAAATAGAAATACCATATGCTGCAGCAATTCTACTTCTGGGAATATATCCAAAGGAAATGAAAACATTAACTCAAAAAGGTATCTGCACCCCCATGTTCATAGCAGCCTTATTTACAACAACCAAGACATGGAAACGACCTAAGTGTCCATTGATGGATGAATAAAGAAGTTGTGATATGTGTGTGTGTGTGTGTGTGTGTGTGTGTATCAGTGTAATACGAATATTCCTCAGCCATAAAAAAACCAAGGAAATACTGACATTTATGACAAAATGGATCAACTCTGAAGGTATTATGCTAACTGAAATAAGTAAAACAGAGAAAGACAAATACTGCCTGATCTCACTTATTTTTTAAAAGATTTATTTGTTTATTTCAGAGAAAGAGAGAGAGCATGGAGGGAGGGCACAGAGGGAGAGGTAGAAGCAGACAGCCTGCTGATCAGGGGGCCCAGCATGGACTCCATCTCATGACTCTGAGATCATGACATGAGTTGAAGTTGGGTGCTTAACCTATGGCCACCATGCACCCCCTGTATGATCTCACTTATATGTGAAATCTAAAAAAAAAAAAGAGAGAGAGAGAGACCTGTGATTACCAGACCAGAAGGTGGGGGAAGAGGGAACTGGAGGAAGTGGTAAAACAACACAAACTTCCAGATATAAGATAAATAAGCACTACAGGTGTAATGTACATGATGACTATAGCTAATACTGCTGTACCATATATAGGGAAGTTGTTAAGAGAGTAAATCTGAAAAGTTATTGTATCTATACAAGAAGATTGATGTTAGCTAAACCTATGTGATAATTTCACAATATATGTAAACCAAATCATGTTCTATGCCTTAAACTTACACAGTGATGTATGTATGTCAATTATTTCTCAATAATAATGGTGAAAGATCATTTGCATAGAGACATGGAATATATAATAAGTATTTGTCGGAAAGGCACCCAGCAGTTTTGATACAAGTAATTTAATTCAATTAATTTTTATCATACAATTAGTATATACAGTATTTAGTCCCCATTTTTTAGAATTTATGATTTACCTTAGAAGGGCCAGACACATACAAATATCCAAATAACAAGAAGAGAAATAATTTATTACTCTTTATTTAGCTAACATGATCAAAGAGGAGAAATTGCTATTTTATCAAGAAAATAGGCATAGGGGATCCCTGGGTGGCTCAGTGGTTTAGCGCCTGCCTTCAGCCTAGGACCTGATCCTGGAGACCCGAGATAGAGTCCCACATCCAGCTCCCTGCATGGAGCCTGCTTCTCCCTCTGCCTGTGTCTCTGCCTCTCTCTCTCTCTGTGTGTGTGTGTGTGTGTGTGTGTCTCATGAATAAATAAATAAAATCTTTGAAAAGAAGAAAAGAAAGAAAAGAAAAGAAAAGAAAAGAAAAGAGGCATAGTTTTAATATCAGGCTATGATTGTAACATTTTTCTATTAAATTAGGAAGGTTGGGACTTCATCCAAAGGGGGTCAAGATTTCACCTATAAAGTCATTCTAAAGCATGAACTTCAAAAACTGTGTTATAACAAGGATTCTATGTATTTAGAACCCAAACTCTTTAAAAAGTTACTTGGGGATCATTAAAATATTTGTTGAGTTCTCTTTCCTTTTCTTCTCCACCTATTCGCAGATGCCGAATTTGCCTCTTTGCCTTTACTGTGCATTCCCATGCTAATCTTAAACTACATTTTCTTTTTTTTTAATTTTTTTAATTATTTATTTATGATAGTCACAGAGAGAGAGAGAGAGAGAGGCAGAGACATAGGCAGAGGGAGAAGCAGGCTCCATGCACCGGGAGCCCGACGTGGGATTCGACCCTGGGTCTCCAGGATCACGCCCTGGGCCAAAGGCAGGCGCTAAACCGCTGCGCCACCCAGGGATCCCTTAAACTACATTTTCAAGTAGATTGATAATTCTATCATTGAATTCCCAATTTTGGAAAAATGAACCACCAGCTTAGTCAAAGGCCTGAAGAGCCAAATGCTTCAGGTTAAAGATTTCCAAATCTTCATCTGTTCAAACTTCCTGAGACCACACCATGAGGCTCCTGTGGTGAAAGTACTGGAATGGACATTGAACTGTAAGACCACTCTCACTACATTTTCAAGCAAATTCTCTTGGATGCTGGTTTCCTCAACTTTGAATTGAGGGTATTACCAGCCCTACTCAGCAGTCAGGGTAGCTGTGAGGATCATGCAACACAATGGATGTGAGAATACACACTCTGACCTGGAGAGTGCTCTATGGAAGTTAAAGATTATTGCTGTACTTGAAACAAAATCCTCTCCTTGCCCAGAAAAATCTAGGAAATCCAAGATGGTTTACCCATTTTTCTTCATCAGTCTATCAAGAATGCACCACTACTCAAGATGCTGTGTATGTAGCCTGTCCTGCCAACATTTTTAAGTCTGCAGAACAAATATAAATGGATATGTGGAGGGATTCCTGGCCTCCATCCTATAAATACAAATGCATTCTATTCATGATGATTTATATATAACCAAAATATCCTACACATTTCCTTATAAAAAGGGTTAATTGTAGACTATTAAAGATACACAAATGATCAACTAGTCTGCATCAGTCTACTACTATGGGGTTGAAGAGAGCTCCACAAAGTCACATTTGGCAATGTTGATTTAACACCTCATAAAAAAAATCCAGCTGAAAGAAGAGCACTCTGGTCCTCAGACTCAGGACACAGTGAGAAGAGTTTAAAATAGGTCATTTAGCCAACTTTTTTAAAATCTAAAAGCTTGTCCAGAGCATGATACAACAGACTTTTAAATGTTCAAAGAGAATTATGAGTACTTTGTCAGTGCACCAAAATGATGAGTGACTTTTTTCAGCAAAATATGTTTTAGTTTCATAGTCTTTTATTTATATGTTTTATACAGAAGAATGGGGTCATGTTTTCAATTGCTGGGTTTCCTTAACTAAAACTTTTTAAATATGCCTGCCATGAAAGTAGAATAATACTTTTATAACGTCTTCACTCTATTATATTTTCAAAATAGTTTTCTATTATTAAGACAAATCCAAAATACCATTTATGCCTGAAGAGACTCTAGAACATGGTATTACATTAAAAAATTATACCCTCCACTTTGGATTACACATTTTGGCAAGCCAGAAAACTGAGTTTCATTATATTGACAAGTAAATAGAACTCACACTGAATGCAATTAGTATTCTGCAAATTTCTTCAAAATTAATTTCCTTAAAAAAATTAATTTCCTTGAGTACACTTCCAAAGATCACATGAACCAAAAAGTAGCTGAAATGATTGCCCCATTAAATCTTATACCTGGCTATTTAAGAATAATAAATATGTAGCAATAGTAAATATGTCAAAGTAACTAAATATTTTACAAGAGAAACCTGATTTTGTTTAAAGAAATGTTTTTGTTTTTGTATTTCCCAATCATTAGAAGAAAGTCCAAATTTTATCTGAGCCCCTGGAACCATAAGAACCTGTTCCTCCTGCCACTAAATAGTTCATCTGGTGATCTGAAGACCAATGGGAAGGCAACGGCCCTGGTGGGGAGAATTATGTAAGGAAGTACCCTACAGGATTATGGATTAATGGATATCTTGAAAGTCATAGATACAAGGATGGTGCTCTAATACTGTCATAAGTCTTTCTAATTCCTCTCTCTCTAGATACAAGGATGCCTAGATACAAGGATGGTGCTCTAATACTGTCATAAGTCTTTCTAATTCCTCTCTCTCTCTCTCTCTCTCTCTCTCTATTTCTCTCTCCCAACTCTTGAATATATCCTTATTCTCTGTAAACAGAAAGAGCTCTAACACCAGTTCTATCAATTGTTAGTTGCATAGAGTTAGATATATTAACTCCCTTGATTCTTAAATGCTTTGTCTTTAAAAAGAGACCTAATTTTTCCCACCTCTGACATCCATAGCTATCTCAGGGAGCTCCAAATCCAAGAACATAGTACCTATGTGAGATTTTCTAAATAGTGCTTTAAGACCATCCCCACCCCAAATATACACATGTCATAGAAAGTATTAAACATTCAAGAATCTCCAGTGGAATAAGAAAATCAGAGGATCAAATAAAGAATGTTGATGGTTGAGCCATAAAGATGGCCTCTCCTTGATTACCTTAAGAACCATGATACACACTCTCAATTCTACTGATCCCAATAACAACAACAACAAAAAATCCAGCTATAGATTTCTTAGGTTGACTCATATAAAACTGCCCATATTTAACCATTTTGATATACAATAATAATTTTAACAATATAAAACCCCAAACATAAGAATATTCAGGTTCAATACAAGATTTTGAGCTAATAAACTATTCCTTCACCACTAAGTAAATTTTCTAAATTTTTTAAATTAAAAATAGTATTAAAAAGACATTTTCTTTTTTTTTTTTAATTTTTTTTTTTAATTTTATTTATTTATGATAGGCACACAGTGAGAGAGAGAGAAACAGAGACATAGGCAGAGGGAGAAGCAGGCTCCATGCACCCGGAGCCCGACGTGGGACTCGATCCCGGGTCTCCAGGATCGCGCCCCGGGCCAAAGGCAGGCGCCAAACCGCTGCGCCACCCAGGGATCCCTAAAAAGACATTTTCAATGTTGTTATACATTTCTTTCATTTCTTGTTGTTTTTTTTTTTTTTCTTGTTCTTATAGTAAGAGTGACAGTGACAATTTTGAGTGGCTCTTTTTGATAGAATTTCCTGTATCTTACTGTCAGTGTTACAAAATCATAGGGAAATTCTTAAATTTCACATAAGTCACATACCACAGAACAGGCAGACTTTCATAACACTCAAACTATCACTACCAAAGGGAGAGGCAGATCACACTTAGAACAACAAATATCATAAAAGGAAAATAAAAGCCTCTTTGCTAGTGGTAAGGGGGGGGGGGGGGGGGGGGGGGGGGGGGGGGGGGGGGGGGGGGGGGGGGGGGGGGGGGGGGGGGGGGGGGGGGGGGGGGGGGGGGGGGGGGGGGGGGGGGGGGGGGGGGGGGGGGGGGGGGGGGGGGGGGGGGGGGGGGGGGGGGGGGGGGGGGGGGGGGGGGGGGGGGGGGGGGGGGGGGGGGGGGGGGGGGGGGGGGGGGGGGGGGGGGGGGGGGGGGGGGGGGGGGGGGGGGGGGGGGGGGGGGGGGGGGGGGGGGGGGGGGGGGGGGGGGGGGGGGGGGGGGGGGGGGGGGGGGGGGGGGGGGGGGGGGGGGGGGGGGGGGGGGGGGGGGGGGGGGGGGGGGGGGGGGGGGGGGGGGGGGGGGGGGGGGGGGGGGGGGGGGGGGGGGGGGGGGGGGGGGGGGGGGGGGGGGGGGGGGGGGGGGGGGGGGGGGGGGGGGGGGGGGGGGGGGGGGGGGGGGGGGGGGGGGGGGGGGGGGGGGGGGGGGGGGGGGGGGTTGTTGTTTTTTTTTTTTTTCTTGTTCTTATAGTAAGAGTGACAGTGACAATTTTGAGTGGCTCTTTTTGATAGAATTTCCTGTATCTTACTGTCAGTGTTACAAAATCATAGGGAAATTCTTAAATTTCACATAAGTCACATACCACAGAACAGGCAGACTTTCATAACACTCAAACTATCACTACCAAAGGGAGAGGCAGATCACACTTAGAACAACAAATATCATAAAAGGAAAATAAAAGCCTCTTTGCTAGTGGTAAAACAGGTTAAGGAAACATCACTTATGTAATTGTTTATTTGGTGCTCAGAAAGAGGTAGTTTGCTGCATGCAGCCAAACACCTCCAACATGTTTGTCCAATTCTATTTCCTGTGCCAGTAGCACATTGTTCTCCCACTTCTGCTGCATTCCCAGAACACACTGTTACATGCTTCCTTCCACTATGACACTTGTCACACTAGTGACTTATTTCCTTCTGTCTCTTCTTTTTTTTTTTTTAAGATTTTATTTATTTATTCATGAAAGACACACAGAGAGAGAGGCAGAGGCATAAGCAGAGGGAGAAGCAGGCTCCCCAGGGGGAGCCTGATGTAGGACTCAATCCTGGGACTCTGGAATCATGCCCTGAGCCAAAAGCAGACTCTCAACCACTAAGCCACCCAGGTGTCCCCCTTCTGTCCCTTCTCTTAAGTTGGAGGGCAGCCTTATCTACTTTGTGTCCTTTGCCCAGTGCCTGACACATAGTAGGTGCTAATTTTGGATGAAAGGTCTCAATGATTACCATAGGAATAGACTTAGAAAATACTGATTTCAAAAAGCTTTTAGAAATCAGAATCAATGGGACATCTGGGTGGCTCAGTGGTTGAGCATCTGCCTTCAGCTCAGAGTGTGATCCCAGAGTCCCAGGATCATGTCCCACATTGGGCTCCCTGCATGGAGCCTGCTTCTCCCTCTCCCTCTGCCTGTGTCTCTGCCTCTCTCTCTCTCCCTCTCTCTCTCTCTCTTTCTCCCTCTCTCTCTGTGTCTCTCATGAATAAATAAGTAAATCTTAAAAAAAAAAAATGAAAATCAACAAGACTTGGCAGACCCTTGGAAGCAGGGAATAAGGTACAAAGAAAAGCCAAAGATAACTCAGATTTCTAGTTTGGTAGGGCATAAATGTGAGAAGAGTTTGAAGGCAGGGACATAGTTTGGACACATTATGTTTGAAACATTGGTAGGCCAACCAGAAGAAAAATAACTAACAAGGAGATGGAAAAATAGGTCTGGTGCTTGAAGAGGAGTCAAGACTACACAGATCAGACTTCTGGCATCTGCTATGCAGAAGTGACTGTTGAGGGTATGAATGAAAAGATCACCAAGGGTGAGAACAGAGGATAAGAGGAGAGGCCTAAGGACAAGAACCTAAGGCAATGCATGTGTTTGAGCCAGGCTGAGTCAGTGAACCAGACAGGAGAGGTAGGAGAAACTGAAGGTAAGGAATGACACAGCATAATAAATATGAAGGCTGGCTTGGGGAGCAAGATCAAACATGATGGAGAAGGCAGGAGCCATAAAAGGACCAAGAGAAGACAGAGTTAACTTACGAGAGAGGACTGGTGATGTTTAAAGGACTTATTGCAGTAAAAAGAGCAAAAAGGCACATTGCAACAGATTAAGGAATGGGAATGATTTTTCAGAAGTCCAGCTTAAAAGTAAGGCCTTTTGGATGTGAGCACCCTGCTGGGAAGCTGGGGCCAACAGGAGGCTCTCTTTCATGAAGGAGACTTGCATTTGCTTGTGAGGCTGATGAGAAGACAACAGAGGAAGACCAAGTCTTTAATTTTGATTTTGAATGTCTAGTTTGGTTTTTTTTTGCAGTAACACACATGGTGCGTCATTGAATGGATAATAAAAACAGCTTTTAACTTAGAAAACTTTTTTAAAAACACTTAAGAACACTTGCAAAGGAACATTCAAGTACACATTTTCTTAGTTTTAAGGTGTCATGAGTGTTGAGAGGATGAAAATTTCCCAATTTTAGCTAGTTGAAGTTGTTGGTCTAGCAATAGAGCAAATAGAGCAAAATAATCAAACAGTTATGCAGTTACCATTCACCAGTGAACTGGGAGCCAGCCCTTTGATAGCTCTTGTCTATTTTAGAGCTGACTGACAAGCTGGTGCATTTCCTCCCTAGACAGTATCTGCGTTGAGTGTAGTGGTTAATACAAGAGCTCTGGAATCAGTCTGCGTGCATAACTTGGGGGAAAATTGATTAAGGTCTCTTTGTCTCAATTTCCTTATAAATAAAATAGGGCTACTGAAGGTACCTACTTCATAGGACTCTTATGAAGCTTGAAAAAGTTAATACATATAAAAAGTTTGGACTGGGGATCCCTGGGTGGCTCAGCAGTTTAGCGCCTGCCTTCAGCCCAGGGCATGGCCCTGGAGTCCAGGATCAAGTCCCATATGGGGCCCCCTGTGTGGAGCCTGCTTCTCCCTCTGCCTGTGTCTCTGCCTCTCTCTCTCTCTGTGTGTGTCTCTCATGAATAAATGAATAAAATCTTTAAAAAAAAAAAGTTTGGAACATTAGCAGATAGGTAGAAAATGCTCAAGAAAACCAGCTCTTGTTTTCCATACATTTCATTACACACATAGAAATTTGATTTTTAAATAATCATCTTGGGTTCCACTCTCTCCCATTTGTATAAGCCACCTTAACTAAAATGATGTTTGTTGACAGAGGCGATACTACTGAATTAATTCATCACAGTTCATGAGCTTTAAATTATTTTTCCAGGAACAGTAAAAACTTGTCCCTGAGCCCCATCCTCTCTTGAGTGGTTCTCCTTTGAACATAGCTATTGTTGGGAAATCAAGAAGCTAGGCAGTGTTAGCCTTCAAAACAACCTGGGCATATGGGAATTGAACCTTGGCCTCATTAGTGCCATGTTTCCAACCAGCTCAGCTAACTAAACCATGCAGGCAGCACCTTGCAGATTTTGAACTCTCTGAAAAATGTCAACTTGTCAAATCACTGTGAAAGGGTGTTAAGAAATACCGAACGTCACCATTCTTTCCATTAGTCCAGGAATTAGACAAAGGCAGGTACTGAGAAACCTAGTCCTAACTTAAAACTTTATCTTAGGTTTATACTGGCACATGGTTGGTATTCAATAAATGCCCTCTGAGTTGGCTGATCGCTGAAGCTAAATTCCTAAGCATGTATAATAAAAATAGTAACCTGCCTAAAGATCAAAATAACAGTAAGTAGAAGGTATGTCAGTATTTTATACGACTTTGCCTGGCCAGTTAAGAACCAGGTGCTCAAAGCTTTAACTATTACTCTATATACAGTTCAGGACAGATTTTTATATATGCTTCCCTGAAGGTAAAGCACTTAGCCTTCTGAGTCAACTTTATAGCCCCTTTCTGCTTTCACCTTAATGGATAACATCCGTCCACAAATTTGTAACGTCAGTGAGCTCTAATAATGACTGGTGAGAATTCCACTTCTATCCGAAGGTTAAGACATTTTAAACTTCATTTCAGAGTGTGGCTTAATTTAAAAGTTAATCAACCTCAACCTTAGAGATTTAACAAAAACATAAAAAAAAAAAAAATAGCTCTGAGACCAACCTGTGTTCTTCTAAAGACTCTAAGGGAAAGTGAAGAGGTTGATCTCTTTATTGGATCCTGCACCGAGAGTCAGCGCCTCAGCCAGCCTGCAGGTGTGAACCTCCGCCAGCCGCACCAGGGAGGAAAAGTTTCTCAGGCGTCCTCCTCTATAGCTTGTGAAGGAATAAGGACTGAAATCCTGAACATTCTGGTCTTCCTGACACCTCTAGATCAGTCCTTTCAGTAAACCTTAGATTTCCTTACTGGTCTGGTTCAAGCTCTTTTTCCTGCTTTGACTCTTGAACAAAGACAATGGTGAATTATTTCCAAATATTTCACTAAAATTCTACAGATCTCAGGTCTCATAATCAATCAGATTATTATGTGTGCCATCTATAGAATTCTTTATTGATAGCACCTCAAGGTATAGATAGTAATTTAATGAGGATAGAAGGCATTTCTCACTTGTATCTCAGGTAGAAAAAAATTATATATATATATTTACATTACATATATTTTCATTTTTAGAAAGTAGGTGCAAAGGGATAGCATTGGGTAGCTTTGCCAAAATAATTTAACTATTCAACAAACTTGAAGTCCTCCAATTACCACTGAACAGTGAGAAAACAGGTATGATGAACTCCTTCCTCTTTGGTGGTAGCAGTGCTATGTGGAATATAGCTGTGAATCACATATTTGAATGGCATTCAGCTTTTTCACTGCCTTTTTGTTCCTGAACCATTTGACAGGGCCATTTAATTTTATCTTGTGTTTACGTGGGTATGTTTTTGTTTTTGGAAAACATGATCTGAAACTTAGATATTTTTCCAAGAAAGTTTTTTTTTTTAAAGATTTTATTTATTCATGAAAGACACAGAGAAAGAGACAGCCAGAGACACAGGCAGAGGGAGAAGCCAGTTCCATGCAGGGAACCCGACATGGGACTTGATCCCAGGTCTCCAGGATCATGTCCTGGTCTGAAGGCAGCGCTAAACCGCTGAGCCACCCGGGCTGCCCAAGTTTTTTAGGATCTGCCAAGGAAGTTTTTTAGGATTAACATCTCCTACCTAAATTTCATTCATAAAAAGGCTAATTTGCATCATCTTTTTCATCTCTTTTCTCCTGTTCTTATTGCCTAACAAATGCTTTTTCATCCTTGTTCATTTGAGCTGATTTTTATACCTTTACTGCCTTGCTCATTTTCAAACACTGATTACATATTCTGTGCCAAGCATTGTGCCAGAGCTGGGAAATCAAGTCTTTTCTGCCATGATTTCTGCCTCCATAAAACGAATTTCTACTACTCGGACAATGTGTTGTCCTCATTATTTATAACCTGGCTTACTCCACGTACTTATTTTACACCTCTAGAAGCTCCCACAGAATCTCCACTAGATATCCATTTCAGAATTTGCTCCTCCCTGTCAAAAATTCTTTGACTCTCAAACAATTTTAGGACAGGTATCTGATGTCTGTAATACATCACATCTTCCTGTTGGAGAGCCATTTCTCCCCAAAATGGGCATCATTTGGGCATCAGCTTCTTTTTTCCAACCTTTACATTGCTAAGGAATTTTATAAAGACCATCCTTATGCCAATATTCTAATATACTTCAGCTTTCATACTTGAGTACTTATGCTGATTTTTTCCTTTATAAAAACCTTTGCTCTTCTCCCCTACTTCCCATGCTATACTTCTTTCTGTTCCTAATTGTCCTTCCCTTCTAGATAAAAGAAATTGCCACAAGAAAACTTAAACTTTGATGGGGTTTTTATCCATTCCCATCACAAAATATGATGATCAGAGTGGGGAAAAATGTATTACAATTTCAATTACATTGAAAGCAAAATGAATTTTAAAAAATAATAACTTGTGACTTCTCAAAACTGAATGCATATTTAGTTCACACGGTCAATACCATAACCATGCATCCACCCAACCAAAATGAAACCACACTGAAGAGAACTTTTGGAAAACAAAATCAAAGCTCCCATTATCTGAATGACAAGGCCTCATCAGCAAAAGACACTTCAGTTCATTGTCAAATCACATCGCTACCAAGTCAAGGCAGATATACCTGCTCACTCGGGAGGCCTTCCCACTACCTCTTCCTTGGGAGCATCTGGTCCAGACCCAAGTTACCCTGAAATCCAAGGGATATGCTGCGGAGTCTCTCCATTCTGATCCTTCAGGAATCAAAGATATCACTTGGTGTTTCTGAGCTACCTACTAAACTAGCACTACCCCCTCAGAGCTGAGTTTACTTTCTGAACATTCCAGAGCCTGCATTCTGGTTTATTACCTGTTGGTGTGAGAGGTGTTCTTCATGCTCCTCTCCCCATCCCACCTTGCTCTCAATCCCCAAGTTCCCTCAGACTTGATGAGCTTGACTAATATCAAGAGAAAGAATTCAAACAAAAAAAACCGAACAGCATTGCAAGTGGAATAAATGTTCTACTGTAAACTGGTTAGCAATTCAAAATATGAGCACCAGAAGATATATTTAGATGTGTTTACCTGAAAGGGACACATATATTATTGATCGCCACGCAATCCCCATTATTTCTGCATATTTTATGGGAGCCATAAAAGGCACACCTACTCCATACCATTCATTCTTCAGGCTGACCATTCCTATTCCCAGGCATCCACCTAAACTGAAATTCCAAAATTCCACATAAAACACTTACTAAAAGGCCATATGTAAGGCCACACAAATTATGCTGATAGTCTCCTGATAGTTTGTTGGATCACTCATAAACTGAGTTATTCCAGCATAATGCTGAGCCCAGCAGCACAAACCTATAACACAAAGTTATTCATTAGTCACAAAGCTCTCCCAGAATTGTATGTCTAAAAATTAAGAGGTCTCATTAAGTAAAAGTTAGACATTTAGGAGTTGAACAGATATATGCTTTTTCCTAAGGAAACTGAGACTGCTGGCATTCCATTAATTTTATCTATACCCATCTTTAGTTTTCAAGACTTTCCCAGCCAATGGTTGTATGACAAGAAAACAAAGAACATATGACCAATGAATGCTAGGGCATGTAATAGATGTTGGACCTCAACCTTCCCCCTAAATTCCCTGTTTAATTGTTAATGCCATTATGAAATTTATTACTACTGGTGGAAATGACCTCCATAACTTACTTGAGGCTCGACTAATTGAAATATATGACTGGGGTATCATACCTGTAATGTATTTGATTCAAGAAGGGTAACTGTGTTTTGTATCAAACTGAATTTGGCAGTGCACCTAGGGCTTACAAATCTCTGGTGTCAGAGTTGTGCTAAAGCGCCATTTGTTTAGGGAAGATTTGAAGAACACAAGTGAGTAGGAAAGAGTAGGTCC
Source organism: Vulpes lagopus (assembly GCF_018345385.1). Classification (NCBI taxonomy): domain Eukaryota; kingdom Metazoa; phylum Chordata; class Mammalia; order Carnivora; family Canidae; genus Vulpes; species Vulpes lagopus. The sequence continues at coordinate 60,395,674 of NC_054832.1, forward strand.
AGATGTTCTGCCTAAACCCAGGTGTGGGTCAGTTGGTCTGTTTTGTGATGAGGGATTTTCCAGAGCACAGGAAGCAGCACCTGTATGAGATTACACACAGATTTAAACCCTTTACCAAGTTGACTGCCCTTCTGTCTGATGTCTTCCTAATTGTAGTGACTTAGACAGATCTCAGGTGGAATTGTCCAAATGTACGGACTTTGTTTGCTACTACATGCATTGAAAATATATAAAAAGAGCTCAGCTGCAGTTGGCTTTCCTGAAATAAAGATGATCTACTGCCAGCACGATGGAATCAAAGTTGAGGGCACTGAAAAGATTGAAGCTCAACACATCAATAATTAAGCCAGGGCTTTTTATTGTTATTGTATCCTTTTCCTGAAAGAAAAGAAAAGAAAAGAAAAGAAAAGAAAAGAAAAGAAAAGAAAAGAAAAGAAAAGAAAAGAAAAGAAAAGAAAAGAAAAGAAAAGAAAAGAAAAGAAAAGAAAAGAAAAGAAAAGAAAAGAAAAGAAAGAAAAAAGAAAGAAAGAAAAGAAAAAAGAAAGGAAGAAAAGAAAAAAGAAAGAAAAGAAAAGAAAAGAAAAGAAAAGAAAAGAAAAGAAAAGAAAAGAAAAGAAAAGAAAAAAGAAAATGATCCTATACAAATCCAATCCCAAACCAGGGAAATACTTGGGTGGGGGTGGGGGAAGCAATGGATTGCTAAGCATCCATGATGCCATGTTGCTATTCAACAGGTTCGGGCTGTAAATTGGTTTGGTATGTGTAGATGACTTTTGGCTGCCTTATTAAAGGAAAATTCTTCTAGTAAAAATACACAGCACTCTTTTTTATATAGTAAACAGATGTCAGCCTTTCATTGTAAAGTATTTTTGATTCCCTAGATGTCAAATATTACTTTAACAGACAGTTCCTGTCTACAAAGAATACTTAACATTTGTAAGAGAAAATAGTGACACCAAAGACTTTTTTTAATAGCTGATGAGGCACCATTAAAACAAACGCCTTTGAAAATCTGCTCTTACACTTTAATTGGAAGATGACCTCTGTGAATTAAAGTTTTTCTTGTGGGTGACTTTGCAGTGATAAAAACCTTGCATTTAAAGGTGTTTACCCAACAAAGCCTCCCGCCCTGAAGTCTGCTGTGCCTTCATTACCTGCTGATTCGTCTTTTGTTACTACAGTTTTCTCTATGTAGAGTGATTTTCTGAGGTTAAGAGTATGTGCCAAAGACTGAAAAAAGAAATAGGCTTGGCCTTATCTAACATCTTATCACTAGATGTTCTTTGATAGATTGCCTGTCTATATACATTACAAAGAAATCCTCCTAATTCAAAGTTATTTGCTTCATACCGAAAGTGTTTAATTTGAGTGGTATAATACAAACCTGGATGGTTTCATGGACTTAAAAGGCTCCTGAAAAAAAAAAAAAAAAAGGCTCCTGGATGGCTCAATTGATTAAGTAGCTGCCTTAGGCTCAGGTCATGATCTCAGGCTCCCTGCTCAGCAGGGAGTCTGCTTCTCCCTCTTCCCCTCTCCCTGATCATACTCTCTCAAATAAATAAAATCTTAACTTTAAAAAAAGGCATCTTGGTAGTATGTCCCTCCAAAAAGTGAACTATGCAAGTTTTCACATCTCTCTACCAGCATCAAACTCCTTTGCGTATGTTTGCAAACCTACTCCTCAGTTTGCACAGTGAGTCACATGGCATTTTAACCTCCTACCATCCAAAGTGATAGGCTCCTATGACAGAGGAAGGAGCTGAGCCTGGGCCAGAGGACAGACCAGCCTGCAACTGGTAAATAGTGGACCAGGTCTCAAACCCAGGGTTTTTTTAATGTAGGGAAATGCCAACATCTTTCCTAGTCTCTGACCAGAAATATCCTGAAGCCATTCTACACCTTAAAAATTACTAGTGTATTTAAACATTTGCTATATCTTACTGTTGTCGAGCATAATCTTTTTTCAAGGTGGCCTACTTAGACAGAATGATTGTAATGGATTGAATGGTGCCCCCCCCAAAAGATATATTCATGTCCTAACCCCTGGAAACTGTGAATGTGACCTTACTTGGAAAAAGGGTCTTTGCAGACATAATTAAATTAGGGACCTTGAGAGGAGATCATCCTGGATTATCCAAGTGGGCCTTAAATCCAATGACAAAGTTCCTTATGAGAGATAGAAATACACACACACACACACACACACACACACATATACAGAAAGGCCGTAGGAAAACAAGGCAGAGATTGGAGTCCCATAGCCACAAGCCAGGAATGCCTGGAGCCACCAGAAGCTGGAAGAGGCAAGGAAGGATTCTTCCTGGAGCCTTTGGAGGGAGCATGGTTCTGGTAACTTTTTTTTTTTTTTAAGATTTTATTTACTTGTTCATGAGAGACACACAGAGATAGAGAGGCAGAGACATGGGCAGAGGGAGAAGCAGGTTCCACGCAGGAAGCCCGACGTGGGATTTGATCCCGGAACTCCAGGATCATGCCTTGGCCTCCAGAATGGTGAGAAAATAAATTTCCATTGTTACCAGCCCCCTAGTTTGTGACAATTTCATATTACAGTATGTTCGCATTTAAAAACGTGAACTAAGTTAAATGCTTTGTGAGTTAGTTCACCCAAGAAGATAGTTAAGCTTCTTTTTGGATAAGGTTCTAGATGAACCTCCAGGGGAAAAGATGTTTTTCTCATTATGCCTGGGAGATTGACATAGATTGTGCTGCTAATGGACTTGTGAAAACTCCAGAGTCATGGAATCACCCAGAGCCTAAATTCACAGCAAAGTTTGACAGGCAGGAGAAAGAACGGATGCAAGGGGTGCAGCAAGGACAGAGAAGAGCCCTAGAAAACAATGCAAAGCTCAGTCTGGCTCATGGTGGGGTAATCACGTCATACTGACCACACAGGCCGGCAGCACATTCTAATAAAGTATAAAACACCAAGAAATTCAGATCTTCCTCTTAATCATGAGGTAGCTGAGTTTAGAGAGTACATCAAAATCACTGCATACATGTAGTTGGCTCGAGAGAGTCTTGATCTAGTCCGTCCAAACACAACAGAGGCTCTGACCCCCGCCATAGCAGTGACATTTAGTGGCCATTCCCATCACTGCACCAGGAGGAGCAAGCGATGAAACACAAAGGCATTTCTTAGGAAATAAAAGTGGCTGGTATTTTTTAACACATTGATGCAGCTGTGGTGATCCAGACATTCCACTAGCTCCTGCCAACTATTTTTTGCTGGATGTCTTTTTTTAAGGCTCCCTTATGATCCATTTCTGCCCAACAGCAATCCTGAAGCCTTCTTGGGAAACCAGGACAAGCTTGGGAAGAACCTGTAGGAATTCTGGAGACTCTCTACTGTCCACAGGCAATCCTGGTTTCTGTCTCACTGTGGGGTCATCTGAGAGCTCCATGCCACACCATTATGGTACCCAGTCTCCTCCAAATACTATCAGATCACCGCAGGGGGAAAGGTGACATGCAGCCTGGAAAATTAAAGGAACCTGATTCAAAATCTTCAACAATGTTCCTAAACCTCATCTACACAAGCCATCCACCTGCACTTGCTTTTGCCCTGTGGAGACCCCACACTGGCCCGGAACCTTCAGTTTCATTCATGCCACCTCCTCTATTCTTCTAGATGCCTACCTCCACAAATTAACTGTGTCCTCCTTTTCCTTACTTCCTATTTAGCTTCTCCTCATTCTTCAAAGACCAGCTTAAGATTTGCTCCAGCTATTTGAACTTCAACCTCTCATCCTGTCCTCACAATATACACTTTGCAACAAAGGGCATCTCACACCCCCACCTCTACCCTTCTCCTAAAGAGGAGAGTGAGATTGGATGCAGGCAAAGACTAGAATAAAATTGGTTCACTGTATTTTTTTTTTAAAGTAAGTCCAACACCCGATGTGGGGCTTCAACTCATGACCCCAAGGTCAAGAGTCTTACGCTCTACTGACGGAGCCAGCCAGGTGCCTTGGTTCATTGGAGTAAGGCCTGGAGTTTCAGTGGCAGGAATATGGTAAGACTGTATTGTAAATGTCATCTTTTTCTCCTATGAAATTTTTCCATCTCTCCTCAGGTTTTTTCTCACCATCAGTCTACACTTTGATAATTCAGTATAGCAGTTAAACACACCAGTTCAGAATATTGACTCCTTGAGCCCTAAATCATGGGTAAATCACTTGGTTTCTCTGTGTCTCATTTGCTTCACCTGAACCACTGGGGGTTTGGGGGGATAGTATTTACCTCAAAGAGGAGATTTGTGAGAGCTAAATGAGAAAACATGCATTAAGGGATTCCTACAATCCCTGGAACACCACAAGAACTCAATAAAAGTTAGTTGTTGATATAGGATCTAAAGGGCGGAACTAAGGTAAGAGCTCAATAGGTCATTCAGCCTGTTTTTAGGGTAAACAGATACAAAAGCAGTGTTTGTGATTCAGCCAGGGTGCGCCTCAGCCAATCATGGCTGGAATTTCAACAAAACAGTTTGGAGCAAGGCCTTATGGTAGTAAACAGTATGCCCTTCCATTAAATGTCCCTCCCCTCCCCTTCCTTGGGAACCTTTATTAGTAGGACACAGCTGATAAAGGATTAGAAGACTCTAGCCATTTCACTTTTTACCTACCCTCCTGCTCAAGCTTTTTCCTCCCTCTATCTCCAGCTTCCAATCTCGCTGTCTTTCTATCCATCCCTTTATCTTTGCTTCCTATATGTGACTCACTGCAGAACTTGCATGAAGCTATAAAGTCCTTGAGGGCAGGATTTAAGCCTTGACACATCAGCTGAAGCCCCCACACAGCCCCCAGCAGAGTGCTGAGTGCAGGACAGCAACACAATAATAATTATACTTAATAATAATTCAATTTCTTATCGCTAATTAAGAATATTTTTGTTTTCTTTATACAATAATCACCAATGTAAAAGGAGAACAAGGTAGGGCAGGACACCTTCAAAGGATAGAAGCAAGTATACGTGAAACCACAACCCAAATTTTGTATGAAGTCCTCACCAAAAGGCTTTGAGATGTAAAAACTATACTGCTTACCCAGCTGTGAAATGTGTAAGAGAATTTTATCTGATAAAATTTAATCCAAATTAGATTTTTGCATCATGTTAGCAAACTTAGTTCTCCCCATAATGCTGGTTACGTGGTTACCCATGATGAGGCATGCCAACCAAGTTGAGTCTTAGCTTTATTTCTGCCTTCCAAGAGTTCCAGCTAAAGGATAAAACATAAACAATATACATTCATTCTTATAAGGGACACAACAGCAATTTTTGATGTCACTTCTACAAGCTGACATAATGAAATTCCATCTTTATATCAACCAAGTAGTAAAATTTCATATCATTTTGTGAAAAAAATCACTTCTGTTTCCCTCTAATCTCCCCAAAAGACAAACTGGATGTATGAATAGAATGAAATAATCAAGAGTCTCTCTGAGCTTTTAAGATTTTTTTTTTTTTTTGCTCTTTTTCTGATTATACCAATAATAAAATTCAACAGTGTTGGAACACAGAGTAAATTAAACCTGAAGCATGAGAGAGGCCTTGTAGACATCCATGGAGTAGGGGCTGTTACTGTGCATTTATAAGCAATTGTCAAGCTCCCATTGTGTCTAGGGGAAATGGTGGTGCAAAAATTATGCCCCTGCTCTCGGGGAATGAAAATCACATAAACTGTCTCCTATAAATCATATTTTGCTCGTCTAAGTGGATCAGACGAGGCAGAAGGAGAGGGGGCTCTCCATGGCAAGGAGCTTTGATCATTTTGATCAAACACAGACCACCTCTCAGCCTTCCAAGTACCACCATGCGTCATACACATTTTCAATATTGTGTCATAATAGCTACCAGTCATTGTCGTTGAGATAAAAAAGGGATTGTAATTAAACATATGATTGGATCCAGACATTTTAATCATGCCCTCCCTCTATTTTGCAAAGCAGGCCTGCTGTCTTTTCAGCAGTCCCCTGGAACCGCCCTAGGATGACAATTTGCATGCTAACTGAAGTCATGTACCGTGCAGATTACACGAGGACATCTGTTGCTGATTGTTTGGGTCCTCTGCTTTTCAAACTCCAATATGAAAATACAGAAAGTAAAAGGCAAATTATGGAGCCTGGGGCAAGAGAGCAGACTGAGTGTTTGATTTTTCCTTCTCTCTCACGATGCCTCTAGAGGAGACAATTACAGAAACTAAAATTGTCCCCCACTTGCAGACCCCCGGCCTTTCAATAAAATCAGTGCCCATGAAATGATGCAGTCTCCCAGCTGCTTCTTGTCTTAGTCTTGCTCATGTTGGCCAGACAGGGACCCCATTCGCAGCTCGAAGGTCTCTGGATACAAGAGAGTAGAAAGGGGAAGGGCGCCCGGACTTCAGAACAGAGGAGAAAGAGACAGTGCCCAAAACATCTTATGTCGCATAGAGAAGCTGATCAGTCGGCATGGCAAATATCCTTCCCAACCCAGTAAAGACTGGAGAATATGAAGTACCTAAGGGCAAAGGAATTTTATCACATAAACACATAAAGAGTCATTGCAGACAAGGCTTTCTCAAAAGGGCCCACATTAGCAAAGCCTGCAGAGGTGGGCTAGCTTCCCGGGCTTTCTTCAGGGCAAGGGATAGGTATAGAATTGAGATGCAGAAAACATTTCTTATTGGCTGGCATGTGCCTGGCACCATTAGGGACATTTCTACTACATTTTCCCCCAATTTTCACAATACCTAGAGGTAGAGAATTAACCCCCTTTGGAAATGAAGAACATACAATTCAGAAAGATTCAGTCACTTGCTAAGGTTACTCAGCTGGGTTAGAGACCAGTGCTGACTCAACTCCAGGTCTTTTCCCTCCGAGCGCCTGATGCTTTTCATAATGCCACACTACTTCCCTTCTTGCTCAGGCTGTATTATCTATTTTTCTATCCTCTGCCCTGAACAAAATTTATAACTTGGAGAAAACCTATCTCTTTTGTCTTTTGAGGGATATACTTAGCTTTTGCTTCCATAGAAGATAGGCAATTCATTGTTCAAATAAGTCTAAGTTGAGAATTTACCTTTCCAGGTAACTTCAGGCTGTCTGGATGCCAGAGGGGAATGTTCCAACCACAAGAGCTGCCTGAGCGGGCCAGGGTCACCTCAAGAGGGAAGGGGGCTGCTGCCCTCTTTCCCTATCTACTCAGCTCCCCATTTAAATCCAAATTCAAGGACAGTTTCTTGAGCACTGACTTTATGTCAGGCATACACACTTCTATTAATTTACTTTGCATCCTGCCAGCTACCCCATGGGATGGGTGGCTACAGCCCTACCAACACCATCACCTAAGCCTGAAGTGAAGCTTAGAGCCAGGAGAGAGATTGCTGCTGGTGACCCAGATGAGGTCAAATGTGGTATTGACTACAGGCGATTCCCCATCCCACACCTGGCCCCATCACCCTCGCACCTGTTTCTTATTCTGCCCATCAGAAGCCTATCTTTCATACCATTGATGAGTTCAAAGTCTCATCTACCTACCATCCTCTCCCCCAGCATCAAAGCTCCTTTACTCTGCCCCCAAGCCTCTCATTTAACTTCTTGATACCCCTACAGCAAGGGTTCACAATCTTGTTGTGCTTGAAAATCACCTGAAGGGTTTGTTTAGTCTCCTCTGCCCATCTCCAGATACTCCAATTCAGTAGGTCAGGATGGGACTTGAGACTCTGCTTTTCTGACAGGCTCACAGATGATGCCAATGCTGCTGGTCTGGAGGCCATCCTTTGAGAACCACCATCAACCTGACTTCCAGCTCTCTGCTACTCTCCTACTACCAGAGGCCCCCCACCTCACTGGCAGGCAAAGGACTGGGTCACTGGGGCCCTATCAGCCTCGTGCTCACCAGGACTGCCAAGCAGATGTTTTCCGATCCCCTATATCCTGGCTTGGTGTCACTCCATCATCACGGGCTTCCTCTCTACTCTAGAAAGGAACATGGCACAGCCCCGCCTTCAAGCATTTTCTCAGGAAGCGTGGCATGGAAGAAGTTTTACAGATCTTAGAGTCACACTTCTACTACTGGATGTAGCCCTGAGCAAATTCTATACCTCTCTCTGCCTCTGATCCCTCAGTCTCAAAACTGGCATTAAAATGTTTACCTTCTAAGACCTGGTCAAGACCAAAAGAAAGAGCCTAGTAATACCCCTCGTGCAGAATAGATGATTCCTGATCCAGAATAGAGGCCCAATACAAATGCATTCTCTTATCCCTCCTTTCTCCTCTTGGGCTGTGCACAGTTCAGTGTCTGAGTCCACATGCTGCAGTGGCAGTTGAGCACAGACATAAACCTGCCAAGACAATGAATAAGATAGACAGCAAACTCCTAACGGCCCTGTTCAAGGCATTTTTCAAAACTCGGAGTCTGCCCTCCCTCCTGATTGCTTTATCACTTGGGTACGGAGTAAGGGAAATTTGATTCTGCCACACAATTTGCTGGACATTTTTAGAGGAGCGCAGGAGGCAGGACGCTTAGTGTGAGGTGAGCTGGAGAAGCGAGATTTGCTCTTTGTCCTTGGACCTCCTTCCTGGAGACGTGCAGGGACCTCAAGCTGAGGGAGATGCCCCAGCTTAGCCCCTAAAAAGAGCATTGAATGCAAGAATTCCTTAGGCCTTTTAATTTTTTTCCTTTTTAAAAATCCCTTAGTCTCTGAAATTTTGTAAATATTTATATATGTTAGTATATTTTTTAATCTTTTAATTTCTGCTTTGTACTGTTTTGTGGAATATTTATTTTCTCTGCTTATTTACTCTGTCTTACTTTTTACCATATAGACTAATATAACTACTCTTTCCTTCTTTACTGCCTGCTCATTTTAATTTCATGTATCCCATGGGCAGTTTTTATAATTTTTAATTAGATATACAATATAAGATAATATCAGAGAGGAGTGCCTGGGTGGTTCAGTCAGTTAAGAGTTTGCCTTTGACCCAGGTCATGATCTCAGGGTCCTGGGATTGATCCCCACATTAGGCTCCCTGCTCAGCAGGGAGTCTGCTTCTCCTTCTTCCTCTACCTCTCCCCTACTTGTGTGCGCTCGTGCTCTTTCTCTTTCTCCCTTTCTCTCTCTTGCTCTCACTCTCTCTCTCAAATAAATAATTAAAATCATTTAAAAAAATAAGATAGTATAGAAATCACATATTACAAACAAGCAAAATGAATACTTTTAAAAAATCATACTCCCACACACCTAAAGATAATCACACACAGTGTGTGTGTGTGTGTATATATATATATATATATATATATATATATATATACATATATACAGACTATTTTCCTGGTAAAATTTTCTAAATTTCCTCTTAGTTTGTCTACTTTTATCCTTTTTTAACTGTGTATATTTTTATTTTGTCATTTTTCTAATTCTCTGGCTTAGCTTTCTCACCTTTGACTTCTTAGTTTCATTGCTACACTGTATTTTGGTTTTCCTTAGCCTGATACTTGGTTAGCTTTCTAATAGTTTCTCATACTATGTATGTTCATTACAGCTTTTAAGCATAGTCCTTGTTATCATTTTAAGTAAGCTTTTCATTTACTTTGCTTATTTTTATTCAGAGGATTTTATTTTCAATTTTTTTCATTTTGCATCTATGAGTGACCCACAGAAAGATCCCCCACACAGGGTTCACACCACAGCAGTCCCTTAAGCTCTTCACAATAGAGGTCGTATCCCCACTCAATGCTGAATCACTATAAATCATTAAAATTTATTTGAATCAAGTAAGGAAACCCAGGATTATAATAATTTTACCCAGATAGGCAGCACACTTGGGCCACTGGAGCTATGTAACTTCGTCCACATCCTCTCCAACCCCACATAATGGGAGTGATATGACCCAACATATATTAAATACATATGGCATATATAATCACAGACATCCAGAAAGAATTGGTTGTGTCACAACATGATGCAGAGAGAAGGAGGCTCCATTCAGGGAAGACTCAGGGCAAAGCCTCTCTGATTTGAACAAGGAATCTGTTGATATAAACCTTTCCAATAAAACTCCATGAACAGATTCATTTTTACTGGCTCCTCAACCAAGATTTTGGAATCCTATATCCACTTGTCTCTAAACTATTATCAACAATATGACCCATCATTTATTTAAGCAGAGTTCCCAGAGAACCCTCTTAGTGTCTGAGTTTCCCTAATTCTACCCCTTTATTAAGAAAATCAAAGATACGTTAATGTGAGCATGAATGCCCCTTGCATGGTTTAGAGGTTACAACAATGACTGCTTCAGGGTTTGTTACTTATTTTGTTTAATTTTGTTTTCAAGTAGGCTCCACACTAGGACCTGAACCCACAACCCTGAGATTAAGACATGGGTCAAGACTGAGAGTTGTACACCCAAACAATTGAGTCACCCAGGCACCCTTGTTTCATTTATATATATATATATATATATATATATATATATATATATATATTCATCCATTCATATAATCATATATATATATATATATGATTTCCACCCCAAAAGCCTTCAAGATATAGAGAATTGGATCAAACATTTTCTTACCATAGAGCTAGATGCCATTTTCAACTGGCTTGGATCCCTGAAAAATAGCCTCATTAGTCTGATTCCCTTGATTTAATATTTCTTTCACTTTTTATACTTCGTATGTAGGCCAGTTGGAGCCCTATTCAAGAGAGGAATTCACTCTTTTAGGTGTAATTGTCTCAATGACATCCGCATCTACCAACCAGTACTCTACCACCATAGTGCCCACCCCCACCCTTTGTCCTACTAAGGATTTGAGTTCCTGAGACATACCTCTTTTTGCATTAATTGTCCTTAGACATTTCATGTTTTACTTAGTCACTATTTCTTCCTCCCCTTTAGGTTAATTATTTGGTCTGAAAAGGCTAAAAACTCTCAAATCAAAAAGAACATAGCCATTCCATGCCTTTATCTGAGTAAATTAGACTATTCATTTCAAATGATGTCATGCATCTAACAAAACCTAAGATGTGTTATTCCAAACTCACTAGAGTCTCTGAAAAGTCCCTTCATATAAACAACATTCTTCTTGTGGAATGTGGCTGAATAAAATCCTAAATGTAAAGATCCAAAACTGACACCTTTTCATATGGTGGTTAGGAAGGACACCATCTGGATAGTTCTTTAAAAAAAAAAAAAAAGATTTTATTTATTTATTCATGAAAGACACAGAGAGAAAGGCAGAGACATAGGCAGAGGGAGAGGCAGGCTCCAGGGAGGGAGCCTGATGTGGGACTCAATCTTGAGACCACGGATCACGCCCTGAGCCAGGGGCAGGTGCTCAACCACTGAGCCACCGAGGCATCCCATCATTTGGATAGTCCTAAAGAGAAATTATCCTCACAACAATGAGGATGGACTGGTCTACCAATCTCAGGCCCTAGTAGACCTCAGAAAGCTAAACCCTTTGATTTGTGGAATGAGGGCCACTTCCTTCCCATCTTGATTTTCTAATAAGGCATATAATAAGGCATATAGATGGCATTTTCCCATCTATGCCTTGATGTTCATATTCAGTTGGAAGCCAGAATTTCCCCCACCTGTTTATTTGAAAACTCCCCATATTTTCCACACTTAGATATAGATGAGAAATTTTTGAAGTTCCTGAAATCATAAATAATACCACTTACTTTAGAAATCATCTAGGTCAGTCCTTCTGTTTTACAGATAAGGAAACTGAGGCCCAGAAAAGTGAAACGAATCTTTCAAAACCACAGGTTTAAAAGCAAAGTCAAGAATCCAGGCCTTGGTGTTTTGAGGTCAGAGATTTTCCCCACTGAAGACACAATCTTCCCACATGCAGTGAGCATTGACCACCTGCCTACTCTGGCCAGAGTGCCAGGTACTGCCTGTAGCTTACTAAATGCAGCTGCCCATTCGCTGCCAACTTACTTGGATCAAGCTTCACAACAGCTTCTGTGGCAAATTTAGAAATAGCCACCTACATCCTATTAAAGAAAGGAGACAACACAGAGATAAGGTTCTCCCATACTGTTGTACTTATTTCTCCCCCAGCATCTGGTAAGGAGCTGCTTACAAGTGTATCTCCTGACTAAGCCAGAAGCCTCTCAAAGATAGCACCTCTATCTTCATTTATAATTGTCTTTCCATTTTAGTCATCTTTATATCCCCAACACCCAACATTGTCTCACACATTATTAAAAGAATGTCCTTTACATCACCTACTTTCTCTCTGTGGAGGCAAGTGACCTGCTAATAAGTTCCCTGTGTGTGGCCACATTATTTATTCTCATTAACCGGCATATTGAAGTCCACTGGCCATCTGCCTCTCAGAGAGGCAGCACATTCCCAGTCCTCTTAGGGATTACACAGAAATACCAATATCTGATTCTATCCCCTTGCTGCCAACAACTTTTCTACAACTTCCTTCCTAGTACCTTAAGGAAGTTCACAGTGGATAGCATGGTCCTTCACAGGCCAACACTACTGGCCTAATTCCCTGTTCACCCTTTCCTGCCTCTCCCCCTCCCCCAAGAGCCAAGTTCATTTGTGCCAGGTCTCCTTTGCAATGCACTGTTTTCTCTACCCATGATGCCCTTCCTCGTCATCATCCAGTAAACTCACTAGACTTCAATATCATGTTAAATAACTTCTCCTCCATACACACTTCATGCTTCCTTCTCTCAGTTCTCATAAGGTTTGGTAATATTATTATTTGTTCACAAATTTTGTCTCTGAAGAACCACCTCTGAGGGTACTAATTTTTTTTAAAGATTTTATTTATTTATTCATGAGAGACAGACAGAGAGAGAGAGAGAGAGGCAGAGACACAGGCAGAGGGAGAAGCAGGCTCCATGCAGGGAGCCTGACGTGGGATTCGATCTCGAGTCTCCAGGATCAGGCCCTGGCCCAAAGGTGGCACTAAACTGCTGAGCCACCTGGGCTGCCCTAATTTTTTTTTTTAATGAGGGTATTAATTCTTGAAAGGCCAGAGGCTTAATAAGCTAGTTATTGTACCAAATCTGTGGGTCCTCAGAAATGCAAATCACCAACTTCAGGTGAAGTTGATACCTTTGTTTTCCCTGGCTATATCTCCAATGTAGACAGAAGACACATATGTATTCATTTATTCAACCAGTATGTATCAAGTGCCTCACATGTGCCAGCCACTGCTCCAGGTGCTGGGGATATAGCCATGAGCCAGGGGCCCATGGCCTCAAAGAGGAAATAACAAACAGCCTTTATAGGAGAGTCCCCTCAGCAAAACATTGGCAGGGATTGGTTAGGTCTCAGCCCCCTTACTGTACCAGAGAATTTGCAGAAAAGAACCTAAGCCAATCTTAACCAGGAAAATACTGTACTCTCATTCTCTAGCTCTGCCCCACTTGGTTAAATGACATGTGTCATGGTTAGAGTTAAAGGAGGAACTCCTTTGTAGAATTGTTCACTCTTTCATGGGACTTTTTTTCTTTGTAAGCATTTGCCTTTGAAGCTTCCTGCTGTGAGACCTTTATGTTATACAGGAGAATATCAGACCAATGACTTCTAAAGCTGGGATGAAAACGCCCAGCATTTTATAGAGTTTCTGAGCACTGACTCCCTTAATGACTGAAAATAAGCCTTGAGTGAAAGAGATCGCATTCAAAACACAGCAATGCTTTTCGAAGCACCAGACAGGACTTGACTGTGATGTGCTCACTAACTTGGAAATTGCCGAACAGATTTGCTTTGAAGTATGTTGCTGAGCACGGCACATGGATGCCAAATGTCATCCCCTCACAGCTGACAGAACTGGTGCCAAAGGGAGACCCTTGCCCCATGAGACCCTCTGCTTTGGACAGCCTAACACAGTCCTAAATGCAGAACTCATCTCCTGCTGCCCAGGGAGGAAGAGCTTCATTGGACCAAATGCAAAGATGTTTCCATGCACCTGAGTAATGTAGCAGTCCAATCAGACACCTCACCCAGGGCTTTCTTCTAGTTTCTACTTCCATGCCTGTGTGCCTTCCAGTTCAGGACCTGGAGCTGTACATCGTCATCAATCTCTCAGAGCGTGAGCTTCAGCATTCTCACTTATATGTGAGAATGCTAAGGTAGTGATGTTTAGGGGTGATAAAGCTCCATCCCCCTGCTCATGTAAAGGCCAGTATGTTTTTCTTTTTTTACTGCAGTTACACTCATATCAAGAGGAAAGAATAAAAAGGGAGACCATATAAAATAGAAGTTGCCTATTCAGTGCAGATGCTTTGCCTTTTATTTTAGTCCATTTCACATAAATTTACTCGAAGATACGACAAACAGAATTAGAAAGCTAATTTTGTACAGTGTTAGTAGAGGGATGGAACATACTGAAAACAAAAATAAATACAATTCAAAATATTTTTAAAAGGCCAAAACCTTACCAGAACTTTAGCCCTTTAGACATTAAATTAAAGTCATCTATAACAAACTTGTACTGAGTCTAATCACCCCATTCCTCATGAAACTATCGTCAACCACAATCTCCCTGGCATTGGCATGGCAGTGTGACCACTGACACAGCCCATCAGGGTATGACTAGAACTTACTGAAATGACAGGGAATTCCTTATGTGGTATCCCAATGACCAGAAGAGTCATGGAATTTTAGGACCTCACGGTATCCAGTATTCAACTAAAGAATGTGATTGGTGTTGTCATATTGATATTTTCTTAAGCATTTGAAACGCTCTGCTAAATATTTTTACATTTGATAGTTAAACATGGAAACCCAAACTAACCCAGCTTTTTAAAATTGATCTCATGTATTTCTGAACACCATTTCAAAAACTGCTGAGTGGGGTACCTGGGTGGTTCAGTGGTTGAGCGTCTGCCTTTGGCTCAGGTCATGATCCTGGGTTCTGGGATCGAGTCCCATATTGGGCTCCTTGCAGGGATACTGCTTCTGCCTCTATGTCTGCCTCTCACTCTGTGTCTCTCATGAATAAATAAAATCTTTTTTAAAAAAAGTGCTGAGAGTTTGCTTGTTATCTGGAACATTCAGAATCACAGATAAGATATGTGGTTAACTCTTTAAGTTTTTCTGGAATGCCCTTCTTCTTTTGTGACATTAAGACATAGAGGCAGAAACGAGTGAGCTGCCATAATAGAGATGCCTCAGATGTCTGCCTTTGGCTCAGGGCATATCCTAGGTCTGGGATCGGGTCCCACATCAGACTCCCTGTGGGGAGCCTGCTTTTCCCTCTGCCTATGTCTCTGCCTCTCTCTCTGTCTCTCATGAATAAATAAATAAAATCTTAAAAAAAAAACAATAACCATAATACCACACATTTGCTTACCACTTTACAAATTACAAAGTAAAAAAAAACCAAAAAACAAAAAAAAAACAAAAAACAAAACAAAACAAAACAAAAAACAAATTACAAAGTAGTTTTATATACATCATATTTTTTCCACTAGGCTATATATTCCACCAAGGCAGGACCAAGTTGTCTTATTTGAGGCTGTATCTCTTATTGCTAGTGTAGTTAAAAGCTAACTAACTTTATTTTTATATAATGATTAATATCATTCAAGTAGGCACACCAGGGGTAAATACTCTTATTCTAGAGGTCAGAAGAGTTAAATGATAGGTACACAGAAGTAAAATCAAGCTGGTATCAGAGCCAGGCTTTCTGGTCCTAGGCCCATTTCTCTTGCCACTGACAACACTATGTTATCATGCATAATATATTTTTAAGTAGTGGTTAATCCACAAACTGTGAGGTTTTTTTATGGTATCACTTGATCCATGTGAAGAGAGTGCATGGTATATAGATTTTCCATTTTGTTGATGTGCATGAGACTCATTAGGGTTCCAGACACCCCACTACTAAGCAGCAGAGGTGGCAATGCAGCTGAGATCTTCAGAGTCTATCTCCAGGGTCCTTCTCTCTCTGATTTCACATTACTCTTGCTAACCCTCCAAGAGGCAGCTCACTCATTTCTGCATTTAATGGTACTGCCTCTAGCTTCCAAGGGCTCATCTTCCAGTGACAGGTTCAGACATGTGCACCGCTGACCATATGATAACCCCAATCTCAACAAACACAAAAATGGGACACAAAGAGGCCAGAAAGTTCTGTCACAACAAAAAACTAAGGCATTTAGGGACACAAAGTACAATTTTGACTGATTCCAATTTACTTTCTAATCATGAATAAAACATCTACTTTTAATTTCTTAGCCTATAAAAAAAGAAAAAATGTATTTTTTTGTATTTAATTGTATTTGAATTGTATTTAATCCAGTCTTTTTTTCTTCTTTAGAATCTATCCTTTCCAGCTTAAATTTAAATAAGTTAAAAGTTATTTAGTTTCTAAATAGATGCTGCTTAGATTTAATGTGGTGATCATTTTGCCATATATACATTCCAAATCATTATGTGCTACACCTGAAACTAATATAATGGTGCATGTCAGTTATGCCTCAATTAAAAAAATATATATTTTCCAACTTTTCTTTTTTTTAATTTATGATAGTCACACAGAGAGAGAGAGAGAGAGAGACAGAGAGAAGCAGGCTCCATGTGCCAGGAGCCCAACGTGGGATTCGATCCCGAGTCTCCAGGATTGCGCCCTGGGCCAAGGGCAGGCGCTAAACCGCTGCGCCACCCAGGGATCCCTATTTTCCAACTTTTAGTCAGACCTGTGTCTTTGTAACACGGGCCCACTTCATCTAACCCCCATTAACAGAATCCTCAACTTGTCCAGAGGCAATGCGCTCATTTACTTGCAGCCTCCTATTTGTCTAAGTGGTAGTCTCTGTGTGGTTATGCATTAGAATCACCTTGGTGCTTTTAAAAAATACTTAACGCCTTGTCCCTGCCCAGACCAGTTTATTAAAACTCTAACTATTTTTTTTCTCAACAGAATGAGACAGCTGGGTTTATTTCATTTAATAATTATAAATAATTTTATCTCTATAACTTTCTCACAGTGAATTAAGTCATTTCAATTTTCCCTATCTAGAGTCAATTAACAACTGTTTATAGAGAATTTTTTTTCTATAGAGAATTTTTAATTGAATGTGAAATAACCTGAAATTTCCTCCCTACTTTTTAGATGAATAAACTGTACATAAAATTCCATGAATATTAAAAATAAAATTAATGTCACCTTTTTTCTTGGAAAAGAGTTAGTGAAAAAGAATTAGATAAATTGGTTTACTTTAATAGATGATTATTTTTAATAGAAAAAAATGCCATGTTCTAGGAAAACTGAAATGCTTCTTAGCAGCTACCAATATAACTACTGCTGTGAAATGTATATTTTGTAAAATATATAATAGGAAATGAATGTAGTGGCTATTTTTAAAACATGTTTTTTTTTTTGGAGTTGTGGTGCTACTTCCTAAAAAGAAGGAGCACTGGAGTTTGAAACTGACCACTTTGTCTCTAAATTACTTTGACAGTTTCAATGGACTGAATTTGTAAATGACATGAAACAGCTACTACAAGAACAAAATTGTCTGATTCCTGTTACTTTGTGGTTGCTCCGTCTTTCAGTGACAAAGGCATTTTCTAGAAATCACTGAGAATCATGTATGAACACATTAAGTTGTTTTCCACAATGAAAAACAGATCAAAAGGACTCCCCGAAGCCATGTCTGTCCTTTATTTCTGCTAGTATAATTACTAATCTACTTGGTGGAATACTGGCATTTTACTTTTTTCTAGGTTCATGATTATATTACTTTTTTTAAATCCTCCTGTCTAAAATGCCAGCAGTAGGCTAGAAGAGCTCAGTGACTTTGGTCATAATAAAAATTTTAAATTAAGAATGACATACAGATCTCATGGTATGGTAGAAACAAGAAAAGGACTGGGAGTTGGCTCATTTATGTATGAGCTACAGAAAGTTGCAAACAACTTTACTGGGCTGTGGTATCTGTGAATAAGGAAATAAAAGAAAAAGTGATCTTATGGAAGAGAACATGTAATAGAAGGAAGTAAAATCATGTAGACCTTGCTCTGAAAAAAAGAAAAAGTGATCTTTGGGGGAAACCCTTAAAATTAAAAAAAAAAAATAAGTTTCTCATTCTGACACAATTGAATGTAATCTATTTTATTAAGATGATATTGTTGTATCAATATCTGCCATTTTTGTGTGTACTCACTAACCATTATGCACTCCCAACACAGAAAAGCAGAGCAGTGGGGAGAAAGTTTCACCAACAGCTATATTCGTGGTATTACACATGGGAATGGCCATGGATCTTTTCAAATGCCATCCAAGTGATGCTTGTCCCACAAGTAAGCTGTCCTTTTGCTCAAAACACCTGCATGTGAATTCCTTGGGGGTGCTTGTTAAACACACAAATTACTGAGCTCCTCTCCACACTGAAGGAATCACAATCATTGTAGGCGGGGTCCAGAAATCTGTACTTAACACACTCTTCAGACAATTCTTATTCACAGGAAAATCTGAGAATAAGTGGACTCAAAACAGACCCAAAGTCATTCATATTGTTTCTAGTCCTTTAAAAAAAAAAAAAATAAGGCGCTTACATCCGACTCTGACCCCAGGAACTAAATGTTGATATACATCTTAAGCTCCATAGGAAAGTATCCATTTTCCATTTCAGATAGAAAACATTATGAGGTGGGGACAGGGTGGCAAACCATCAGTACAATTGGAGAACTTAAAAGCAGAGTCCCTGTACTCCCTGAGACAGTTGGAGTCATTACTGCTAATCACTGAGAGGAAGCACATTCACCAAAGAGCATGCTAAATGCCTGCAGGTCTGTAGAAGTCCCTCAATTGAGACATGCTTCATGTAGAAATGGATAATTAGAGAGTGCATGTTCAATTAAATTTGAGGATCTATGAGGTACTAAGAAATATACAGAGTGCTAAAAGGCTGTGCACAGAAACATTTGTTATTGCTAAGTATGAAAAAAAGAACCCTTTTGAAGTCTAAAGCCTAGAGTGCATCTTTAATGCTATTTCAATAGAGGTAGCATCTTGGATTTGGTAACTGTTTTTTAATCTAGCATTTTTTTAAAATAAAAATAACTCACAAATAATATAGGTTCTTAACATGGATTTAATAGTGGTGAGAGAGGTGAGATTACTGCTCACAAAATGAATTAAAATATATTTCCTAAATTCCATTTTTGGTTTGACAATCTCAACCAACCATCCATCCACAATGCACACATTCAAAGGTACCAACTCTGGAAAGCTGTGACATTGTATTGTATTTGTTTCTGATGGGGGAGGCATATAGAAGCAGTGTACAATATTGAGTGATAAACTCTCAGGCAATTAAAATTTGCTCAACTAATCAAAAAATAAATATCTAACTTTCATGTCCTAATTATTTTTCTTAAACTTCCAACAAAGATAGCCCATATACTTCATATCTTAATTTCACATCTGAAAGGAAGGAATCTACCCTATTGCTACAACTTGTGCAAATATTCTTTAATGTCTTCTCAGGAGAATGAATACATAAAGAGACATTCTACTATGACATAATTTTTATAACACTGCCAATAGTTTTAGGATGAACTATAGAATATACTAAAGCAGGAAAAATAATTCGTTCAATGATTTTTTTACATGACTACTATGTTTCTAGATGATGTTTTCTACATACTTGACATACTTCAATGGATGGCAAAGAGAGACAAAAATTGTCCACACTACTTGGGAAAAAACAATAAAAAACAATTTTAAAAGTAAATTATACATTATATAAGATTGTGATTAGTGCTGTGGGGAAAATAACAGAATAAGAGAGTTTGGGGGTGAGAGGGTGGGAGGCAAGCTACAATGTAAATAAGATTATCAGTATAGTCCGGAATAAGAACATGAAGATTTAAGCACAGACTTGAAGGAGGTGAGGTTGTTATAAAACAGATATTTATGGGAAAGAGTGCTCCATGCAGAAGAAAAGGCTAGTTGGCATGAAGAATACAGAGGCCAATGCAGAAGTGGCAGGAGCTGAGGGCAAATGGTAAGATATTAGATCAAAGAGTCATAGGAAGGGAGTAGATCCTTACAGTACATTTCAAAGACTAGGCTTATCCTTCAAGAAAGATGAGAAGCCACCGAAGAGGTTTTTGGTTTTTGTTTGTTTGTTTTCAAGGGGGCGGGGGGGGGGGAGAATGCACATGTGGGCGCATCTGCTCACATACATGTGTTGGGCGAGGGGGAGCAGAGGAAGAAGGAGAGAGAATCCCAAGCAGGCTCCACACTCAGCAAGGAGCCTCAAGCAGGGCTCAGTCTCACAACCCTGAGATCATGACCTGAGCTAAAATCAGGAGTTGGTCACTTAACCGACTGAACCATCCAGGTACCTCACCACTGAAGAGTTTTGAACAGAAATTATAGAACTATGCATATAGCTAGTCCTATGACCCTAAAGCAGTACAGCCTAGAGTTTAGGGACATGAGCTTTAGAGTCAAATGGATGTGAAATTTGGATTTTTGCTCCACCTCTAACCAGCTGCATGGTTAAGCTCCAACTCTTACTCAATTTTCTCATCTACAGAAAAGGGTAATCCTTGCTTCAAAGGGTGGTTGTAAATATTTATTTAGGTAATATTTAAACTGCCTGTCTCAGAGATTGTGTTTTTCAAGATGGTAGCAAAAAGAGTTTTCTGTCCTTTCTTTTTTTAAAACTTATAGCTAGGTGACATAACAAATAAGGGAAATCTCTTCCACATTATGAAGATCAAAGGCAGACAGAGGGAAAAACTGTAGATGGAAAAATGATAAATAACTAAGAGAAAGGACACAGTTCAGACATAAGAATCTATAAAGGGAGATTGTTCCCATTATCATGCTAGCCCACACCACACTATTGTACCCCTACCTGTGTCTGCTCCTAGATATTAAGAAATGAATATTAATGCAAAACCCCCTGAGCATTCTTACTACAACCATCACTATGGTTTAATAGTGGATTTCCCCTATATTTATTTTTTAATTGACCATTATCTATACCCCAAAATAAACCTGGACTAACTCTCACTTTTGCTTATTCTTTTGGGGAAATCCAGCCAAATATACCATCCTCATCTTCATCTTCCAAAACCCAGCCTTGAACAGTACATCTCTTGGTCAAACATCTTAAAGGACTTTATTTTGCCTGCAGGAAGAAACCTATACTCCTTAAGTAGGCCCACTGGTGACCTCCAGGGATATGTCCTTATGAGAGTTTTGTGACAGCCAAACTATTTGTTCTTCAAACATGCTTATTCCTATGCCTAAATCTATATTGGTCCTTTTGTCCAGAATTCCATCACTGACCATTGCCACTTATCAAACCCTTACTATTCCTTCTAGAACCAAGTCACATTTTATATCCTCCACCAATACTTTCTCACCAGCCCTCTGCAGTCACTCCATCTTCAGAACTATATAACACTCTTGTCTGTGCCATTCATTTATATTCAGTACTGCTACCTTCTACTTTTATCTTTGTATACACATTTCCTTACTCCCGGTTTCACTATAAATCCCACAGGTTTAAAAATCTGGGAATGTCCAGAACTACTCCTGCAGTAACCAGTTTTGCCAAGAGCCCAAGAAATCAAGCAGAGTTCAAAAGCACCAAGATTCAGAAACCTCAGAA
Organism: Vulpes lagopus; assembly: GCF_018345385.1. Classification (NCBI taxonomy): domain Eukaryota; kingdom Metazoa; phylum Chordata; class Mammalia; order Carnivora; family Canidae; genus Vulpes; species Vulpes lagopus. The sequence continues at coordinate 60,417,293 of NC_054832.1, forward strand.
AAGAGCAATAAAAAAAATTAAGGATTCAGAAAGTAGTGCCATTAAAAAGTTTAGAAAACTTGTCATTATTTAGCTTAGAGAAGAAAAAGCTGGGAAAGACCTAAAAGTCTCTCTCAACTGTGAAAGGATATTTGGTTTATGGCTATTCTCAATGTCAACTAAGAAAAAGACAATCTGAAGCAATGTGACTTAAAGACTTAGCAAGACATTAAGAAGAACTTTCTGTGAAGATTCTGAAACTGAAATGTACATTATCATGGTAAAAAGTTTTTCTTGAATTTCTTCAGTTTTTAAAAATAATGATTCTGCTTCAGATCTGATATGTAAGGACCTTGGAAGTTGTCACATTTGTCCTTACTATAAGAAAAAAATAAACAAACTGAAAATCAACAACTTTTTTTTTTTTTTACCCACCAAAGAACTGAGGTCACAGGATAAAGAACCACCTTAAAATATGGAGGGACAGGTAAGTTCAGAGCACTAAAGCCTAGATCTGCTGACCTGAAGCAAAAGTAATTTTGACAAACTAGGGAGAGCAGAGTGTATACTACAATAAAAATGAGAAATTCCTTGGGAGCAGCAATCTTGTCCCCCACCAATTTTTGTAGGATTTACCTCCAGAATGCCATCAAGTTCCCAGTCAGAAGTTTATAAAGATTACCTGTGGCTCTGGCACGGGGAGGGGAAGTGTAATCACTGAAATACTCACAGAAGGTTCTCTACAACAAATGGCTACTCTCCAGGGGAAAGACTTTATCAGAGCTTTACTCCACCTAGGAGAAAGGCTTTTTTCCTACCCCAGCCCCTTCTATCCTTCTCATCTAACCTAAGAGGATGAGGGAAGGCTAAGAAACACTTGTGAAGGTCACAGATTCACTAAAGACAAACATTTAATCGTAAGATTATAGAATGCTTTTCCTCCCTTACACCTTAACCACCACACCAACAGGGTCCCCATATAATAACAGTGGATTATAGCTGAAAAATATCCAAGATGCAGACTTTATCTGACAAGGAGCACCCAGGGAAACCCAGAGTCAAAGAGGCCACAAAGATAAGAGCACTAAAAGAACATGAAGCCTCTGTCACCTACAGCTACAACAAAAATTAACTACATAGCCCAACTCCTAACTAGACTAACATACAGCCTCACCCCACAGGTCTATCTACTTCAGTTCCTATTACAAAATCAAATGCTATAAATTACAAACACTGTAAATGAAAAATGACTTTGATGGGCTCATTGATAAAATAAATACAGAAGAGAATAAATGAGATTCTTTAAGAAAATAGCAAAAATAGCTCATTGGAAGCACTATTCAAAATAGCCAAAAGGTGGAAACAACCCCTCTATCTATCAGCAGATAAATGGGTAAAAAAAAAATGTGGTCTATACTTACAATGAAATATTACTCAGCCACAAAAAGGAGTGGAGTACTGACACTTGCTATAAGTGGAATGAATCTCAAAAGTATGTTAAGTGAAAGAAGCCAGATACCAAAGGTCACACATTTTATGATTCTACTTATATGAATTATCCAGAACAGATAAGTGCAAATAGACAGAATGTAAACTAGTAGTTACCCACAGCTTATAGCAGAGGTAAGTGGGGAATAACTGCTTACTAAAAAAGTAGTCTTCTTTTGAGGTGATAGAAATAGTTTGGAACTAGCTACAGATGGTGTTTGCACAATACTGTAAATGAACTAAATGTCACTAAATTGTGCCCTTTATTTTTTTAAAGATTTTATTTATTTATTCATGAGAGATACAGAAAGAGAGACAGAGACATAGGCAGAGGGAGAAGCAGACTCCTCTAGGGAATCCCAATGTGGGACTTGATCCCAGAACTCCGGAATCATGCCTAAGCCAAAGGCAGATGCTCAACCACTGAGCCATCCAGGCATCCCCGAATTGTGCCCTTTAAAATGGTTAATTTTATATTTTTGAACTTTACCTAAATTAAAAAAAAGCTACACCACTAGAAAATTCCCAAATTAAAATGCAAAGAGAAAAACAAAATGAAAAAAGAAAAGTACAGAATATCATCTAAGAACTGTGAGATAACTTCAAAAGGTCTAGCATATATATGTGTGTGTGTGTGTGTGTGTGTGTGTGTGTGTGTGTATAATTGGAAATACCAGGAGAAAAGAAAGAGAACATAACAGAACATTTAAAATAATAATGGCTAAAAATTTTCCAAAATTAGTGACAGACACCAAACAACAGATATAGAAAACTCTTAATACCAAGCAAATTAAAACCCAAAACCATATGATAGATATATCTTATTCAAACTGCATACAACCAAAGATAAAGATAAAATCTTGAAAGAAGCCAGAGGTTAGAAAACAAGAAGAAATATCTTATTTATAGAGGAACAAGGGTAAGAATTACAGCAGAAGCCATGCAAGCAAAAAGAGAATAAAGTGAAATATTTAAAGTGTTTTTTAAAGTCACCAACCTAGAGTTCTATATACCCAGCAAAACTATCCACCAACAGTGAAGGAGAAATAAAGACTTTCTCAGATAATGAAAGTCTGAAGGACCTTATCAGTAGCAGAATGCCCTATAAGGAATGTTTAAAAAATTTCTCAAGGAGAAGAAAATGATATAGGTCAGACACTTGGATTGATGTAAAGAAAGGAAGAGCACTGGAGAAAGATAAATGAAGTTAAAATAAAGTAATTTTCTTATTCTTAATTTTTCTAAAATATAACTGTTTAAAGTAATAATGGTAATAGTGTATTGGGTGACTATGGCATATGGATAAGTGAAATGAATGACAGCATTGCCATAGTGATGGGAAGGAGAAGGTGAGAATATTATTTAAAAGGTACCTGTATTACATGTGAATTGATATAATGTTACTTGGACTTAGATCAATTAAAAATAGTAATTAAAATTAAAGACGATTATTTGCCGAAGGTTGTTGAAATATAATTCAACACAAGAAGAGAAAGATAGAAGCAAAATATATAATCCAGAAAAGAGAAGGCTTATATGTACATTTGTGTGTGATTAGGGGATGAGGAGTAGGGAAGAGTGCCATAGTGGAGAATACTCAAATATTTGGAGACGTCTTGTCAAAGAAGAATCAGGTATTAGGGTGCCTGGGTGACTCAGTCAGTTAAGCACCCGACTCTTGGTTTCAGCTCAGTTCATGATCTCAGGGTCACGAGATTGAGTTCCATATTGAGCTCCCCACTCAGTGAGGAGTCGGCTTGAGTTTCTCTCTCTCTCTCCTCCTCTACCCCTTCCCCTGATCACACTCTCTCTCAAATAAACAAATAAAATATTTTAAAAAAGAAGCATCAGGCATATTCTTCATTACTCCTAAGGACAGAAATGGTACAAATAATTCAGAGCTATAGAAAAGTAAACTCAGATTAATGACAAGATAAATTTTCTAGGCATTAGAGCTGTCCAAATACAGGATGCACTGCTTGGAAGATAGTGATCCCTTCAACAGTAGAATTTTTCAAGCACAGGCTGAAAGATGCCTGGAAATGATATTGTAGAGTACATTCTGCACTGGGCCAGTAAAAGAGAGAGGTAGGGGAAAAAATGGCCTTGAAAATCACTTGGCAAAAAATAATAATAATAAAAAAGAAAATCACTTGGAACTTTGTAATTCTACGATGCTACCTTTTGAGTAACAAAAACAACAACAAAATCCCATCCTGGATAAATTCTATGAAACTTGGAGATTTTCATCATTAATACAGTAAAGATGGCAATGAAGCAACTGAATTTTAAATACATTTTAACATGTTTAGGGTTTGGACTCCTTGGCTGTGGGCATCTAAATGTGACTCTGGCTAATCAGGGAATTTGGGGAAGAACATCAAAGAAATCACGGGCTTGATGAAGGCTAGAAAGCCAACCTTGGCAACAGGATTCCTCAAGGGAGCTCCAGACAGCAAGGAAATAGGAACAGCCTCACAACAAAAAGAGTAAAGTCAATTTTTCCCTGCTGTGATGAACATACTCCCAACTATTATTTATTTTCAGCCTTCTCAAAATCCAAAACCTCCAATAAAAAGTCTCTGCCTCTGCTTAGTTCATGGACACTCACTGGCTGTGAGGGGAAGAAGTAGGACAGCCTGGACTCTAGGGTTTCTGACCTTTATTGGGAGGAGGCAGGCACTGGTCCTCTCTGCCCAGCTGCTGGTGGTCTCAAGAGCTCAAATGAAATGCTTGCAAATGTAGACTCAGAATTCTGAGGAGGGAGCATTCCTGCCAGGGCCCCCTAGTATGCCTAAGCCCAGCTCAAGAAGTGCTGCAAGAAGCTGCACAGCAGAACAAACAGCAGCTGCAGGGGTGAAATGCCATTTCTGGGGTGCTGAAGACAGGAAGAGCAAATAAGCCTCCTGTCTCCACCTAGCACCCTCTATAAACGGGAAGTCAGCTAGCAAGGGAGACATGGGAATCTGCATAATCCCAGCCCCAACGTCACGAACCAGGTATAGCAGTGTGAATGAGAGCTGACAGACAATTGCTTCATCACTGGTACGTCATTCCACCAAGACCAACACATGGATGGAAGGAACTGTCCAGACAAAATTGGGTTGCCTGGAAAAAAGCAAGATGTTTTGGTTGCCCAGCAACCAAACATGGGAACATGAGAACTCCAGAAGACTAGGAAGAGCCACCTTCTAAGTATCTAATAAAAGAGAGCTACTTCTCACAGTTTCTAAAAAGGTGGCAAAAATACTCTGATTTTTGAATTTAAGAGGTTGGCTCAGTAATGGCTTTTGGGAGAAAATCTAAAAATGATATAATGCTTTACCCACTCAATGTATGGCTCCAGGTATATGGAACACAGAGATCAAAGAGCAAGCATAAATTTGAGAATTAAATGCTAATAGAGTTCATTCCAAAGTAACTGGTGATAGGCATTTTCAGAGCACATGATAGTAAAGGAAAATCTCGTTAGAAATAGTCACTGGAGGGGCAGATGGGTGGCTCAGTCAGTTAAAGCATCTGACTCTTGATTTCAGCTCAGGTCATGTTGTAAGATCAAGGAAAGAAAAAAAGAGAAAGAAAGAAAGGGTAATTGGAATTCTGTATTTTTAAAAAGTGGCTTTGGAGCAATTATAGACTGAAGTACCAAGACTCCTCTGCAATCAATGTTAAAGTTCTGAAAAAGGACACAGCAAATGCAGGTCAGACAGGGACATGAGAACTGTGACACATGGAAAAGTTGACAAGTGACAGAGACAACCAAATCTAACAAGGACAGAAGTAGCTCCTCTACATCAAGCTAAGCATTCTACCCATCACTAGGAGAAGAATCCAAAGTTAATATCAAACTCAAAAAAAAATAAAATACACATATTAAACTAAAAAAAAACTTAGTATCAAAACCTCGTAGTATATTAGTGGCAGTTGTTAATATTTGCTTAAATTAAATATATTGCCATGGCTCCCAAGCTAGTGTCGGACAGATGTGGTTTGGAGAGGTGCATATGGCTGTAAGATGTACTTCATGAAAGGCAAAGTATTCTGTGGTCTGCTGGGAGCTTTAGGATTCACACTGGCAAATTAAAGAGCCTGAGAGTCTTGCCATTAAGAGAAATGCTTACCTTTAATTCAGTGCATCTCCATTTATTTCAACTGAAAAGCATGGTTTCAATAAACATCTCCCTGAATGTTTTTTTTTCCAGAACATTTTCCCCAAATTCCAAAATTGGTGACCATTCAGGGGAAAAAAAATAGGGAAAAATAAGGATTTACTAAATCAGAATTTTTGGTCTCCCAACCTAAATATAATTTGGCTAAAATAAAAAAATGGACTTCTTCTAAGAAGATGAAATACCTACTGATGTATTACATAATTAGATAAGAACATCTCTCATTTATTAAAATCTACAATTTTAACATATTCCAAGGTAATTTTATTCCACCTGATTGTTTGAGAAAAAGAGGGGTCTCTCTGTATACCTATTTTGAAAGCAAAGCATAAAATGACCCCAAGTTTCTGAAAGTTCTCAGATGGTGCTTTGTAAATCCTCCCTCCTTCCCTCTTTTCTTCCTTCTCTCTCTCTCTCTCTCTCTCTCTCCCAAAACTTGCTCTTGGCTATTATCACCTTCTGTTAAAGGGTTGGAAAGCAAACTCACAATCTGGGTTAAAATGGAATGTAGTTTCATAGATCTGAACTAAAGTGGCAAACTTTTAGGAAATACTAAATGGCAGAATAACATTTCAAAAATTTTGAAAGCCCAGATTAGTTAGAATGACAAATATAACTCTGCTTTTATGGAATGCAGGCAAGTTAAACTTCATTTCAAAAAGGTACAAATTCTTTCTTTTTTGAAAGGCTGTAGTAAAATAAATGAATTCCAGTTTCATATTTTAGTTTCCAGATGCTGCCTCCAGCTCCAGACATCATTGGAAGGCTGATCACCCTGTTTTCGTGTCATGGGAGAAGCACTACGTGATGTGAGGATTTAAGTACAAGAGAACAAGATCTCTGCTTAAGAAATGTGTAAAGGAGGAAACCTGGGTGGCTCAGTTGGTTGAGTGACTCTCGATTTCAGCTCAGGTCGTGATCTCAGGTTCATGATCTCAGGGTCCTGAGACCAAGACATCATCTGGCTCTGCACTGAGTGCAGAGTCTGCTAGTCCCCTCTCCTTCACCTCTCCCCACAACGCACACTTGTGTGTGTGTGTGTGCGCGCGCGCGCACACGTGCGCACCCAAGCATGCACTCTCTCAAATAAATAAATAAATAAATAAATAAATAAATAAATAAAATCTAAAGAGAGAAATATGTAAAGGAGAGTTGTTAAAATTAGAGTAACTGGCAATTAGTATATTAATATAGCAATTTATAGTTTATAAAATATTTTAAGTGGTATTATTTCACTTGGTTATCCAAAGAGCCCATGAAAGAAGTTAAGGTTAAGGTGCTATTACTATCTTCTCTGTTTTGCACTGAAGAGACTGAGTGAGGTTACATGGCTTATCCTGGAATGCACAGGGATAAGAGGCAAGAATGACCTAAATCTAACTCCAGATCCTGTGTTCTTTTCTCATTCATCCACTGTCCCACCTGGGGGACATCTGAGCTATGGCTCAGATTCACAGCCAACTATTACCATCAACTCAGTAAGTAAAGTCTTAACTACACACTTAGAAAAAGAAATCATGTCACTTTAAGACTAAAGAATCATAAAATTGCATTTATATGCTGAAGAAATTTTTTAAAGATTTTACTTATTTATTCATGAGAGACACAGAGAGAAGCAGAGACATAGGCAAAGGGAGAAGCAGGCTCCCTGCGGGGAGCCGGATGCAGGACTGGATTCCAGGACTCCAGGATCACGACTTGAACCACTCAGTTGCTCTTATGCTGAAAATTTTTGGTAAAGAATTTTATTATATTAAAAAATCTTAAGAACATTAAAGACTCCTTGTATAACAAACTTAAATACATTCATAAAATTAATTTATCTTTTAAAAAGAGCAAACAATATAAATGATATCTCAATTAGTTGGCTATTAAAAAGAGTAAAAATTAATGTTGGATTCCTTTATATGTATAAATTTATCATATAATTTATGTAAATAATTTGAGGAGTTCCATGCTTTCTTCTTATACTTTCCTACTACTATCAACAGAATGCTAGTTTCTATATAAAATCTTCTAAATTCTGACTGTTAGCTATCATCCAAAAGTGTGTATCAATCATTTGCCACTTTCAAAACAGATTTGAGGTTTTAACAATCTTCAGTGGCAGAAAGTCACCAAGCATGCAACAAAATAGTTTCAACAGTCATAATCTATAAATTCACTAAAGTGTCTAGATACTAGCTAATTTCTGTCAGCTACAAAACCCCATGAAACACTGAGACAAGCTTGTATCATTAGGAGAGAGAAAGAGAGAATAGATGGTTCTTTAATTATCTCTACCTATTTAAGAACACACAATTCATTTATTCCTTTACTTGATAAATATCTATTATGTTGACTGTTAAAGATGCTAGTGAAAACAGAAGGTTTAAATAATAGAAACAATGCAAAGACATGTTTACTAGGCAGATTTTATATATGACACTAAAAATATGTGAGTAAAACCATTCCTTTCTTTATGGAGATGGCAGTCTGGCAAAAGACAGAATAATTGTCACAGAAACTTAGATATAGAAGCTACTTAAGGTAAGTTTAAAACCCAGTTCAGGTGTTAAGATTTAGAGATCATTACCTCTAAACTAGAAAGAACATGTAAGTCATGGCTAGAGAAGGTGTTGAAATCCAGCTCAAGACAGGCACATTCAAGATTTGTACTTGTACAAATAGTCAGTGCCCAATACAGTCTGTAATCCATCAAGCAAGATCAAGTAAATCAAGGCTGTGGGCAACAAACTAGGAATAGAAGGAAACCACCTCAACATAATAAGAGCCATAAATAAAAAGGCCACAGCTGGGGCGCCTGGGTGGCTCAGTCAGTTGAGGGTCCAGCTCTTGGTTTCCACTTAGGTCACAATCTCAGGGTCTTGAGATCAAGCCCCAAGTTGGGCTCCCTCTCAGCAGAGATTCTGCTTGGAGATTTTCTCCCTTTGCCCCTCTCCCCACTTGCATGTGCTCATGTTCTCTCTCTCTCTCTTCTCTCTCTCTCTCTCTCTCTCTCTCTCTCTCTCTCTCCCTTTCAAATAAATAAATCTTTAAGAAAAATAAAAATAAAAAGACCACAGCTAACATGATATTCAATGGTGAAAGACTGAAAGCTATGTCCTCTAAGATCAGAATAAGACAAGGATACTGGATTGTAACAGCACAGCACCCTGAAATAAGTGCTGGAATTCCTATTCAGAACAACTAAACAAGAAAAATCAATAAGAGGCAACCAAATTGGAAAAGAAGTAAAATTATCTGTTCACAGATGACATGACTTTATAAGTGGAAAACCCTTTAAACTCTACCAAAAAATGTTAGAAATAGTAAATGATTTTAGCAAAGTTTCAGAATACAAAAATTAACACAGAAAAATCAGTTGTGTTTCTATACACTAAAAATAATTAATAATAATAATAATTTCCAAAAAGGAAATTAAGACAGCCTCAACTACCATAGCATAAAAAAAGGAACACTTAAGAATAAACCTAACCAATGAGGTAAGTTTTGTACACTTAAGACTACAAAACATTTGCAAATAATAGTATTTCTTGCTACTTTAAAGAAATCAAAGATACAAATTAAATGCAAGACAATCTGTGCTCATAGATTAGAAGACTTAATATTGTTAAAATATTCTTACTACCCAAAGTGATCTACAGATTCAATGCAATCCCTATCAAAATTCCAAAGGCCTTTCTTTTCAGAAATAAACATAAAACCGTAAAATTCACATGGAATTTCGAGAGATATCAAGTAGCCAGAACAATCTTGAAGAACAAAACTAAAGGTCTTATACTTCTTGATTTCAAAACAAGTCAGACGTGAAGGAAGCCAGCATCTTTCTTATCCTCATTACATACAACAGGCTGTGTGCCCATGCAATGACTCCAGCACCAATAGTTAAGATGCTTTTCAATATTGAGCAACTCAAGGGCAATTAACATGCTTGCTTTTAAAGGACATTATCGTTTCTTGTTGTTTGTTTTGTTTCTTACCATGAATGGTGGAATTTTAGAATTTTTCTGGCTGTTCTAGTCAGGGATGATTTTCTTAAAAAACAGAGATCTTCTCAAGAAAATGGAAGTTTGCTGAAAGAATACAGTAAATACTACAGAAGTCCATGATACGGGGGCTCATTGCCCAACAGAATTTCACAGAAGGTGGATGAGAATTAAGGCTCCTTTCTCTATGCCTCCTTTGCATGCTATAGGTTGATGGTTTAGAATTTAGACTAACTGAAACTGCCTGAAATTAGATCTATCTTTTATTCAGTTTCTTCAATTTCATCATCTATAAAAAGGCTAATGAAGCGAAGTGTTTAAAACAATATCCAGAATGGAGTAATCTCAGTATTTTGCAGAGTTCCTTTATCTATAGTCTATTTTTCTCTATTTATTAATTAGCTTCCACTTGATCCAACAAGATGGCTGATCTGCCCATTTTCTGTTCAAAAGCTTGCTGTCTGTAAATCTATGTCTTTCAGTTTGAATTCTTGAGAGAAGCTGATTTACTGCCAGAAATTCTACAATATGCAAAGATGCCCCTTATTCTGGACAGATTAAGGAAGAACGCATGTCTAATACACAGAAATTATGTTTTTCTCCATATATATACATATACCACTCCATTAGACAGAGTGAAAAAATTTTCACCATATCTCCCATACTATAATGTACAGTGGGGAAACAATTTATAATGTATTTTTTTAGTGCTCTCAAAGTTAGTGTTTTTGTTGCAGTTCTATGGATGGGGAAACTAAGACAAAAGATTGACTTGTTCATGCTTCAATGAGAGTAAATGGCAGTACAAGCACTTCATTTTAATTCTGTTAACTTCAAAATCATTATTTTCCCCATATTGTCTCCCTATTAATTACTTAACATGAGTTCACTTTCCATAAACTTTGCAAAACAGAAGAATTCTATTGGGGCCTTTTTTTTTAAAGAATTTATATATTTATTTATTTGAAAGGGGGGTGGAGAAAGGGACAGAGCCCAATGCAGGGCTCAACCCCACAGCCCTGAGATCATGACCTGAGCTGAAATCAAGAGTCGGAGACTTAACTATGTGAGCTCCCCAAGCGCCCCATATGAATTCTATTGTGACCTGAATTATTACTTGCTCTGTAATGAATTTTGATTGCTCCTTGATTTAAGGAATTTCTCCCATATAAACTACTTGCCCTCTCTAATCTTTTGATTGCCAACCTTCAATATTAATGTGACTATAAAATTAGCATCACCTTAACAAAAGAATATTTAGCTGCAAATAAAATAAATAAAAATACATTTTCTCTTTAAAAATGTCTATTTGGGAAGAAGAATTATAGATTATTTTCATTATTTTATTTCCTTTTTTACATGATATTTGTGCACACTGCCTACAGTGTTCTCAGCAAAGGCATAAAATGACTGCCTTTAAAAAAAAAAAAGGCATTCTTCCCAGATTCCCCCTTGGTGTTATATTTTTCAATTCTCTATAGAAAATCAATTTAGAAAGAAAAAATAGGGAAAGAGGTGTGAGAGAGAAAGGAAAAGAGGCATGTATTTCCTTCACACAGCTCATTCTTAGAGGTTATGAGCATTCCTTGAAAATAGAGTAGTTCTCAGAAATGTTAAATTATTGTTCAAATACAATGTACAAGGATTGTCTACTTCAGCCTTGTTTGTGATAATAGGAAATTAGATGCAATCTAAAACCCATCGTTGGGACACCACTCAAGTATTAACTGCTTAATCAGATCCCTGCAAAAGCTATCCAATCTGAGCACAATCAGCTCCCCCTCATATCAATCCTAGGATTTTAAATTGACAGGGTCATTCAAGAGCACCTAAATAACATTCTTCATTTTATAGCTGAGGAAACATAGCCCCAGTAAAATTATGAGACCTGTTCAACATCATACCTTCAATTGGCACCTAGTTAATAATCAAATAAAATAGAAGTCCTCTTATTCACTGAAAACAGAACCAGTAGTTGGTTGATAAACAGAACAAGCTAATTAAAATATACAATCATTAAAAAGTATTACAATTACATTTTTTCTTAATATATCTAAATCTATGCAAATTCACCTTTTTTTGTCACTGTTGGACCAAGTGTTTCTCTGAGAATGGGCCCACTGATTGGAGTTCCAAATCTTCCTTCCCACGTAACCGCATCTATAATGCATTTATGCATTGCCTATGATTTTCCACTATAATTTCTTTAAGTGAATAAGGAATTTTGCAAAGCAATCTAAAGGCAGAATCCTTTTAGAATTTTATCACCCATTTTCCATGTTTTATAATTGTCTCATGGCTACTTCAACAGCAATTTCTTTTAGCAAACACTTTTATTGAGCCTAGTGAAAGCATTCAACTTGGTCTTAGCACTTCCATTTCATTATTCCACATAATATTTAATTAAATAACACAATAACAATATGACTGGCAAGCAGAGATTTCAGATAAACTAAACTAACTCCAGGTAAACATGCAACTCACCTAATGAAAATAGATGTACCCAGGCATACTAGCAAGGATGCTACCGGCAGTTATCTTTCAGTGTATCAGAGGCAACAGTGAGTGTTATTTATTCGTGGAGGGAATGGCAAGCTTCCATTAAACTACAGGTCAGGTAAGTGGAGACTGGCCAAGAGAGCTTCTACTGTAGTTGAACTTAAAAGTAAGTTTTCTCAACTCAAGATTCTCTCCACCATATTTGGATTAATCTCTAGCCAAGTATGTGATAGTAAATTTAGTGGTATCTGGGTACCTTGGTGGCTCAGTGGTTGAGCATCTGCCCTTGGCTCAGGTGTGATCCCAGAGTCCAGGGATCAAGTCCCACATCAGCCTCCCTTCAGGGAGCCTTCTTCTCCTTCTGCCTATGCCTCTGCCTCTTTCTTTGTGTCTCTCATGAATAAATAAGTAAAATCTTTTAAATAAATTAATAAATTCAGTGATATCTTAAAAACAGACTAAATGTCTTAAAGGCAGATGCCTACGTTTTCTTATCCAATGACATCTGTAGAAGGAGGTTGAAGCAACTGGGACATGCCATTAACAGCCCTGCTTATTCAGCAATTACTGTTTTCTTTCTAAACTTTCCATATGAGAATCGAATGCTAATGAAAGTAAATCAAAATGTTACATCTGTATCAGGGTTCTCCAGGGTAGATGGACAGATGATAGATAGGTGATGGTAAATTCTAAGGAATTGGCTCATGTGATTGTGGGCGCTCGCATATCCAAAATCTGTACACTTGTAAGGCAGGCTACCAAGCTGGAAACTTCAGGCAGGCCTTCTATGTTACAGTCTTGAGCAGAAGGCAGAATTCCTCCTTCTTCTTTTGGGGTGGGGTCGGGGGGTGGGGCGTGTAGTTCTAAATCCTTCAACTGATTAGATGAGACCCACCCATGTTATTGAGGGTAATGTCCTTAAAGTCAACTGAGTGCAAATGTTAGTCACATCTACAAAATACATTTACAGTAACATCTAATATTTGGCCAAACAACTAGGCACCTTAACCTAGCAAGTTGACACATAAAATTAAATATCACTATATCCTATATGGCAGAGTACATAGGATGATTTTAAAGCAAAATTGGAATTATTGATTAAAATATTTCAGTCATATCCACTTTCTGTATCACCAAAAACAAATAAACAGGTTTTCAGTCAAATTAGAGGCAAACATTTTCTAAATTAATCTCTCTTATTCTATCCTAGGTCCCTGTGCTTTGTATCCAGTTGGCTTATCGATAGAAGCAATTCATGCTTTAATAATGCAAATGCTATACCTTGATTAAAACAAAAAGATGCCCTTGGAAACATGTGTCTCATTTGTGTTATATCAGAGGAAGGTGGGATGCTTTCTCTATAATCATCTTAAAAGTTCTAGCAAACTAGCAAAAGTCTACCAAGAATCCAGTTTTCAAGATTTGTTGGACTTTCAATCAGATATGGGAAAGAAAATTTAGGAGCTTGGTAACTAGAAGAAACAGCTCTCTCTAAGGAAGAAGAGGAGCTAATGCTATGCATAGAAAAGTTCTCCAACCAAGTCTTGAAAGAAATCAGCTCAAGTTCCTTAAGAGAGAAGATTTTAATAAAATTTTAAAAGTTAGCTTATGCTTTGGGGAATCTAAGAAAATAATTGTGACAGAAGTGGGGATAGAGCCCTCATCTCAGTGAGTGTGACATCATAGCTCTCTGAAGTATAATAAAGAATTTGGCTGGCCTTTGGCTTTCTTGTTCTTGGGAGGTAAGTTCTAAATCCTTGAGATTTCCCAAGTGATAGGAATGTCTTTGTTATTTATGGTTTATGGTGAGCCCCAAGGGCCATATCTGAGTTTGGGAGGGGTGCTGGCCATCCCAGAAAAACCAATCATGTATATACAATGAAACCCCAGTGGAAAAGTCTGGACACCTGAAGCTCAGATGAACTTCCTATTTGTTGATAAATATTGATATAACAGAAGGAATCATAATTATCACATTCCTGAATTCTAGGAGTCATGCTAATTACCAAACCTGAGATGGGTAGTGGGAACTTCCATATTTGTAGCCAGTTGCTCAGATGTACAGGTGACTTGGGGCACCTGGGTGGCACAGTGGTTGAGTATCTGCCTTTGGCTCAGGTCGTGATCCCAGGGTCCTGGGATCGAATCCCGCATCAGGCTCTCCACAAGGAGCCTGTTTCTCCCTCTGCCCGCGTCTCTGCCTCTCTGTGTCTCTCATGAATAAATAAATAAAATCTTTAAAAAAAAAAAAAAAAAGGAAGTGCAAATGACCTGGAAATCCCCAAACTTGTGGCTGGTGTCAGAAATGAGGGCAATCTTGCTGGAGAGTGCCTGTGAAGACTGAGCTAACTCTGGGTAATTAGCATCACAATTGTATTACTCAAAGCAGGGTCACAAGGACAGTAGGAGGGAAGTGAGGGAGCTAGACACATAGGCAACTTTTAGGAATTTTAGAATTCAGCAATTTCATTTTACATGAAACATATCAAAATGTTCTCACATCCCCAGATTAAATATCATTTTTCTTTGAGAAATCAAAAGCCTTTTTTATAATTTTGTTTATAATTTCTATAATTTTGTTTTTGAAAGAATTATCTAAGTTTTGAAAAATTAAAAATAACCCATTTATTACTAATAATACCTTTTTTGGTAATCATTGTGATACTTGTGAAATCTTGAGAAGAAAAATCCAACCTAAAAATTATTTTCACATGTGATAAAGTTTTTATGGATTTTAAATTTAGCATTTAATGAAGTTGACATGATGCCTCCGGTGTCTCAAGTGCCTAATATACAGATCAGTTCTGCTTGGCATCCCAGTGATTCTGTGGGATTGGGACAGAAAGTCAACATTAAGTACCCGTCTTACTCAGCTCAGGCTGTATAATGAAGTACCACCAATTAAGTGATTTAAACAAAAGAAATTTATTTTCTCACAGTTCTGGAGGCAGGAAAACCAATATCAGGGTTTCACAGATTCTGTTCCGGATGAGAGTCATCTTCTTGGTCTGCAGACAGTTGCCATCTCACTATATCCTTTCATGGCAAAGAGAAAGAGAGAGAGCTCTGGTCTCTCTTCTTTTAATAAGGGCATTAATCTATTGGATTAGGGCCCCACCCTTATGACTTTAATTATTTCCTAAAGACCCTATCTCCACATACAATTATGTTGAAGGTTAGGGCTTCAACATATGAATTTTGGTGACAGACAATTCAGTCCATCGTAGTACAGGGTGATTTTTTTTATTATTAATTTATATTTTGTTCTTTCCCGTTTCACACTGTAAACAAATGGTTAAGCCTTTGGGTACCTTCTCCTCTTAGGTACTTGTGTTGTGGCACAGACAGCAGAAACTGCTGAGAGCTCACCATCTTCCTGGCTAGTGTTTTATAGTCTTTATTACAAGAACTATTTAAGATGATAGGGTCAGGAAGTGGGGGGGGCGGGGAGAGGAAGTGGCTTCAAAGGGTTAAGAGAAAGAGAGCCCTCCCATTTCTCCAGGCACCAACTATAGAAGCCTTCCAGACTCTTGGGACATCAAGGAAAGAGAAGGGAGTCCCCCAAATGACTGAGTTTTAATGTCCTACAACTAGCAGGGCAGGACAGCAACTTAGAAAATAAAGATCCTTTTCTGGAGTTAAAGGCATCACCATTTTATTCCCAAAGTGATTATTTTTCAGGCCCTGGTTGGCCCTGGATGACCTTCACCCTAGCTGCATGACCCAGTGAATCAGGGATTACATTCACTTCAGTTTAAGAACCAAGTATTCAATACATTCGTGTGTGTGTGTGTGTGTGTGTGTGTACACACCTACATACATATATATCACCTACTACATGCAGAGAACTATGTGCTTGTGCTGGGGATAATGAGCATAATGTCAGCCTGCATGGCATCTGCCAAGATAAACAACCATTAAATAAGAAATTACAATAAAATATGAAACATTAAGTGATGGCACAGGAAGTCAGTGTCATGAGTACACAAGGAGACCTTGGAAAGCAGTCACAGGAAGCGGTCAAAGATCAAAGAATGGACAAGAAGTAGCCAAGCAACAAGAAAGAAGGAATACTAGTCTAGAAAAGAGGAAGGAATCTACTTACCAAGTCTTGAAGAACCAGTCACCAAAGCCCTGTAGGGTCAACATCAATTTCAACTATGCACTCAGCATAGCAATCTTCTCCAAAGTACACTGACACGTTGTGGTCTAAACTTTGCTAAAAAAATATGCCCCCTTCTGACTCACAAGTAGGATATTCACTACTTCATATATGAGACGTTAAACTAGATGCGCTGATGGTGGCTGTTGGATATAGCAACAATATAACAAATAAGTGAAAGCTGATAGGCTGCCCTGAGGGCTATCATGCAGACACAGAGTTGTACTGGCACAAAGAACAGTAAGTCATAATAATGATACCAAGGATGTAGAAATACCCCTTAGAAAATGTTATCTTAAAAATAATCAAAACAGGGGTGCCTGGGTGGCTCAGTGGTTAAGCATCTGCCTTTGGCTCAGGTCGTGATCCTAGGATCCTGGGATCAAGTCCTACATCAGGTTCCCTGAAGAGAGCCTGCTTCTTCCTCTGCCTATGTCTCTGCCTCTCTATGTCTCTCATGAATAAATAAATAAAAATCTTTTTAAAAATAATTAAAACAGGGACTCCTGAGTGGCTCAGTTGGTAAAGCCACCAACTCTTGATTTTAGCTCAAGTCATGATCTCAGGGTCATAGGACTGAGCCCTTCATCAGGCTCAGCAAAGAGTCCACCTGAGATTCTCTCCCCTTCTGCTCTTCACCCTACTCATGCCTTCTCTCTCTGAAATAAATAAACGAATCCCTATTAAAAACAATTAGGGGATCCCTGGGTAGCTCGGTGGTTTGGCGCCTGCCTTCAGCCCAGTGCATGATCCTGGGGTCCCGGGATCAAGTCCCATGTCAGGCTCCCTGCATGGAGCCTGCTTCTCCCTCTGCCTCTGTCTCTGCCTCTCTCTCTCTCTCTCTCTCTGTGGCTCTCATGAATAAATAAACAAAATCTTTAAAAAAATAATTAAAACATAAAAGTTTGGATGCCACAATTACCTAGAAAATTCACACATATTTTAAATATCTCACTCCTAATAATGCTAGACTATAATATAGCCATATTCGACATAACTGTAAAGAAAATAGGGAAAGGGAGAAAGAATTTGGGGAAATAGTTTTCATCACAAGAAATGAACATAAAAGCCAGTGGATATGTGGCCCTTGTGGTTTCCAGTCTCACATCTCACAGTCAAATCGCAAAGATGCCAAAGGGAGGGGAAAGCACTGTAGCTCTTCCCCTCTCAATTCAGTCTGTGGCTCAGTGGTCAAAATGTAGCCCCTGTAGTTCCAGTCCGACTTTTCTAACGAGTTCACCCTGAAGAGAGAAAATAATTTCAATCTACATTTTGCAAACTATGTCAGCAGTATGGCTGGTTTTGTTACATGGTTTGAATTTTGCGGATCTGTCATTCCTGCTCCTATCACACTATTAAAAAAAAATGAAAACATTTTTAAGTGAACATAAATTACTAGCTTTATTCACTATGAGCTGAGCTGAGTTTATGCTTTTTTCACTTAGCTAATTCTTATTTTAGAAGCTTAATTTTATGAGTTTATCTTACACATTTTCACCACTTAACTCTGCTTATTGGAAGTTAAAGTCTGGCTTGCCAAAAGGAATATGGTCATAAACTCGTACTCAATGCCAAAAGTAAGCAGCATTATGAAATTGTACTCCTAAGTCCTAGCTTTACGTGTTTTTCATCTTGAACTCTGGCTACTAAAATATGTGTGATGTGGTAGTTCCTCACCCTCTGGTATATGGGGAAGCACAAATCCCTGATTCCCAATTAATACAGAAAGGGAGGGAAAGAGAATGAGAGTCACAAAAACAAGAGACATCCTTCATTTACATGCTTCTGCAACTATCAATGTGTGTGATCTTACCAAAATGAGACTCAAGCACATTAAATCACATATATATAGGAAGTATGTCCCTCAGACTATAGGCTGTCTCCTGACTCATATTTATTAAGCCAGTCTCTCATTAAGACTTATCCATTTTACAATGTCATAGTGCAATGACTCAAACGAGCCTCAATTTCCCCTTCTTGAATAAACTGTTGCCTGGCATTCATGGCTCTGCCAGGATTATCTTGAATTTCAAGTTATCCTAATAACATTTCTCCCACCTTCCCTTCCATATTTTCAGTGCATCCTTTCATATCAAATTTCCAAGTCAAGCCAACATCAAGGCCCATGGTATTAGAGAGGACAATATTGATTATATGCTTGCCTCCTCCTACTTCCTGACTTGAGGTTCTGTTGTACTGTATTTTCCAGAGCATCCTGTCTGTCCTTCTCAGCTACTGCAGCAGAATAAAAAAGAGCCCTTCTTGTCAAACAAGTGTAGCAGAGTCACAGGAAAGGGTCCTATTGGTCAGGTGTGGGTCTCTGCCTCTCTACCATGGCCAGGGGGCTGCAAGACTTGACTCTGGTGGGCAAGTCATGTGGCTACACCTAGAGAAACCCAAAATCCATGGAGCAAAAATTCACTGGTATCCAAAAGGAAAATCTGGATAATATTTGTGGAAGGGAGAATATTTGCCAGACCAACAAACACAAATTTTGTCTACTGTAGCTCCCAAGCTATTTTATCCCAAAATATACATAAAATATAATAGCTCCCAAGCTATTTTATCCCAAAATATACATAAAGTTATATATGATTTAACATATCTCTTGAAACCACATATTTATTTTTAAAAGGTCATATAAATAAATAAGAAAAACAAACAACCTAATAGAAAAAATGGGCAAAGTATACCAACATAGAGCCTATGGTGAAAAAAGACAAATATAGGAAAAGTCAATCAACTGCACTCATAAGGAAATCACAATAAGAAAGATAATGTTCTTCATTGATCAACAACATAAATCACAAATGCCATTTTTTTTAATCTTGAAAACGCTTATTGTTGGGAGATATCTAGTACATGCAAGGGTATAAGAAACAGCCTTTAGCAGAAGTGCTACATTGGTATAAATTGATAGAGAAGGATCTATCAAATAACTATCAAAACTAAAATTCATGGCTCAGTGACCCTAAGCTAGGGATTTACCTTACTGGTATACCTGTAGAAATTCTCCAAGACACAAGTACAGAGATATTAAGTAAAGCATAATTAAATTGCAAACAAACCAACTAAAACTGAAAACCCAGTGCCCATCAACAAGTAACAGGACAAATGAATTATGATGCATATATATAACAGAACACTGGGAGAACATTAAAGAGATTTAAGTAGATCTGTATGTGGAAAAGATTCCAGATATAGAAGAAGAAAAAAACAAGTACAGGACTGTATGCTTTGCATGAAATCTTATGTGTGAAAAGGAAAAAGGTCAAAGCATATATGTGGAAATATACATGTTTTCCTGAAAATAACTGAACAGTTAATAGGGATTACCTTGCCAAAAGAAAAAAGAAGTTCCTCATTTTTCCAAGGTATACACTTCTCTACATATTGATGTTTCTAACCTTATAAATGTGTTATTTTGTTCTTTAAAATGTCAACAGGTATTTAGTGGGAAAAACACAAATCATTTCTATATTCTCTTCTTTGTATTTTTCTGATTTATAAAAAGACTAACATGTGTTAAACATTTTAAGGTTTATACTTAAAAGAAGAATAACTTGATGGCATATTACTATAACTTGATGGTACATAAGAAAATAAAAATAAACACAACATGGTAATTGGGAGTTTACTATATAATAGGTAACATACTAAGCACTTTATATATATGTATGTATAGTATTTCATGTAACCCTCATTATGAGGATTGAGATTATATTATCCCTATTTTATTTTTAAATATTTATTTATTTTAGAGAGAGTGCATAAGAGTGAGGGTGGGAGGAGGGGCAAAAGGAGAGGGAGAGAAGCTCAAGCAGCCTCCCCACTGTGTGCAGAGCCCAACGCAGGGCTCAATCCCACGACCCTGAGATCATGACCTGAGCTGAAATCAAGAGTCAGAGGTTTAACCCACTGAGACATCCAGGTGCCCCTTATTCCTACTTTATATTGAGAAGAATGAAGCTAAGAGAAGCTAAGTAAATTGCCTAAGGCTTTTCACTGATAGAGATTTAAACACAGCCACTCTGTGGATCTAGTGTACTACCAAGGAGTAATTTACATTACAAATGTAAATATTGCCACAGACTGTCTTTCCGTGGGGCTAGATTGTGGAAGAATATGCATTGCCCTATAAACTACTGTCTTTAAATTAACCTGGAACATCCCTTCTAAGTTCCCTGCTCTAACCAAGGCTCTAGAATTCAGGTAATGAATCCTGCCTTCCCCAGGATGGAGAAAATCAAATTAGAAGACTAAATACATAATAGTCTTTTAAAAATCATGATATGCTCCTCAAATACAATGTATTATTAGTATATAATAAGCCTTCCAAAGGACTGCAGGCTGACAGAGTTACTAATTGTGCTCCTGAACTGGTGAACTGGGAGGCGGGGGGGGGGGGGGGGGGGGGGGCTTCACACTGGAGCACCAGCCTAGCTTTAGCAGCCTTCACCTGGGGAGCTCATTGGGCTTCAGCTCCTTATTGAGTCTTGAGCCCAGACTATGAGGTAATAGTCTGATTCTCATTTTGAAACACATAAAACCTAAGGAGGTTAACTAATTTCCCTAAGGTCGCACAGAAGTCACTGGTGCAGTTGGAATTGAAACAGAAGTTTCTTAATTCCCAGCCACTGCAATGCTCCCAAGCCAAGGCTCTTGTTGAATGATTACACAATGACACAAGGGCACTTTACAATTCCATGGAGAGGAGTCCCCAGAAGCAAAATATTTCATTTTAAAAATTGAAAAATCTCAGACTTACAAAAGACTGACGTCGTCTCCAGCCACCAAGTTATGCATCTCAAAGAATCTCTTAGAGAAAGTCTCCTAAATATTCTATGTAGTACATCTTGGCTCTGGCAATTTACGTGAAAGGCTTGTAAAGAACAATACTGTTCTCTGGCCTGCAAACGTGAAAGGGTTTGTGTATAAGGTGTTCCTTGAAAGCATCCATGTGGCAGGTGAACATAAATGACCAAAATGCATTTGCCTAGAGCTGTAGGAGGGGCCTCATGACTCCCTGAATTGAAATGAACTTGAGGGGAAAGTCTACAAAAGTCCGCTCAAAGTTAGCAGTGCTTCCTAAAGGGTCACTCACCTCAGATCCCCCAAAAATAAGAAAACTTTACAAATCTTTAAAATAAGTGTTTTGCTCATAAAACCATCAATGTGATTCATCATATCAGCAAGAGAAAAACCAAGAACCATATGATCCCCTCATTAGATGCAGAGAAAGCATTTGACAAAATACAGCATCCATTCCTGATCAAAACCCTTCAGAGGGTTGGGATAGAGGGAACTTTCCTCGACATCTTAAAAGCCATTTACGAAAAGCCCACAGCAAATATCATTCTCAATGGGGAAGCACTGGGAGCCTTTCCCCTAAGATCAGGAACAAGACAGGGATGTCCACTCTCACCACTGCTGTTCAACATAGTTCTGGAAGTCCTCGCCTCAGCAATCAGACAACAAAAAGACATTAAAGGCATTCAAATTGGCAAAGAAGAAGTCAAACTCTCCCTCTTCGCCGATGACATGATACTCTACATAGAAAACCCAAAAGCCTCCACCCCAAGATTGCTAGAACTCATACAGCAATTTGGTAGCGTGGCAGGATACAAAATCAATGCCCAGAAATCAATGGCATTTCTATACACTAACAATGAGACTGAAGAAAGAGAAATTAAGGAGTCAATCCCATTTACAATTGCACCCAAAAGCATAAGATACCTAGGAATAAACCTAACCAAAGAGGTGAAGGATCTATACCCTAAAAACTATAGAACACTTCTGAAAGAAATTGAGGAAGACACAAAGAGATGGAAAAATATTCCATGCTCATGGATTGGCAGAATTAATATTGTGAAAATGTCAATGTTACCCAGGGCAATTTACACGTTTAATGCAATCCCTATCAAAATACCATGGACTTTCTTCAGAGAGTTAGAACAAATTATTTTAAGATTTGTGTGGAATCAGAAAAGACCCCGAATAGCCAGGGGAATTTTAAAAAAGAAAACCATAGCTGGGGGCATCACAATGCCAGATTTCAGGTTGTACTACAAAGCTGTTGTCATCAAGACAGTGTGGTACTGGCACAAAAACAGACACATAGATCAATGGAACAGAATAGAGAACCCAGAAGTGGACCCTGAAATGTATGGTCATCTAATATTCGATAAAGGAGGAAAGACTATCCATTGGAAGAAAGACAGTCTCTTCAATAAATGGTGCTGGGAAAATTGGACATCCACATGCAGAAGAATGAAACTGGACCACTCTCTTTCACCATACACAAGGATAAACTCAAAATGGATGAGAGATCTAAATGTGAGACAAGAGTCCATCAAAATCATAGAAGAGAACACAGGCAACACCCTTTTTGAACTCGGCAACAGTAACTTCTTGCAAGATACATCCACAAAGGCAAAAGAAACAAAAGCAAAAATGAACTATTGGGACTTCATCAAGATAGGAAGCTTTTGCACAGCAAAGGATACAGTCAACAAAACTAAAAGACAACCTACAGAATGGGAGAGGATATTTGCAAACGACATATCAGATAAAGGGCTAGTTTCCAAAATCTATAAAGAACTTATTAAACTCAACAGCAAAGAAACAAACAATCCAATCATGAAATGGGCAAAAGACATGAAGAGAAATCTCACAGAGGAAGACATGGACATGGCCAACATGCACATGAGAAAATGCTCTGCATCACTTGCCATCAGGGAAATACAAATCAAAACCACAATGAGATACCACCTCACACCAGTGAGAATGGGGAAAATTAACAAGGCAGGAAACAACAAATGTTGGAGAGGATGCGGAGAAAAGGGAACCCTCTTACACTGTTGGTGGGAATGTGAACTGGTGCAGCCACTCTGGAAAACTGTGTGGAGGTTCCTCAAAGAGTTCAAAATAGACCTGCCCTACGACCCAGCAATTGCACTGTTGGGGATTTACCCCAAAGATTCAGATGCAATGAAACGTCGGGACACCTGCACCCCAGTGTTTCTATCAGCAATGGCCACAATAGCCAAACTGTGGAAGGAGCCTCGGTGTCCATCGAAAGATGAATGGATAAAGAAGATGTGGTCTATGTATACAATGGAATATTACTCAGCAATTAGAAACGACAAATACCCACCATTTGCTTCAACGTGGATGGAACTGGAGGGTATTATTCTGAGTGAAATAAGTCAATCGGAGAAGGACAAGCAGTGTATGTTCTCATTCATTTGGGGAATATAAATAATAGTGAAAGGGAATATAAAGGAAGGGAGAAGAAATGTTGGGAAATATCAGGAAGGGAGACAGAACATAAAGACTCCTAACTGGGGGAAACGAACTAGGGGTGGTGGAAGGGGGGAGGAGGGCGGGTGTTGGAGGGGAATGGGTGACGGGCACTGAGGTGGACACTTGACGGGATGAGCACTGGGTGTTTTTCTGTATGTTGGTAAATTGAACACCAATAAAAATTAATTTAAAAAAAAAATAAATAAATAAATAAATAAAATAAAATAAAATAAAATAAATGTTTTGATGGAACACAATGCAAAGGAGTTTAGCACAAGTCCACCGTAGATCTGCATCGAGCAAAGATAACGCTGGCTAAAAAACATACCTCAGCAGGGTTACCTTCGGCCAACATGCAGATGGAGCGGGAAAGCAAGGAACTGTCACAAACCTGTGTGGCTACTTGGTGGGCAGACTGACCATCTCCATCCCTAACCTGGGCACTCCAAAAGACCAGAGAGAACTACAAGTCTCCTCTCCCTCTGGTGTGTAAATACATGTCCCAGGCTACATTAGCTAGAACTTGAGGGAGGTTAAGGGCTCTGAGCTGTCCAAATATAATCCAAATGTGGCCAGGCAGCCTGCCCGGCTCTCATCTCAGGACCCTGTCTACCATAAGAAAATACCCACCCCACTCCAAAAGCACAAAAAGTTCTATGGATTTTTCCCAAGGTCATGCATAAACAGGGGAAGTGATTACCTCACACTTAGTTCTTTAAGCTTCTACTTCTTCCTCCTAGATTTCCACTTTCCACAACAGTGGCTATAACTCTTTCCTCAGAGAAGGGCCTCTAGTCAAGCTCTCTTTCATGCCGCTGGGCTCAGCTTCCTTTCCTGCCTTGATTCTTCCTATTTGTATTCCCACCCCACCACCTCACTTCCCCACATCGCTGTGATCCACTAAATCAGCTAGCAAAGGGAAGCAGGCAGAGCCAGCACCTGGCGTGAGGAGCGGGGCCAGGATCCAAATCAGTGAGAAGAGTAGACCCTCATAAACTGGAAGGGCTTGAGGCTGAGGCAGGACTCATCCTGATCACCCAACAAGATGTAAACCTACCCACAGAGCTAGTACTTATGCCCCCTGTCACCAGTTTGCTGGAATGGAAATAATAATAGTATAATGGAATGGGGGCACCGGGGTGGCTCAGTGGTTGAGCATCTACCTTTGGCTCAGGGCGTGATCCTAGGGTCCTGGGATCGAGTCCCACATCAGGCTCCCCGCAGGGAGTCTGCTTCTCCCTCTGCCTATCTCTCTGTGTCTCTCACAAATAATATAAATAAAACCTTTAAAAAATAATAATAGTGTAATAGAATGGAAACAGCAATAGTACAGATTACATTAGTTGATATGAATAAAGTGTTTAGTGCAGAGCCTAACATTTAGTGAGTGCTCAGTTAGTGCCTGTAATTGCCATCATTCTCCCACACCCTGAGCTTCCACCATTCCTCAAAGTCGAATGTAGGTAAAGGGAGGAAAATGTTGAAAAGCATGAGTTGGCTGCTGCAGTGGTTCTCACACCATGGCCAAGGGCTAATCTTATTTTCGATTTCCAATGTGTCCTGGTCCCACTGCATATGTTGCATATGTCTAGAATGCAGCTCCTGCCACATGCAACTTGCTCTGTGAATTTGACGAGTGAACAAGTTAAACCCCATTTAATGAGATGAGTTCACCAATCATGAGTTCATCACACTTGGATGTCACAGCAATGTCACATTGTTAAAAATGTTTCTAAACACCTGTTCTCAATTTCCGTCATGGACCAGTAACAAGAGTTCTCAGACCACACTTTGAGTAGAGGGTAGTGATTAGCCAGAGCCTGGGAACAGAGTTCCACCAGACTGGGTAACTCTGAGTTCCAGCAATCTGAAAGTGTACTTAGCCTTAGAGACGGGTGATACACCTCAATCCGTTTCTTCAAGGAACCAGAGGTCTACTTACCAACCCAAACTCCATGACCCTGTCTCTAACTCAGCCCTGTGGTCAAACAGTCTGTGAGGTGGTCAGGGTCCCCCTGAGCCCCATAATCCCTCTAGTGCCTATTCCCTCTATTTCCTCACACTTTCTCCCCAACCCAACCTGGCACAGAGGGGCACTAAGGCAAAACCTTTCAAAAGAAAACCATTTGATAAACTAATTCATGCTACCATGTTAAGGACTTGATAAGGGAAGATAAGGGGAGCAGATAAGGAAGGGATTTAAATTGCAAAATAGCAGTAAAGGAAGAATAATGCTTCATGTAAAGAAACATTAGACAGTTGTAAGTTTTGATGAGAATGTGAGAAGCTGAAACCCTCATGCACTGCTAGTGGGAACCTAAAATGGCACGGCCCTTTGGAATACAGTCTTGCATTTTTCAAAATGTTAAGCATAGAGTTCCCATAGGACTAAGAAATTCTATTTTGAAGTAGCTGCCCAAGAGAAATAAAAACATCTGTCTACACACACATACAAAAAGAAAACTATACACGAATCTTTAAAGCAGCATTATTCATAACAGCTGAAAACTGGAAACAACACAAATGTCCATTCACTGGTGAATGGAAAAACAAACTGTAGCATAATCATAAAATGGAATACTATTCAGCCATAAAAAGAAATGAAGTGCTGATACATACTATAACCCAAATAGACTTGAAAAATGAAAACGACAGGCAGAGAAGTCCATATATTATGTGATCCTATTTATATAAAATGTCCAGGGTAGGCAAGTCTATAGAGATAGACAGTAGATTAGTGGCTGCCTGTACCTGGGGGTGAAGTGTGCTGGGGGAAATGAGGAGGGACTACTAACTGGCATGGGCTTCTTGTTTTTGGAGAGACAAAAATGATCAAAAATTAAATTGTGATAAAAAAAAAACTAAACCATGATGAGGATTGCACAACCCTGCGTATCCAATAGAAAACACTGAACTGTATACTTTAAGTATGTTTGCTAATTATCTCTCAAGAAAGCTTTTCAAACAAGAAAGAATATCAGCATTTCATTATATATATAGTATTATAAATTATGAGATACTTCAGTTCAGCAATGGTTTTGGGAGAATGGTGGGTGGGACCCAAGGAATTTAACAAAAATCCCCTACCCCTGGACAAGCAGAGCAGGACTAACTCCATTTTGTGCTACACCCGTCATCTCATGTATAACCCCCACATGACCTGCTTATTGCTTAAGGCACTCCCCCCACCCTAGTCAAGCTGCTGAGCACACCCTTACTGGAAACCGGCTCATATAGGAATGCAGAACCCCTAGCTGCCAAAGAATGTAAACCCCGCCTTTTGCCCGCCAAACCTGTGTGCCAGTTCTGACCAGAGTGATAGGCTAGTTCAAACGGTCACTATAGGGCAAATTGTAATTCAATTGGCCACCTGCGTGTGGACCGACATGACTGCAACTTTCTGTGTGTGTTACAATCTCATTGGCCACTGGCCCCTATAAAACTGCTACACCTCTTAACCTCGGGGTCCAAGTCCCTGCTCTGCTGTGTCGAGTATACTTGGACCCAAGCTCGAGCTTGTTAATAAACCCTCATGTATTTACTTGCATCGGTGTCAGTTTCTTGGTGGTTTCTTGGATTCGCAATCTTGGGCACAACAGGTGGAGTATACTTACAGAAGCATCACATTGTGTAGAGAGAATCCTTATGCAGAATATACATAAACAAAAATTTCAAGCTGCATACACAAAAAGACCAGAGTAATTTCCCTTACAGTATGAAAAGCACTGCCTGAGGCAGCCCTGGTGGCTCAGCGGTTTAGCACCGCCTTCAGCCCAGGGCATAATCCTGGAGTCTCGGGATGGATGGAGTCCCACGCTGGGCTCCCTGCATAGAGACTGCTTCTCTCTCTGCCTGTGTCTCTGCCTCTCTCTCTCTCTCTCTGTCTCTCTCTCTCTGTGTCTCTCATGAATAAATAAATAAAATCTTAAAAAAAAAAAAAAAACACTGCCTTTGTTTTGTGGAAGTAATTTTTTTTCTCAAATCAACACTTCTTTATGTAAAATGTGTTCCTGTGTTTTTGGGTTTTCATCTTACAATGAAAAAGCATGATCCCAAAACTTATAGGAAAGTGCCCTTTATGTATGACCCAAATCTATTCATGTGTGTTGACCCGTGTTGATGTGAAAATTAACCCCTGAAAGTGTTGAAGACACATTGTCTTCAGCAGGCAGAGATCGTGTTATCTTCTCTTCCAGAGATGCTCATGAGTTGTAGGCCACAGGAAAGTCCTAAAGGGAGAAAAAAAACCCTGCAATGCTCCAGAGACCCCTGTGCAGGAGCCAGGGCATGGTTGCCATTTACTCTTCTGAGATAGGTTGTACTGACAGTTGGGTTTCTAATTCTAGATCTACTTAACCTGCCAAGGGAAAGACTTGGAGGGAGCATTTACTTGGGATTCATTTTAGGGTGGCCTTTTAAGTATAAGCCTCGGCACAGAGAGATTCTGCTGATGGTCTGGGTTTGTTTGCTTTTTCATGGCACTCCTCTCCCTTCCAAACCTACTTTTCTCATCTTCTATGAATATAGTGTCCTCCAACAAATAACAAATTTCAGGTACACATAACAGCTTTGCTATTTACAGAGCATTTGCAATGTAAATACGATGAGCTCAAAAGTATTCTTCTGTAAAGTGCTAACAAATATTTGTTCTGCTGAGGCGAGGCCTAGCCCTCCAAGGCTGGGATGGCTCTGGGGCCAGCCAAGAACAGCCTCCTTGAGGGCCCCAGGCCGCTAGCTCTGTGCTCCCATCACACTTTGGCAGCCAAGGCAGCTGACCTCCTAACTCAGTGAAATTAAAAAAAAACACTTAGTCACCAATGGATATTTATACAGTTTCATTCCTTGGCTTATCTCAGAGGCTGTGATTCTAAAACAGAGCTTAGTTTATGAATAAAATTATACTTTCCTTCGTGTGCTTGCCAGGTCAGATCAGCCCATACCTGAAGCTGTCCTAGGGTATCGGTGACCGCTGTCTGCTGAGCCCTCCAACTCCTCTTCTGAACTCCTGGTGCTGAAGGCATGCCGGAGGGTGCAGTGTAAGGGTGCCACAAAAGCTACAATGAAATCCTATGATGCAAAGAAATGACAGAGTTGCTTCCCTGAATGACATCAGTCTGGGTGCTGAGAGAAGAGAAGGGAAGGGGAAGGGGGGAGGAAAGGTAAGGAACAGAAGGGAAGAGCTTTTCCACAAGGTTTTCTCCACTTTCCACAAAGTATCACAACCCTTCAATGGCCTCCTAGTGCTCTAAAGATAGTGCTCATGCTTGTCCTCTAAGGCTGTGGAACCAGTCCCCCGTACTGTTGCATCTTGCTCACCTTCCCCTTACTCTCTGTAATCCAGCCACACTCACCGTGCCCCCTCCCAAAACCAGGTCTTCACCATCTTCTGCCTACACCTCGCTTTCCTTCCCCTCTCCACCAGATAATGCCACATCATCCCTTAGCGCTCAGCCCAGGAGTTAGTTCCTCCAGGAACCACTTCCCTAAAAAAAAGAAAAAAAAAAAAAAGGAACCACTTCCCTGATTTCCTGTCCAGTTCAAATTTCTGAGTATAGGCTATCAGGGTATCCTGCACATCTCCTATCTATACTTATCATGGTTACGGTTTGTGCAGCTGTGTTGGCATTTGACTGTTTCTCTCCTTGACAAAACAGCAAGTGCTGGAAATATGTTAGCCCTTGTGCCTTTGACAGCATCTGGGGCATAAAAGGCATTTAATAAGCATCAAATGAAGGGGTAAATGAATGAATGAATGAAGCTAGGTCTTAACTCAGGTCTGTCCCCTCCAAAGCATGGTTTTTTTTAAAAAAAAAAAAAAGATTTTATTTATTTATTCATTAGAGGCAGAGAGAGAGAGACAGAGACATAGGGAGAGTGAGAAGCAGGCTCCTCATAGGGAGCCCAATGCGGAACCCGATCCCAAAACCCCGGGATCATGCTCTGAGCCAAAGACAGACTCTCAACTGCTGACCCACCTAGGCATCCCCAAAGCATATTTTCTTAGAAGAACATTTACTGGAAAAGGGAAAGCCCAATCATATAAAAAGGTAGGGAAAGAGCTCTCAAGGCAAAGACTACCAAGTACAAAAGACTGCATTCCATTCCAGGAAGAGAAAGGCAGCTAGCCGAGCAAGGCAGGTGTGTTCACAGGCCAAAGAACCTGCCCTCTCCCCCTCGACCTGAGCTCCCAACCCACTGCAGGATAAGTACAGATACAATGGTGTGACCCTCACATGGCCCCCATCCCAACTCCCCCACATGTGCCAACACACACACACTCCTACAAACAGGGATATACTCTGTGGCAATGAAATTCCTATAAATTCTCGGTTCCTATACTATTTAGCTGGCCACTGCCTTAAAACAAATCTAAAAGAGAGAAAAACATCCTCATTTAACTTTGCAGAGGTGTTTTTAACTTTAATCCTCAAATACCTAGAACTTCAAAGTTTCTCTGTGCAAGCAGTGAAAAGAGAAAAAAGAGGCAGACTCATAGAAAAAGCATCCATAAGAAAACAGCTTATTTGGCAATGGTGCAAAAATATGCTGCCTAAGGCTACTACTCATGAAAATACAGTAGAAAGAAATCCCAGAAAAGCTTCCAACCACCAGGTAAAAGGATAAAAGTTCTATTCTTTCAAATTTGTAAATATTTAAGGGAAAATTTTTTTTTATTTAAATATGATGGAGACATCCCAGCCTATGCATGCTTATGGGGCACACTAGCAGCATGCTCATCAATTCTGAAGATAGACTGTCAATATTCCATATTCTTTTTCTCAATTTAAATAGCCAGTGGCAGCAAAAAAACTTCAGTTTAAAGCTCATGGATTTTCCCATTTGCTGCCCTAAGAGCCCATAAACATATGTATCTTTGGAAAACTATCATGTGTTTTCAACTTCCTGAAGAATTCTTGTAAAATATAACTGAACCACATTACCCTTTGTCCTGAGCTTTTATTCCACTAATGGACAAATTGGGAGGAGGCTGAGAACAAATGTGCTATTAATTACCCAGATGGCTTTTTAATAGAACCTTGGATTATTCTTCAGCCACTAAACATTGTCCAGAAATTTCTTAATAACACTGGTGTGCAAGGCATTCCTTCCAGAAGAATAAAGATCTCATTGACTGGCAGGCTCAGTTATGTCAGGTTAGTCTAGGAGACGGTAGACAAAGAGTGGGTATTGTGTAGACCAGAGAGAATGACATGCCATATCTGAGCTGCCTAGTCTCCTCAGCAATGACAGATTTTCTAATTCACTGCAGATTCTCACAAAACTGGGTGGTCAACTTTGGAGAGAACCAACAGTGGGCCTATTGATTCTGGGTGGGAGCAACATAATTCTGAATTAACCTGAATTGATTCAATACAACAGAGAGTCTTGGTATCGGATTAAAATTAGGATTAATACATTAAATGTTAGGTCAGAATGTTAAGTCCCGGTGCTGAAAGACCTACATGAGGTAAGTCAAAGCTAATGCAGGTAGGTATTTTAGCCACAAGATAATTTGGACTTTTAAACTCTAGAAATACATCGCTCAAAATTCACTCTCCCAGAAGAAGCCTTTTATGAAACTATCTGTTGTGTTATGGTTTTTTGCTGCTTAGATCATAAACAGTCATTCTGACTGTGTGCCTCTTAAGTTTATCGCGTGTGTGTGTGTGTGTGTGTGTGTGTGTGTGTGGAAAGAGAGAGAGAGAAGCTTTCATCTGACATAGTAATGGCTGAGAGACAGGCTGGCTCATTATTTGTTCCCGCTTTTGTAAAATTATCTTGCCAGGGGCAAACTCTGCTGCTTCGAGCTTTCCAAGTAGACAGCAATTAACTTTCACTGTGCTCTTGAGCAGACATATGCTCCTATTAAATCATGAAGGATGCAAACTATCATTTTGAATATGTTTTCCCAACTACTAGATGAACGTATTTATATTTAGGAAAATAAGAAGAGAACGAAATACCTTACAGTTTCCTGGAGGAATTATTTTAATACAAAAATTGTAAACCCTCTGATTTTCAAACCATATAAAAATATCCAAATAGCTATGTCTAAAGAAAAGAATATGAGGGGGCACCTGGCCGGCTCAATCAAAAGAGCATGTGACTCTTGATTTTGGGGGTCATGAGTGTGAGTCCCACAGTGGGTGTAGAGATCACTTAAATGAATAAATAAACAAAAACTTTTTTAAAAAGAATATGAGCATCTGTGGCAAAATAGTCCCGGTACAACCAAACAAAATAGTTCACAAATGAGCTGAGGTAAAAATAAAATATTGGAATGCCATAAAACTGAATGTGACATTTTGTTGGAGAATGTATTTTCTTAAATATTTAACATCACTTGGATATTTTACTGCATGCTTTGTCTTGCCCAAAAGAATGAAATGATAAAAGACTGAAGTGGCCTTTAACAATTATCTAACCCATTACAGAGTACTTTTTCATTTTAAAAAAATTGAGATGCTCGTACTTACATCTTGATAATTTACAAAATACACCTTTCTGTCTTCCTCTTTCTTTTGATCTTTCCTAGTCTCCTCGTCATGTGATCACCCTAAAGTGTAATCAGTAGGGAATTTTTTAACAAATTTGAAAAGATTGTTGTATCTCCCTGTGTACTATAACCCAGTCACATTATCATTTAAATGCTTCACTTATTAGCAACAATAATGGTAGGTACATTTTGCCTTCACCTGGTTAGGATATACTCTCAGGTTTTCAGACACACCCAATCATAAGTAACTTCTTATTTATAGCTTCGGTTGGAGTTTAACCTGACAGGGGCTTTTTGTCAAGCCTTACTAACTGAAGTACAGTTTTCATTTCCATTTACCATTTCGATGCAAACGTGTTTTCCCAAAGCTGAGTCGTGCCTAGATTTCTAGCACCTGCACATTGACCCCTGGTGGCGGAAACTGGACCCTGCAAAGCCTCTTTGAGGGCAATTAAGCCCCTTTCAGCTGAAAAATTCCCTTCCTGAACCACTCTAGATTAAAACCCATCATCCTTAAAAAATAATAAAACTTTTTTTTAATTAAAATAAAAATTAAAAATAAAAAAATGAAACCCATCGTCATGTATCCCATTCTCAGAGTCCTGCTAGGTAATGCAGTTAGCTAATTCAAAATATAAAGTTGTGAATGTGAGTTTCCATCCCTTCCCTAGTGCCGCAGTGTTTGTCATTCAAAGAGTTTCTCATACCTAGATGGACAAAAGAGACACTTTGAACAAGGGACATTCACAGGCAAAGCAAATAACAGCTGTCTTCCATTCAACATACTACCAATTGGCCTGAACCAGTGCTACTTCCTAGAGTCAGGTAGTAAGAATAACAGGGGCTGTATAATCAGGTCTCAGTTTAATCCTGATATCTTGGTTTATGAGCTGTGTGGTCTTGGACAAGCTCCTTAACCTTCCTGGGTTCTCAATTTGCCTCTCAGTAAAATAAGGAGAGTGATATTTTACTCCAAAGGATTGTTGGAAGGAATACAGATACAGGGTAACTGGAATATAAGTTCTCAAATACATGTTTGGCATTATTCTCTCTAAGGGAAAGATGGAGGCACTCATTTATGAGGATCATATTTTCTGTTTCAGAAGCTGTAATTGGGACATGAGAAGTGTGAATGACGTGAGGAGAGAGAAGGACAAAAATATTTGAGGTCAGAATTGTCTGTAGTAAAAAACAACATGTCCATTTTCTGGCGGGAGTATGTCCGTGGGCCTCTGGGTGTAAGCCTTCTGAAAGAACACTATTTAACACCAAATCGGATTTCTAAATAAGCCCAGAGAACAGGCAACTCTGACAAATGGACAAGTGTTCAAGAGATGTTTGTTTACACAGACATCTTCTACACTGTAAATAAGGTAATAATGCTCACTCCTTTGCAGCAGTCATAAAAGCTAGAATGGAGTTAGGTAGTGTCTAGACGCCTTTGATCAAAAAAACAGGGATTAGTGGTTACTGAATTTACTAACACAATTTTCTTTCCTTTTCTCCAATTATTTCTATTTTCAGCCTTCACTTTTAGGATTTAGTTACAGCATCTTGCCCTGCTTAGTCAGCAGACATGTGCCATTTGGGGGATGCCATGATCCCCTTTTTCAAAATTAAATTTTGAAGCCAGAAGTGTCAAGTTTCATTTCTCATTTAGTGTAATTCTATGAGACTTTACTCAGCATTAAAAGACAAAGTCAGTACCCACTGATCATCATATGTTTTCAGGCTTTAAGCATACTGACTCATGCCCAAGGTCTTGCCATGAATTATTTTCCCATGCGCTACCTACTACAAACCGTTATCAATTAAGTAAATACTCATAACAAAACACAGAGAGAGGCATGCTAATACCCATGATGAACATATAGTTTAGCTAGAGAGATCTAATCTGTGCAAATGAGCGATGGTAAAGTATTATAGTATAAATCATACCAAAACATCACTCGGACACTTTTTAATCATTAAGTATTCCTTAGGAAAACAATCTGCACCCAATGCCATGCTGGCAGGTACTTTTTCTTACTGCATTGTTTGGCTTACTTAATGTTGTTTTCCCTGCAGGTCAGGATTTAATAACAGACCATCCATCGTAGGTGGCCCTGCATTTCCTATTTCCTGCAGTATCAGAGAACCTCTTTCATTATAAGAGAGGCTCAATTTTAAGAGGGCCTGAAAACATGGGCCCAGGAGGCAATTTTACAGAGAGATTTTTGTGTATAATCTTGTATGCCAAGGGGATGGGATATAAAGGGAGAACCTAAACCCTTTCTTGTGAAGCTCATGGTGAGTGAACATTCCAAGTGTGTATCTTCTCTCATCAAACTCTTCCTCACTTGCTGCAGCTAACTGGTCACCCCTTCACAGAGGCGGCTCCTAGTCATAGACTTGCCTGCTGCTGAGAGAAAGGAAATCCTTCATTTGGCCCTAGCTACTAGAGGATGTAAACTGAGATTCATGGGGAATAGAGACCAGAGAAAAGATGAGGAATGGCCTTCACAGAGATGATCCATAGCTGTGGTGAATTTTCCCCACTTGGAGTAAGAACTGGAAATTCACAGAAGACCCCGCATCCACATCTACTCTCCCTTCTGGGTTTTCCTCTCATAACTTCATATCCTTCACAGTCTACAGATTATGTTGAGGGCTGGGGGAGGGGTTTTTGTTTTTTTGTTTGTTTGTTTGTTTGTTTTGTTTTGTTTTACTCACAGAGATCCCCCATGTTTAGCAAAATTCTTTGTACTCTAGAAAAACCCAGTTGTTTTTCTGAGGCTAGGCAATTACAGATATTTTACACTGGGAACTGGGATATCATTTGCTTCTAAAAATGGATTTATTCTCTTTTTAACACTCTGAAACAGCTCCTTCCTCAGATGAAAATCTGGTTTGGGTGCAAGTCTCTGAGGTGCAAGACAACTCTGTGAGGAGAAATGATTCTGTCAGGCTTGAGAAATGCAAATCTGCCTGGTGAATTCAAGGAAGATGAAGGACTTGGACATTCTGCACAAAACAAAGACTCGCAGAAACGTGTTAGTTTTATGAATTACTGGAAGTTTAGGCAATCATGAAACATTTATTATTTATTTTTTTCAGGAAATACTCGGATGCACAAGACTGAATTCTTAAAATTACTGATGTGTACTACTTAATAAGAAATTTAAGCCAAATGTAACTTTACTAAAAATATTTTTCCTATTATGGAAAAGATAAAATCTGAAGATGGCATTCACTCTGGGGACCAAATTATCAAGTTTTAAAATTAGATTTTAATGTAAAATTCCATGGTTCCTGGTCCCTGGAAATTTTCAGAAGTCTTTATCTAGAAATGTGGTGCCCAAATCTCTAAACTCCCAGTCCAGGATTTGAACAATGGAGCTTTACTTGGAATGTCTTTCCCCAAGGTCTGCTACCATATGGGAAAAAAAAGAAAAAATCAGATTTTGGTAAAGAGAAACCAATAGGTAAGTAACCTTTCATTGTTACTTAAAAAATATATATTTTTGCAGTTGGCAATGGTGCCTAAAACTTAAATATTTGAATCGGGTATTACTTAGTATTAAGCCAAATATTTACCTTTTTTAAAAATGGCTTCAAAAAATTGTCCCTGTTTTCCCTTAATTTTTGAATCAAAATATATTTCAAGAAAAATGAAATCCATATGTTCCTAGTTTATCTCTCCCAGTTCTTCAACATTTTGTTTTGGAAGATCATCTGGCAGCTAAAAGCCTTAATTAATTTCCAAGTTTGTCATTTAATTATTATATTATGTTTGACTAACAACTGCGAAATCATGAATTTAGAAAACTGAGTATTTATTAAAATCCTGGACCCTTTATATCTTAAAGAAATACTTTCATGAATAAATGAATGAGCAAATGACAAGTAGGGGACAACTGAAAAACATCCAGATACTATTTAAAAAGGTTTTTAGTAAGTAATAACTGAAAATTTTACCTATGCTATACACCTTAAATTTATACCATGTTGTATGTCAATTATAATCCCCCCCAAAAATAAAAAAATAATAAAAAATTATAATCTCAATAAAACTGGGCAGGGGAGAGAAAAAGAAAACTTTACCCCAGTGCCAGAGATTTTCTTTACTTCAACTATTAATTTGCCCAATATAAATATAATTTTCATACATTTCTAGGCTGTATTATAAATTCTCCTGCACTCTACATAAACATTTTTGAAATATAAATCTCTCCAGACTTTGAAATAATGCACACATATTTACTAAAAGTATGGAAAAGATTAACAAAATGAAACTTCACATTTAAAATGGGAATATAGGGATCCCTGGGTGGCGCAGCGGTTTAGCGCCTGCCTTTGGCCCAGGGCGCGATCCTGAAGACCCGGGATCGAATCCCACATCGGGCTCCCGTTGCATGGAGCCTGCTTCTCCTTCTACCTGTGTCTCTGCCTCTCTCTCTCTCTCACTGTGTGCCTATCATAAATTTAAAAAAAAAAAAAGTTTAAAATGGGAATATACCAGTAAAAGTAGGTAAGACTTAGAAGCTGGCCACAGAATGATCCTAGTACTGACAACAGCTACTAAGAGTTTATGTGCTAGGCATTGTCCTCTGTGCACAATATACATTATTTCATTTAATCCTCATAAAAACCCTAGGAGGTAATACTTTTATCCTCATTTTGCAGAGTTGCAAACTGAAGTCCAAAAAGGTTGAATAAGTGATCCCATACCAACATAGTTGGTAAGGTCTATGTGTGTCCAGAGTTGGTACTCTTAAGCATTCCTAAATGAAACTGCAGTGGGGAAGTCCTTTGATATTATTAATATAAACAAGTAGTCACTTCTCCCTAATAGGATTTTCCCAACCCACCCAGCTCCTTGGACAATTGCTCCCGCTTTTGCTTGTGAGCTGTTTTTTGGTTACCAAGGAAGGTAAGTAAGAGATTAATGTCAAGGCCCCTGTAAAACATGATGTTATAAAGGTACCTCTAATCTGCATCTACATATTATCCAGGGAGATCACAGAAAAGCTTCTGGGGAACCACAAAAGTCAAATACAGTTGTCAACTCTGAACACTTTTTAACTAGCTGCAAGGTGAAGTGTTTCTAGGATACAAGGAAGCATCTTGTGTCTCTTTTACCCTAGAACTAGACTGATCCCACTGTTACAGCAAGAGCTTGCTTAAGACACTTTCATATCTTGCACAGAGACTAAGCAGAATTGTAAATGAAAATATAACTGTTCAATAAGCACATCACCCAAATGGAAAAGATAAAAATCCTATTCAGTAACAGAAATCATGATCTGAGAGCAGCAGGTGTATAGTTCCTTATCTAGGGGGAATTCAGAGGCTTTGGAAGAGAGTATCATTTCTTTTTCAGCAAGTACATTGTTATTTCCAGTCCACAACTTGTACCAGGTTGCCCTTCCCAGAAAAACAAAGTAAATGTCTAATAATCATGAGCTGAAGTAGCTCATGAAACAAGTGTCTACTCTTTTTGCAGGTAGGCAACTTATCAAAGACACCTTCATACCGCTAAGTCCACAGAGATGGAGAACACTAACTGTCATCAGGGTAGCCTTATAACTACTCTTCTGATATACAGAAGAAGGATGTAGTTTTCAGGCCATAATCAGAGCCACTTCTACATCTGGTTTTAAGATCTGAGACAATTTCTAAAGAAACTCCATAGCTTCACCTGGGGTTCCTCAGCAGATTGAATTAGCCTTAATTTCCACCTCAGATTTTTACTTCTTTGTTTCCTTTAGGAATTTTTCAGATCCCCTTTTCAGATTGGCTGTCTCCATTGGCTTGCTCTGGAGTGACTATAACCTGCTATGTGTTTTCTTTTAAGTTTTGTTGAAATGATTAGCCTGCTCACAACTGAACTCGCCAGCCTATGTCTTAACCCGGCCATGTCTTAACTGGAAATCAACCTTCATTTTCTCCTCTTTAGATACAAAGCCTGCATATCTTTAAATATGGCTCCTACTTGAATATGGCTTCTACTTTGAAGCTCCCTCTCATAGTCCTCATGGGAGGTATGCGCTTCTTCCTCCGTAGCACTCATGTGGCACAATCACATGTTTCCTGGGACAGTTAATAATCTTTTTATGTTTAAGTCCTAATTTCACTAAAATGATCAGTCTTTCCAGTGGAGAAACTAATAAAGGACCAAATTAATCAAAATCCTCCCTGAAGTGCCCCTGCATCAGCACGCAGCATGGTGCCTTCCACAGAGTGACTGTTCAGTAAGTCAGAATCTGAGTCCCCTATCCCCTATAGATGGCTCATGGTACTAGTTACTAGGTTATGTGAATACTCTTTAAAATAAACAGTGAAATCTCAGGGCACTTGGGTGGCTCAGCAGTTGAGCATCTGCCTTTGGCTCAGGTCATGATCCCAAGATCCTGGGATAGAGTCCCACATCAGGCTCCCCATGGGGAGCCTGCTTCTCCTTCTGCCTATGTCTCTGCCTCTCTCTGTGTGTCTCTCGTGAGTAAATAAATAAAACCTAAAAAAAATAAAAAATAAAAAACAAAAAAACAGTGAAATCTCAGGGAGTCCAGCTGCTGTAAGTTAACCCAGAGGTTTTGGGAGAACTCTGGGGAGCTAGGTTAAAATTAGTACTCTTCTCTCCCCCATTACAATGTCTCATGGATTATTGTACTTTCTTTTTCTTTCACACAAGCAAAATTATTTTTACAAAAGAGTTTTATACATTCAACATTTGGCATCTTTCTTCCCTAAATGAAGGTTTTCAAGAAATGCTGAAATTTTGGGCTTTTTCTAAGTATAGTGAACTCCAGATCCCAGGCTCATCTTTAGGTTTAACTTAGGCAACATTCTGAGGTTAAAAGATAATAATGCTGATGGTTGCTCAAAAAGTGAAGTATAGAATTATCAAAAAAACTCAGCAATTCCACCCTTAGTATATACCCAAAATAGCTGAAAAAACAGACAAAAATACTTGTACACAAATGTTCATAATACCACTATTTCCAGTAACCAAAAGGTCAAATGACCCAAATGTCCATCAATGGATGAATGAATAAACCAAATGTGTTATATAGTTACAATGGAATCTTACTCAGCCATAAAAAGGAGTGAAGCCCTGATCCATGCTATAACCTTGAAAGCAGTATTTCAAGTGAAAGAAGCCTGACATGAAAGATCACATATAGTATGATTCTGTTTATAGGGAATGTCCAGAACTGGTAGGCCCACAGGAACAGAAGGCAGACTGGTGATTGGCAAAGGCTACTGGGAGAGTAGATAGAAACTTACTGCTTATTGGATATGGAGTTTGATTCGAAGATATTGAAAGTGTTTCAGAACTAGACAGGTGATAGTTGTACTACCCTGTAAATGCACTAAATGCCACTGAATTGTACACAATAGCTAATTTTATGTTGTGTGGATTTTACTTCAGTACAAAAAAATAATCACTAAGCTTGTCTGACACCCATTGCTCCTAGTGCCCAAGGTTCACAGAAGCAGAGAGAAGAGCAATCTAACTCAGGCAGGGAACACTTATTGGGAGAGGATGACAGCTAAGCTGAGACCTGAAGGACAAGCAGGGTTTAAACTAAGCAGGAAGGGACATTTGGGTGGCTCAGCAGTTGAGTGTCTGCCTTTGGTTCAGGACATGATCCCGGAGCCCCGGGATCGAGTCCCATATCAGGCTTCCTGCATGGAGCCTGCTTCTCCTCCCTCTGCCTGTGTCTCTGCCTCTCTGTGTGTGTGTGTCTCCCATGAATAAAAAAATAAAATCTTTAAAATAAAAAAAATAATAAACTAAGCAGGAAGACACATATGAACGGGGAAAGAAAAAGGGAGAGAAAAGTATCCCAGGAAGATGCATGTATGATGATTTCATAATATAGCCCTGGCATAAATTATTTCTCCTCACCCATAAAATCAAATTAATAAACCTGTATTAATTATCTACTATTTGTGGGAACCATGCTAGGTGCTAGGAGAAACATAAAAAGAAAGAAAAGAAAAGAAAAGAAAAGAAAAGAAAAGAAAAGAAAAGAAAGAAAGAAAGAAAGAAAAAGAAAGATCTTACAAGACAAAGAAAACTAGTGTTTCTTGAGTACCTTCTAAATGATGGATATTTCACATATATGATCTCAATTAATTCTTTCAATATATCAAAGAAATGAATATCATGAATCCTATGGAGTTAAGTAACCTGCTGAATATTGCACAGCTTACAAATGGGAGAGATGAGATTCAAATCTAAGTGTAGGGCAGCCCAGGTGGCTCAGCGGTTTAGCGCCACCTTCAGCCCAGGGCGTGATCCTGAAGACCTGGGATCGAGTCCCACGTCGGGCTCCCTGCATGGAGCCTGCTTCTCCCTCTGCCTGCATCTCTGCCTCTCTCTCTCTCTGTGTCTCAAATAAATAAATAAATAAATATCTTTAAAAAAATCTAAATGTATCTGACACCCAGAGTCCTCATTTTTGCCATGACAGCAGGCTATCGGTCATAAAGGACATCATGATAGCTGCTGGAAGTTGAATAACTTATTGAGACATCAATGAAGAGATATCATAAGGTAGAGCACAATGCTTCCTGTCAGTGGCAAAGGCCATGGGGAAAACTGGGACCAGATCTGGAGAGGAACAGAAGTCCCAGATCCCAGATCCCAGAGCCAGAAGCAGAGGTGAGGAAAAAAAGGCCCAGCCATCATCTGCTCCTGAAACCCTTCCCCAAACCCCATTATACTAAATGAGAGGGCCTCCTCTCTGCACCCTGTACTTACCTCATCGGAGCACTGCACTCCCCAAATTCAATGTTTGGTTTTGGATCTTTCTTCATATCCCAGTTGCACCATTTACTAACTTTGGGTAAATTACATAAAGGTGTTTGACTCTGTGCCTTGGTTAACAGTTCTGAAAAACTAGAATAATAAAAATAATAATTCTGGATCAAATGAATTAATACCTACAAAGTGTTGAGGATCTACAATAAGCAAGTGCCCAATAAATGTTGTCTTTGTTGCTGATGTTGTGTTACTATTTCCCTTATCAGTAATTCTCAGCTTCTTAAAAGCAAGGAATAGATATATATATTTATTTATATTTATATTTATCTCCGGCCTCTAGTACAAAACCTAGAACACAGTTTGTAAATAGAAAACTTTAAATCAGGGTGGTACTGCAACCAGTACTCTATTGATTAATGGAATTTTCAGGACTAAGGCTATGTCATCCTCTAAATTCTCATTCTTTTATTATAAACCCCTTGACAACTCTTAACATAGAGATTGTCAGTCATCAACTATTTACTGAACACCTACTATCTGGCAGGCCCAGCACTGGGGATACAGGTTTCTCTAAACTGCCAGGACTAAAATTAGTCCAAATGGCTGCTTTATCATTCAGTTTAGATGGGGGGAAAAAATAAGAATGCGCACACTCATACAGCCTCTAGAG
Organism: Vulpes lagopus; assembly: GCF_018345385.1. Classification (NCBI taxonomy): domain Eukaryota; kingdom Metazoa; phylum Chordata; class Mammalia; order Carnivora; family Canidae; genus Vulpes; species Vulpes lagopus. Next base: position 60,458,806 of record NC_054832.1, read on the forward strand.
AAATACCTGTGCAGTGTCAAAGTTTTGGCTACCATTACAAAGAAAACATTGCTACTCATGTACAAAACAAACTATGATCCATTAACTCAGCACAGAAGTCTTTTTTGGCTCCAAAAAAGCTGGCACCCAAACAAGTTTTGTAGTCACACTGCCAAAAAAATACCTGGCTGATACATTTTAACATCCTTCCTTGTTTTCTTTCAGACATATTTCAGTAATAGCCTGTCTGCAGGTACAAGATGCTTACAGGAAGTGATTAATCTTTCATGAGACTATTCTACTATTCCTCAATGCAATACGATAAGAGCTTGAAGGGACAGGCACCCTCGTGTCAGTGCATGCTTCAAGGAAAGGAAGTTTTCATGGGAGATAAATCTGATCACATGATAGCAGCAGATGATAAAAATCTCTTTTTTAAAAGAAAGCAACCTAACAGGACAAAAACCACTCTAAACCTAAAACTTCTTTTTTCTGGTAGGAGGCCAGATGGGATCCTTGGACATCATGAAACACTACAGCTGGAAGCTGAACGGTTCATCTATACCCCCAGCCCCCCACATGTAGATACTGGAGATGAGAAAGGCTCTTGTTTGCTGTCTGAAGCAGGTGTGGTTGGACTAAATGGGGAGAAGATGTCCAGCTGGAAGAACCCATCAACCAGCTGCCCAGGGCAGTCTGCTTAGATAAATACCACCTGTTACTAAACAGCCAGAGAAAAATTAGTCATATCCCAGGAACCTGCTGATTCTTCCTATTATGCTGAGGCTTTTGTGTCTCTTGACATCCCAAATCCCATGTGTCTCAGAGCAATGGTCATTTTCACTGTGCTTAATTTGATTCTGGACAATGGCAGAGGCTTTTGAAGCATTAAGTTAAAGTATTTCCTGGGGGTTGGGAGCACATACATGAGAATAATAAATAACACATAGAAGCAGAGGGAAACAACTCTAAAAGGTACCCTCTAACTCAACAATCTCAGTGCCCTATGGACTCTGTCCACTTGGAAGGACAGAACATGGCCCCATATTTTATACCTTGCTCCCACTCTCTCATTGCTCCTGGCTGGACTAGCCCTCTCATGAACAATCACTGACTAAATAGACACACACTCACACCTGTGTTCATGCTGTTCCCATACTTGTAATGTCTTTTCCTGAACTTTCCAAACCCCATTCTTTAAGACCTAAATGAAATCCTGTTTCTCCTGGGGTGTTCCCTAAAAATGTTAGTTCCAGATAATTGTCTCTTTGCTGCTATAGCACTGACAGCCCACATGATACATTTTGTCACTATAACCTTTTGTTTTCCTCCTCTTGTCCTAAGTAAACCTCACCCCCCAACAAGATTCTATGAGTATAAAGCCTACCTACCCCTCAGAGGCCTAGCCCCTCACTCAACACATTTAGGCATATAGTAACCCCATAAATGTGTTCTCAACTGAAATAACACTAATATTAAAGTTATTTTAGGATTACAGACAAAATGCTAGGTCTAAACTAGAGATCCCATGGGCAAAAGGCCTTTACTGATTTTCACCTTAAAGCTACAAGAAGTCAATGTGCTGGAAGCCCTGGGCATATAACCAGAAGGCTAGGGACTGAATCGAATCTTGGTTTTCCTAGTTATTAACTTTATGGCATTAATTAATTATTAATATTAATGATATCGGTTTCCTCACCTGTGAATGGAATTCATAATGTCTAAGTCAGGGTTACTATTAGAAAGCTCCAATGAGGCAGTCCATGAATGCATAGTGGTTATATGCATTGCCAAAATCACGCATTAATGGTTATTTTTTTTAAGACTTTATTTATTCATGAGAGACACAGAGAAAGAGACAAAGACATAGGCAGAGGGAGAAGCGGACCTTGATTCTAGGACTCCGGGATCATGCACTGAGCAGAAGGCAGATGCTCAACTGCTGAGCCACCCAGGCGCCCCTAGTGGTTCTTTAGTAAACTGCACAATGCTTTCAACATCAAACTGATTGAAACAAAATGATTTAGTATTCTAGACTGACTTTTAGGCTTCACAAACTTGGCAGATTATCACAATCATCTGAGGACTGTGTTAAACCAGGTTGCTGCATCTCTATTTTGGAGATTCTAATTCAGGATGCCTGGGTGGGCTCAACTGAATTGAATTAGCCAAGTTTAGGACCTACTGGATTAAATCATTTTGGCCACATTTGTTTTTCCCAGCATCTGACCCATGAAAACTTATTGGGATTATGAGCTTTTAGAAAAATATATCTTAAATGGTAAGGAACCAATTGATAATGACATTTGGCGACATTCAACTTAAAAAATTTCCTAAGCTTTTCTTGTAATTAAAATCTACATAGTCACATACACACACATATGCAGGAGGTTAGTGTGGGGTGTGCGTCTGAATTTCCTGGAGGTATGTGCTGTAATTACCCAGTATTCCGGAACCTCTCATATGTCAATTTATCTCTGTAATCTGATCATTTGCTGCAGTCAGGTTATGTCCCATTTCTATTCCTCCACAAAGTTCACTCGTGTTTGTAAAATAATTACTGAAACTAAAAAATAAAACAGTACATTTCAAAAAGGGAAAGAAAAATAACATACCAAGGAAAAAGACAAAATCCTAAGCGCGTGAAATTTGCTTTTTAAAGAAGCAATCTGGGGCACTTTCCTACCCCAAAGTCTGCTGGCATCCCACAACCATGAGCAGAGAATACAGGCACTCCTAAGAAAGCCTTCAGTCCCAGGCATTTAGTCCCTCAGCTGGGCAGAGGTCAAGGCAATCAACAGCAGTTTAGACTGAAGGAAGAAAACCAGCTCAATTAACATGACAGACACAGGAAGAGTCATCCCAGTTAGAGACAACAAAAGTTTGAGAAGAATTAGGTTGCTAAGAGTTGGCTGATACACGCAAACAAAGAAGTGCCTCATCCATCCCTTTCAAATGTATCTGGTAAATTTACCAGATTTACAAGCATTGTACTGCACATAAATTCCCCTGCAGAGAGTTCCTGAAAATCGGCACAATCTCTTTCTAAAAATTATGCCAGGCATGGCTTCTGGTGCCGAGGAAACAGAGCATCCCTTTGCCTGGGCCTCCCAGTGTAAGGAAAGCCACTAACTCTCACAGGAGCAGATTGTTTCAACTTAATTGAATGAAGTAAACTTGGGGAAATACCTGACATTGCCAACTTGACCTCTGCTAAGCCTTTTGAACTTCAATCACTGTCCTCCAACACAAAGCCTTCTATTAGGCTTTCAGCTATTTCCCCCGGTCACACAGGTAGCTTATCTTCAGGCTTCCATGGTTTCAGTTATCATTTCTGACCTGATTGTGAGACAAGTATTATTTCCGTGCCGGGTTTTATGACTAAGCCTGCAGAGGTATTTGCTGGTTTGATTGAGTAAAGAGCATCTCATTTCAGTTTCCTATCCACCAAATTCCAATAACTTATTTTAAAGAAAAAAAATAGTTTTAATTTATGAGGACACAAGGGGAAGAGCTCCAATAAATTAGCACTAGTCAGAAACAGTCCAAGAGCATAATCTTCAGTGTTTTGTATAGATTTCAAAGTTAAAAGTATAATTTGGAACGTGGGGTGATAAAGATGAAGATCATTCCCCAATAACAAAATACAGATGGTAAAAACAAAACAAAAACTGCCTGAATTTCTCAAACAAGCTGAGTTACTTATTCCTCATCTAGTTCCCTTACAGACACAGCAGAAATTGAGGTTAATGTTGGAAACATTTTGAATTAATTACCCATTCTGGCAAATAAAAGGTGTTTTAAATCTGAGATTAAAGACGTGAATAGTAGTTATTTTAAGTGGTGGTTAGTCCTAACTAAGCATCTGTTTTTCTTATTTTTAACTCTGGAGTACATGTACCTTTTAGAATCATACCAGAAAAAAATTTAAGTATATGAAACATTTAGAATAATCCAGTTCTTTATTGCAGAGTAAAACAAAATACAATTTGCCCTCAGCTGATTGTCAGTGACTTACAAGACTGCTAACAGCCAGCTCCCGCAAACATGGAGAAAGTATACAAATACAAATATACAAATACAAATCATGAGGAAAATACACAAATTTTGTGGAAAGTAATTTGGTTGGCAATAGCTATTGAAATTTGAAACGTGCATATCTGGCAAGTCTATATTCATCGAAAAACTGTTTACAATAGCAAAAAAAAAGAAAAAACTAAATAGATGGAAAAATATAAAAATTATAAAATTAAATTGAGGAATGGTTCAACAGTAACAATATGGGCATTGAAATGGTAAAAAAAAAATTCTGCATGAAGTGACCTAGAAAAAATGTCTAAACCATAAGAAATAAAACTCATTCCAGATAAGCATATTTAATAATATTCTAATTTAAGGTATCTAATGTATAAGTGTATACAAAGTATAAACCTAGGAAAAAGGAAGAATATACATTAATAGCTAGCCAATAGTTTTAACCCTGAGAGGAGAAAATGTATGGATGGAAGGGGATCTTTAGCTTCTTATTTAATAAAATCCAAACATAGATGACAGGTGAATTCTATTTATTTTGATTTTGCAGTGTATTTCAAAATGTTTAAACTCTAAAAATGTTTAGAAACTAGAAACTTATATTTAAATAAATATTAAAAGAAGTCAAAATTTATTCTCATCATCTGCAGAAATAAAACATCTGTGAAATAACTAACCTCTTAATTTTGGGGGTACTACATTTGTTAAAATGAGTTACATCAAAATGAACTCTTTTTCATTGCCATCTCTTCTAGCTGATATCCAGTCAATCTAAACATAATAAACATGGATATTTTATTTCTTTCTGTGTATTTGAAATGTAAATTTGTTGAAGGAATACACACATTGCTTGTATTATAAATTGACATGGCAATTGCAAGGGTTGCCTCAAGAAGCTTCATTATGTTGTTGGGTCTAATGAATGGGAATCATCTTCCTCTAAATCAAACTGTGGAGGACTAAGAGATGGAATATTCTCGTGTTCCCAATATGTGTTTTTAGTATGAGTTGTTTCATTTTGCTTCACAAAAATAAAACCTACTTACCAATTCAGAGCCTAATGAAAGAAAAGAGATTATCACACAGTAAGCTTCTGTTCATATTTTCAAAAGCTGCACACCTTATTTCTAAAACTGCCCAAATTTCTTATCAAACCAAAAATGTGAACATTAGCCAAGCACACAAGTCTCCACAGTCTCGTAAGTGTCATAGAGGGATGTTAGTATTGGCAAGAAAAGTGCACGAAATCTATTTCTTCTGCCACAAGTGCCTGGAATTTCCTGGCATTCCATTTCATCAGAGTATCAGCTGAACAGTATAGTTCGGCAATGCCCAAGCAGGCAAGAGTCTGAGTTCATGTTTATTACAACATCCACACAATTAAGGTAATCTATAACTCTAATGTAGTTTTTTACATAACAGAAAAATTTGCAAATTAATATGCTTACCAAATCTTCCCTCTCTTTTTTCCCCTTAACTCTTAGGAACACTGCTGCTTTCCATGGCTTTGGAAAATCTGTTTTAACTTTTCTGAGCCTCAGTTTCTCATCCACATGATGGGAGTAATGGTATCACCATAAAGGTTTACTGTGAAAATCAAGTGGCTATGTTGATTAGAACAGTACATAGCTTCAAATAACTGCTCCAAAAATAGTAGTTTCTTGATGTAATCCATAGAGATTAATGGTAGCAATACTGGAATCAAGAGAGGTATTCTACTCTGCTATATCTATAGGGCAGTGAATCTGTAGAGAGTAAAAAAACAAATCTGAACTTTGAAAATGAGGATCTGGGGGCCCCAGCCCCCAAAGATTCTGATTCATTCCATCTGGGATTAGGCATGGAAATTGAGAATCTTCATTCTTTACAAGCACCCCAAGTGATTGTGACAAGAAGCTGGATACAGGAGGAACAGCAGAGGGCCTCAAAAGGAAGGAGTAGAATCTATGACTCCTCTTCCTGAAGGGTCTTACTTTTTACTAATACTAACTGCTTTGTCCTGACTCTGAGACCAAGAAATCTTTTCCTAAATCTAATTTATACTTATGTCACGCCAGAAAAAAAAATAATCAGAATCGTTCTCCCACTTCATATCCACCAATTCCAACTACGAACCTGAGATTTTTCACATCGGCCCCTACGTCCTCCGTGTCAATTAATGGGGGGATTTCTCACTTGCCCACTTCCCCCACACAGCATCCCACCTCAGGTCTATCTCTCCTGCTGAACAGTGGATTTCATGAATATCTTGCTCTAGGGCAGAAGGTGGACCCATATTTCATGGGGCCTAAAGCCTATCCTATTTGGGGGGAACTCTTAAAGACAAAGAATACCAAAAAAATCTTACTTTTCAAAAAAAAACATATCATGTGATTTCAAGGCCAGGTCCCCTCTAAGATCCTTAGAAGTTGTTATAAATTATTTTGTGGGGCACCTGGGTGGCTCAGTCAGTTAAGTGTCTGCCTTTGGCTCAGGTCACGATCTCTGGGTTTTGGGATCCACCTAGGATCCACCCACTCTCTGCTCAGTGGGGAGTTTGCTTCTCCTTCTCCCTCTGTGATCTCTCTTGCTCTCTCTCAAATAAATAAATAAGATTTTTAAAAAGCAAAAACAAAACTATTTTGTGTCCTATCCCTCCAATTCACATGGAGCCTAACCCCCAGTGGACTATATTTGAAGATAGGGCCTTTTAAGGGATAATTAAGGTTTAATGAGGACATAAGAGTAGGGCTCTGATCTAATACAACTAGTGTTCTTTGAAGAATACAGAAACCAGGGATGTGCATGCACAGAAAAAAGGCCATGTGAGGACACAGAGGAAAGGTGTCCTTTACAAGCCAAGGACAGGGGCCTCAGGAGAAACCAGCCTTGTTGACACCTTGATCTTGGATTTCCAACCTCCCAAACTGTGAGAAAATAAATTTCTGTTATTTAAGCCACCCAGTCTGTGGAATTTTGCTCTGGCAGCCCTAGTAGACTACTACAGAAGTGGTCCACGCACCTGAGAGGCCCTAAAACTAAAATGCCATTAGCTTCTTCCTATATCCTCCTGTCCTACCAAACAAGCCAAATTTCACATCACCATTACCATAGTTCCAACTCTGACTCCAGACCAGAGGTTCTGTTTGCTGAACACATCCATGCTTAAAAATCAGTTCAAATATTATGCTCTTCTCTAATCTCTATAAATTAAATATATATTTTCCCTACCCCATATCCTAAACCACAGGTATCTATCTACACCTCTTTTGCTGGTTTTAATTCTCTTATATTGTCATCAGTCATTATTCATATGATACTATCATATTCATGTTATTATTCATATTCATTAATATTTAAATTAATTCACAATGATAGCATTTGTATTTTCATTAGTCATATAAATTCCCTGTGGGATGAGACCATCTCTAATTCCTGCCTAATACGATATTTGCACATAGGAAGCCATCCACAAACATTTGTTTGTTTATTAAAGATTTTATTTATTTATTTGAGAGAGAGAGAATGAGCAGGAGTGAGGGGCAGACAGAGAAGCAGACTCCCTGCTGAGCAGGAAGCCTAACACAGGGCTCATCCCAGGACTCTGGAATCATGATCTGAGCTGAAGGCAGATGCTTAACTGACTCACCCATCTAGGCGGCCCTATTTATTTGTTTTTTAGAGAGGAAGAGAGAAAGAGGTGGGGGAGCAGAGGGAGAGAGAGAATCTTAAGCAGGCTTGACACCCAGCACAGAGCCCAACATGGGGCTCAATCTCACGACCCTGACAGGATCATAACCTAAGCCAAAATCAAGAGTCATACACTTAACTGAGCTCCCCAGGCACCCCAACAAATGTTTATTAAATTGACTGATAGCTGTAAAAAGCCTTGAGGTCTTTAGCAAGTAGAATATGAGAGTTAATTATCTATCTATTTAGCTGCCTATAGAGAATATATATAAAATCAAAGAATTTGACAATTAAAAAGGTTTTAGAGGCCATCTGTTACCTGTTTCTTATTTTACCAATTCACCAAGCATCATTCGGTGAGTTAATATCAGATCCATGACTTAAACAGAAATCTCATGAATTCTAGACCTCTCCCACTAAGCAATCTGGACACTCACACAGACTTGATAAAAAATCATAGATGGACAGACATATCCACGTATTTTAGAATCATCTAAAAAAACATTGTGCTGGCACAGAGTAACCTTCAGATTATGATTTGGCTTCACTGGAAGTCTTCCTAGAAGTACAGAATGCACAAATCTCATTAGCATGAGCACCGTAGTTCAGATTATTGTTTTATTTCTCATTGTAGCTAAATAAATTGACATTCTGTTTCTTTAACCTAAACTTGAAGCAGACTGTGAACTTCTTGGAACTAGTTCAACTACTGTGGATATTTCTTTAAGCTCAAAAACTGGAATCTCTCTCACTCCTAATTCAAACACAGTGAAGCCTACTGCTCAGAGTAATTAGAAGACACCCAGCCAAATTTGGAAGCAACTAGCTCAGGTCAAAGTGAATACGTGATTTAGCCTTTGTGTTTAAACCCTTCACTTCTGCCCAGAAAGGTGAAAAAGTCTCTGATGGTGATGCTACTTGAAACACGAACTACAACATTCTGAACCATAGACAGTTCTCCCATGCTGGTCTCTGAATCTAAGCAGTGACGACAGCCATTAGATAGGCATTGCTAAACATGAAGTGCTGACGAGAGAGGATTTACATCCCATTACCAATCCCCTGAGCCACGCCATGGCCCTTTAACTAGACATTTTATCATGTTGGTTGCCGGTCTCTGAATTTTCTCTAATTTGTCTCTTTTTCAACATGTGGTATCTCAAACTAAAAGCAGTTGAAATATGTTCAGGCAAGACTAGTGCCAAGTTGCTGGAAATAATTTTTTGCCTTTTTTTTTTTTTTTTTTTTTTGCTGGTTTAGAACATAATGCTTCCATTAATGCAGACTGATATCACTTTGAAAGGATTTGAGGGATCTTTCTTTTTTAACAAATTATGCTGTTTTGTTGACCTTAATAGCTCTCAAATTCTGTTAAGTGATGGAGTGGCAACCTATAGCTCAAATGCCAAAGTGGTAGATAATTTTGAGAGAGATGAATGAAGCTGGCCTCAGTAGACATTAAGTCCTTCCACTTGTCCCCTCCTCCCAGCTCTCCTCAGTCGATTCACCATCCTCCTTCCTCACAATTCAGCTAGCCCATCTCATCTATATATATCACCTCATCTGAACTAAAGTGTTAAAAGTTAAAGTCTTAGTAGATACAGTCTCACATTCTCCTGCTCCACCTCCCGCCCCCCCACCACCACCACAACTTCCAGCCACTAACTTCTAGGTTTATACTTTTTTTTTGGTTTCTACATTTTTAAAGTGATTCTCAAGTACAGAAAAGAATTTAAAACCCCAAGCAATGAAGTTATTCTATCTGCTATGAGATCAGCATTTACTTGGAAGTTGGGTCCTAAAGTTAACACGAAATACAAAAATCAAGTCTGGTGAAAATGACTATCAGAAATCTTAAGAAGAAGGTGACTGTGGGAGGCAGAATTCTAAAGTTGGCCTCCTGAGAGATTCAATCAAACACTAATCTCCATACCACTGTGAAGGGATTTTACAGATGCAGCCTGTAGTCAGTGGGCTTTAAAATAAAATAGATGGCAGATTAACTGGGTGGGCCTAACCCAATTGAGTGAGCAGAAGAAAGCAGTGTTTCCTCAGGCTGGTAGCAGAAGGAGAAATCAGAGAGATTCAAAGCACTGAAATAAATCAGTAACCTGGGACACCTGGGTGGCTCAGTGGTTGAACATCTGACTTTGGCTCAGGTTGTGATCCCAGGATCCTGGGATCAAGTCCCACATCCCACATCCCACATCCCTGTAGGGAGCCTACTTCTCCCTCTACCTATGTCTCTGCCTCTCTGTGTGTGTGTGTATTTATTCATAAATAAAAATCTTAAAAAAAAAAAAGAAATTGGTAAGCCATTTGCAGGCTTGCAGACAGAAGGCACCACGTAGAAGGGCCAGAGATTGGCCACTAGCTACTGAGAGTGGCCTCTGGCCAACAGCAGCCAGGAAATAAGAGCCTTGGACTTTTAACCATAAGAAACTAAATGAGCCTAGCAGCAGATTTGTCCCAAGTCTCCTAGGTAAGAGCCCAGCCCCTGCCAACACCTTCATTGCAGTCTTTTGAGATTCGAACCAGAGAACTCAACGTATCCCAGATTTTTTACCTAAAGAACTGTGAGGTAATAAAACAGTAAGTAAACTGCTAAGTTTGTGATAATCTGCTCTACAGAAATAGAAAACCAGTACCTTTTAATACAGCAGCATGAGGTTATTTCATTTAAATGAATCTTTATAAGTTTAAATTTCTCTGTCACATGAACTACATATCAAGTACTCCATAGCCTCATGTGGCTACTTGCTACCATATTGGACACTAAAAACTATAGAATCTTTCCACCATCACAAAAAATTCTATTGGACAGTACTACTTTACAAGATCCAAAAGAACCAGTTTTCTTACAGCTTTGGCCCAGATTATTACTTCTTTTTTGAGCAGCAAATGATATAATAGGGTTTAACTAAAAAACCATGTGGTAAGTAAAATATGTATCTTTAATACTGCAATCATACTCAGCCCAGTGAGATGCTCACATCATAGAGAAACAAAGGAAACTAAGACTGATCAGGAGAAATTGATTTCTGCCCTCCATTTCCTGCTTGTGCCCAGATGCATAATCAGTTTGTGAAATGGTCGGTAGAATCTATTCTATTATTTCCACACGATCTCTCTGAACTCCTATAGTTGGACCTGTTTTAGTTAAATGTGCATATGATGTCATTCCATGGACCTATCCTACTCCCTCTTTGCACAGGCTAGCAATCGCGTATCTGGGCCATCTGGGAACAAGAACATGCTGGGACTGACTTTGGAGTATGACCAGCTTGGCAGGAGGAACACTTTGGCTATTTAAGACCAACTCCAGGGAGGTGTGACCTGGGCTAATGGTGTGGGGATAATATTGAGCCGCAGATCAAGGAAGAGCACCCAGGCTTTGAGGCAGCAGTGACTCTAGATATCAATTGAAGTAAATGTTAGGCCACAAAATCGTTTTCCTAAAAGGTGATGAGATTTCAGTCAGTGTTATGCAGCCATTTTTGTCATTTGCATAGAGTTCATGAACAATGATAACAACACAGCTCACTTTCTGGGCCTTTTAAAAACATTTTGCAACAGATGATTTCACCCCATGGGGTATGGTTAGGAATCTCCCCAAGGCTATGGGAAGACTACACAGTAAAATGCCAAAATGTCCTAATAAAAACCTGGAAATCAGATTTTGGTTTAAGCCCTAGCAGAAAAGGAAAATCTAAAGGAATTAGATGAAAGGCCAAATTTAGACTCCAGTCCTTCTAGGGAGATAGAAGGAAAAACCACATACCAGGGCCCAGGGCCTGGGGAAGATGGGGAAGTAGGGAAGCTAGGTAAAAGAGATGCAGTCAGAGGGCTTGACACCTAGACATAGCACCCAGCAGACCACAAATATGCATTAATGGTCAGAAAGTCTATAGTTCCAGGCTCAGATGGGGCCTGCCACTCAGTGAAGTCTGAGATAAATAGGGGATAGTAGACCATTTCTAGACCATTCTTATAAATACGTAGAGAGGGTTTCCTATGTACTACCCAATCCAGTGCCCATTGGCTTATGGCCTAAGGCAGAAGGTACAGACATCACAGACAGTCAAGATAGGCTCAAGCTGACATGGGGATGCTAAGTATGTGGATAGGGCCAGGGAAGGGGGTGTGAGTCTATGGCCCTCCACTCCTGTTCTTGTTGCCAAGCACCCAAAGAGGTTCTTCACCCAGCAAAAGTGGGTCCATTCTTCCTCTCCCCTTGGTTAACTCCTATGTCTATCTTGTAGCACTCCCAGCAGTGACTACCTTTCACCCTGGACTGTGTCTCACCTTGTTTTCAGCTCACTGTCAAACAATCTCAGTTCAGAACCCTTCAGCTTTAGGCCCAGTCCTTTGCATGCATGTATGCAATATATATATGAAGGTAAAATCCTGGTAGTTCATATAACTTTTGTATATGCACACACTTAATGGAAGATTAACCAGGCAAAGCCAGGCATGCCAGGTCTCCTGACTCCTAGTCCAGTGGTCTAGTCAAGCTGCCTTCCAGCAGCTGTTCTAAACTTTTCCAAAGTATTTTCAAAGGTGCTGGTCCCAACATCTTCACACGTTGGTGGGACAGTCATCCATCACCATACCACAGAAAAGAAAATTGAGCTTCAAATAGTAAGTCACTTTTGCATATTTTGTCTCTGTGGTTACTAAAAATTAAGATTGGTTGAAATAAAATTTCCCTCCATGTCACACTCTGGGTCCTCCTTGAAGTGAATTAGATGAAACACATATATTTATTCAACTATGTTCTGAGGAAAACTCTCATCCTTTGCTGTCTCAGTAGATGTTTTACAAAAGAAGTGTTTAGTGGTTAGATCTATTTGGGAAAGGTTGGGTTAAAAAGGGGGATAAATGTAAAACAAAAAGGGAAGGGGTGAGAAATTTTTTTTTAAATTCCCAGAGCCTTTAATATGTAAGAGAACAAAGGTTGGTTATAAGGTATGTGGAATATTTTTCCAGAGAAACAACCATTACCATCTTGAAAATATTAGTGTTCCACAAAACATAGTTTGGGAAACACTGCCATAAAGTTTAGAAACATCAATCATATGACGTGTATTTGTAACGTATGTGAAAGTGCTCTGCAAAACAGTCTATTGAAATTGGTGCCTGCAATCATCTATTCACCCACTTCAGAAATTCTTTTTTTTTTTCACTTAGTTTACTAGATACCTTTCCGTCTAAGGTATTTGTTCCTTCCTGTATTCTTATGCCACATCCCAGTTTCTTCCTACAGAGCCAATAGCAATTTTCTTCATTATCGCTACAGCCTCCTCTGCATTTCTTTTGCACACTGCCTTTCATTCTCTCCTCTATTAGCTTACCATCTTATCTGCCAGTTGGCCCTGTGTATCCTCTTTTCTTAACACTTAGTATTCATTAAGTCTTCATCATGTACTCACTACAGGAATTAGCTGGGATTTAATTCTAGTAGTTTTTTCTATTATCTCCACTGTATCTCTTTTTTAAATTTTCCTAAAAGATAGATTTATTTATTCATTCATTCATTCATTTATTTGAGAGTGCGTGCACATGCACACATGTGCATGAGTGGGAAAGGGGCAGAGGTAGAGGGAGGGAAAGAATGGCAAACAGACTCTGCACTGAGTTCAGAGCTCAACCTCATGACCCTGAGATCATGACCTGAGCTGAAATCAAGTTGGATGCTCAACCAACTGAGCCACCCAGGGCCCCCCCAACTATCTCTATTTTTTAATGCTTAAAAATTATCATATCAAGAATAAGGATTAATTTCATAAATGCATTACACTTGTAAACATTAATAGACACAAAACCAAGAGCTTCCACTATTTGTTTCCAGAGCTGTCATTTGACTCTATCACCCGGATGTATTCCAATTGCCACTTGTATGAATACGGAAAAATTTATCTCTCCTACCTTGATCACTGCCTCACCTACTTTATCCTTTCATTCATATATCCATCCATCCATTTTTTATGAAGCACATACTTACTGAGAATTTCTACATGCTATTGAGGGCCCATTTTGTCAGGCATTGAGGATATCAGGTTTAACAAGACCTGGTTCCCATTCTTGAGGAATATATAGTCTAGCCATAGGAGATAGGCATATAAACAGATGGTTATATACATCCTCATGAGTACTATAAAAGTATGGAAAGATCCTGCTGGAGGACCCAAGAACCTTATGAAGTTGAGTAACCTTCACAGAGAATGCAACTGAAAGTACAAGAGATACAGAATACTTTTGGAATGTGACAATATGATACAGGTTATCAGTTCAACAAGCAGAGAACATTATTTTAATGATGACCTCTGGAAGATGATTTGGACAGAAAACCTAAAGTTAACTTTTCACAGTCCTGGCCTAGGATCCCCAATCCAAATTCAGTTTCTTTTATCCTGCAATAGTGAATGATATGTTTTAAAGCCAACAATGAAAGAGTGGTCTCATTTAGTGGGACAACATTATTTTTGGTATTGATTGTGAGGTGCATAGGGAATTTGGGGAAATGTAATTTCTGATATAGAGATATTTATTTCCTTTGTCCCTCTTTTTGTACCGGGTCTTCAAGTGAACATTTATGAGTTTAATGAGTCCCTGCAGAAGATATCCTTGAGGTAGCCATCATTCAGAGAAACTTTCACAGTCTGAAAAACAGACCAGTGTATAGACATGTGCATGCATAGGAGTTTGCCAAGCAGAGAAAGGAAAGAAGCAGAATCCAAGCAGAGGCACAGCATGAACAAAGGCCCAGAAGAGTGATGGTTTCAGCATGTTTGGGAATTGTTGAGTTCACTCAGGAAGCTCCAGTGCTATGGAGGGAGATGAGGCCAGATGATGTATAAGAGCCAGAACATGATGGAACTTTAAAACAAGCTTGGGAATTTCAACTTTTCCCCTCTGGATAATGGGGAAGCCAAAGGAGGATTAAAGTGAGAGGCTTACATGGTCAAATTTGCATTTTAAGAAGTAAATCTAGTGGTATTCTAGAAGGTAGACCATGCTCACAACAGCTTGGTAAATGAAAACAGGATAAGAAGCTCTTAAGAATGGTCTTGGGATGATGGTGTTAAAGAAAAATGAAAAGTCTGAGCTAAGGTAATTTGAAATGAAGAAGAGAGGCCAATTCATAAAATTATTTCTGAGGGAGCATTAATGGCATATTGGAGCCATGTTGTACCAGCTGGCAATGGTCAGTTGTTACATATTCAGAAATACTGTGAGGTGCCTGGGTGGCACAGTGTGTTAAATGTCCAGCTCTTCATTTTGGCTCAGGTCATGAACTCAGGGTCCTGGGATGGAGTCTCATGTTAGGCTCTGTATTCAATGAGGAATCTGCTTGAGGATTCTCTCTCCCTCTGCCTCTGCCCCCTCCGCCACCTCTCTCACACATGTGCGCTCTCTCTCTCTCTCTCTCTCTCTCTCTCTCTCTTTCTAAAATAAATAAATCTTTTTTAAAAAATAAAGAAATACCATGAGCTGGTTGTTAAACCATTGGTAGCTTGGTAGCTGCAATGGAAATTGGCCACAGAAATTAACACACACTATAAATCAGGGCTTTTTATTTTATTTTATTTTAGTTGACCAGCATACCGCTAAATGGAATGGACAGGATTTGGTGACTAGATATAATGAGCAAGTGGGAGCCATCAGGCTTTGGGGGGCTAGTAACTTTTATAATTTAAAGGATCCTCCTTAAGAATATAGAACTATGAAATTGAAATTAGACATAAATAACAGGAATATTCCTGGAAGCCAGCAATAACTTAAATACACACGGAAGTGACTGCAAACCGCATAAAAATATCCCACTAAACCCAAACTAAATGTGTCCCCAACTCAGCTTCCCCTTAGCCAGACACTAAAAGTGCCCACAACCACCCCAACACCACATCACATGATGGGAAGTATGTCAGAGGAGAAGTCAAAGTGGAAAGAAACAGCAGTCTTAACCCACTGTGGTTAAAATGTCTTACTTTTGCACATTTTACAAAAATATGTAACCATGTGAACCCCTGGTGAGGGCAACTCTCAGAACCTGGGAAAGAGCCCATGCAATTGCAAGAATATGAAGCTTGAGCTTCCTCGGCTTCATGGTAAATTTGGCTCTGAGAGTAAGAGAGGTATCCTAGCCAACACGAAGACCAAGGGACCAGAGGAATGGCTCACTGATTTACTTACTTTTACTCCTCTCTAGTTCTACCACAGATTCAAGATGGCTGGATGGATGGTGACACTACTATCTGAAGAAGAGATGAGAGTGGAGTATCCCTGTAAGATAACAGAGCTCTCTCTCTCTCATTCCTGTTGGAAGCAAACATTGTTCATATTATCACTGTTAACTGTTAACAAGAACTGAACTTAACTGATAACGTTGTCAGGCGCAACATCCCAGAGCCATTTTCAAAAGCACACAGGTTTCTTCCCCCTGTGCACCCTTGGAGAGAGCCACCTGGTCTTCAGCAGTGATGCTCCTGGAGGACATCACAGTGCGGAAAGGTGAAATGTTTCTAGTGCAAGCCAGAATAATCCATTCCAGACACATGTGTAATGCAGGGGAAACAGGTGCAAACAATTGAACCAGCTGTCAGCAAGCTACAGGGATCGCTTTTGATATCTTAATCGTTAGTTGATCCATGAGCCACGTTGGCAGCATCACTGTCATAGCTGACTGCACATCTGTAAACCTTTTCGAGTCTCTTCAGATGTTCATGTGAGTCCGTGAAAAGCCTGACATCACGGGAGACTTAAATTGAACATGATTGCTGCTGTTTCCGTTTTCCTGCCATAGAACCAGACTTGACAAATGCCAATAATTGCGAATTTTTCACTACTGTTTGTCATGTGCCATGCAAGGCAAGAGCAAAGTGAGATCCTCCTGTCCCTGAGAGCATCCTGTCATTGTTGGTTTGAGGAACTGCAATATCCTCTGTCAGATAAGCTATTTGCCTAGTAGCAAGTGTAGGGGGGCTTATGATGTGTTTATCTCAGCCTCTTTGTGGCTTCAACAAACATAATACCCCCATAATCCTCTGGGAAAAGATTTTAAATAGACAAATGTCCACATTGATAAATACCTTCATTCTCCTTTCTATTCAAGAAAAAATGTCATCACTAAGATTAGCTCAATAAGTAATTATTCGCAGTAAGAGGACTGGAAATCAGTGACATTATCTGTAGTGGCCCATTATCTAAGAGATTAATATCAAAAGATTTATATAAAAATCTTTTCATATAAGCTACTATTACTAATTAAGCATATTAGAAAAGAAGTTGCTTGGTTGTATTGGATTCTTTGATTTCTGTTTAGTACTTAAAATCGTATTTTCCTGTTAATATTTTTAGGATTTAAATTTGGAGAATACAACACATTTTAAAGGAAATTCAGAGCTGAGTAAAAATTCAGGCTGTTCCTATTCATTTGGTGACCTTGGGAAAGCATCAGTTTTTGCATCTATAAAAATAGGAATAATAATATCTGGAATGGTTGAGAAGACAGTAAAAGCATATTTAAAGGAATTGGCCAACACCTGATGCACAGTAGAACATCAATACATGGTAGCTAAGGAAAACATGTAGGAAATGCTTATTTCACTTACTCTGGTAAGAGAAGTTAAAATATTTTTTCATGCTTGCTTCATTTCAAAATAATGGAAACAATTACTCAAAAATGTAGACAGGTTACTAGGAAAACATCACAATCCTATCCTAACAATTTGAGATAGGTAAGTGTAAAAATTTTCCTTAAGGGATGACCTCTCTTGCATTTTTTCCCCTGAATTATTTTCTTTTGAAAACTAGTGAACTCATTTAATTCCACATCATTATTTTTGGTGTTCTACCAAAAAAGAAGATGTCATATTTTATATCCACTCTCCAAGAAAAACCTTTAGCTATTCAAGTTTAACAACCTTCATTTTTGTGCAAATGCCAAAAAAAAAAAAAAAGGTTCTGGTAAGTAAAGTGTTTAATTTTCAGGTTATTTTTCATGATTGAATAAAAACATCTTAATAAAAATTAATATGGGAGTATAATTCATTGTCAGTATGCTTTTTAATGAGGAAATTTATATTTTAATTCTTCAATAAGTCTCATACTTAATATTTTTAGACAAAATTTTCTTTATCATTAATGTAATGTCACCTTTCACAATGAAATTCCACTCTTAGATACTGTAATGAATATCATTTCATTGATGAGGGAAAAACCCACTTGTTCTTAAAAATAGGTGGGAAAAATAATTATTATTAATATATTTTTTCTAAAATTTATCAACGTATAAATAATCTTAATAGTTCATTCTCTTCTTTGAAACATCTATAACAACCATAATGAATAGTTGTTGCCTTATAGGCATTACATGCACTGCTGTTGATACCAGCAGATCTTTTATAAATAACTATATCAAGATCTTCCAGAAAGAAAGTGGTACCTATGATGTGGATGATCTCCAACATCTCTCAAATGAATCATAATATCTGTACAGCATTTTAACAATTCCGAAAGCCCTAGGCTAACCTATAAAGAAAGAAAAGCTAAATTATCTCAACATTTTCAATATTTTAATGTTCCTCTTCCCAATCCTGGTGCCCCCTGCCTATGTGCTGGGTGTTGTCACAGTCATTTTATGTACTGCGGACACACTACATACAAATAGGTTCCCTGCTCGCATGGAGCAAGCAGCCAGGTGAGGAAGACAGCTGGTAATCAAATAATCACAAGACTAAAGGTTCACTCTGTAGTCACTGTAATATAGCAAGGAAATAAGAGAATACTTCCTTGTGGAAGTGAAGAGTAAGATGAGCAGACTTAGCTGGGGCATAAGCAAGCCACTCATTCTACTTGCTAAAGGACTACCCTGGAATACCCTAAAGCATATCTGTGACATTCCACAGGATACTCTATCCAGGCCTGCCATTTGATATCATTTCTTCTTCCTTTTTTTCCCCACCTTCCCCTAATCAAACCATTCACTGCTACAAATGGTTTGCCCTTGGCAGACCAAAAGAACTATTATTAATAGAGCGCAAATGTAAAAACATTCATCCCAACATATAAATGACCAATAATAGGGAGAGAAACTATCACTTATTGAACTTCTATGCTGTACCTGGAATTCTACAGAATGCTTTCACATGTTAGATCACTTCATCTTCCCCAAAAACTTCTATTAGAAACATATTATCATGTTCTTTTTCATCAGACAGAGAACCAGAGGCTCAGAGGACTTAGGTAACCCACTCAGATTAAGACAGATGGTAAATAGCAGAGCTGAAATGTAAGTGTCTGACTCTAGTCCAAGTCCTTGTCACTGTACCAATTATGCTTCCACTGTAAAGATCCCATGATCTGTTTGGATGCTAGCTCTTAAACACTTTTTTTTTTTTTTATCATGACTGAATGACTAAATCTGAGACCAATACTGTTCCTTTTACAGGAACTCTGTCAGACCTCTTGGCTCAGATGGAGGCCAACTGAGTTGTTTCCCAGTTACATTAACTATCTTCTACTCCAGCCCAGGAACTAGATATTATTTATTCCTTAATCTCTTACTTGGTTCCCAGATCCAGTTCCTTTGTATCTGAGGGCTTTATTTCCTCCAAATCTTTCAAGGACAGAAGCCCTCCTTCTCATAGTCCTTCACCTATGTTCTTACCCTCTCCGGATCTCCCTAATACAGTCTGTCTGCTCCCTGTACCCATTTTGTTGGTTTCCTTCGACATTGGTCTCTCCCTATCTTCTCTCTCTCGGTAATTTCTTGTCTAATCTGCATAGGTATGGACAAACAATAACTAAATCCAAGGGAAATAAAATTACCTAAGACAAAATTTCATGCAATTTAGCAGACATGTAGAAGATTCTGAAGCAAGAGAACTTTTGTACTGCCCCTCAAAGCTTACCAGATGACTGCTGGTTCTACCTACATTTAAGGCAAGATCTCCATGTAACTCCCCATACAATTAATAACTAATGTTTTGAGACCACTTACTACATACCTGGCTTTGCTCTAAGTATGTTGCATGGATTATCTCAAATAATCTTTGTCATAACCCTTAAGGTAGATACTAGCTACTATTATTTCCACGGGGGAGGAGGATAAGATACATAACTTGCTCAGTATCACACCATTTAGGAATCAATAAAGCTAGTATTTAAATCCAAGCAATATGGCTTAAAAGCCACATGTTTAACTGCATAAGAATAATTTATAATAATTTTAAAAGTATACTTTTAAAGATTATGATAATCCATGTTTACAAGATGCTAACGTTTTGGAAAAAGTTGACAAGTTCAACCATGCCATTCATTCATTCTTTGAATAAATATTTATAAAACCAGAACTATAGGGACGCCTGGGTGGCTCAGTCGGTTAAGCATCTGCCTTCAGGTCAGCCATGATTCCAGAGTCTTGGGATCAAGCCCTGCATCAGGCTCTCTGCTCATTGGGGAGTCTGCTCCTCCCTCTCCCTCTGCTCCTCCCCCCACTCATGCTCTCTCTCTCAAATAAATAAATGAAATCTTCTTTAAAAAATAATAAATAGGCCACCTGGGTGGCTCAAGGGTTGAGCATCTGACTTTGGCTCAGGTCATGATCCCAGGGTTCTAGGATCAAGTCCTGCATCAGGCTCCCCACAGTGAGCCTGCTTCTCCCTCTGCCTATGTCTCTGCCTCCTCTCTCCTGTCTCTCATGAATAAATAAATAAAATCTTTAAAAATAATAATAATAAAATAAAAACAGGAACAATAATATTCTAGGAACTACACACAGAAGTGAACAAGATAGATAAGAGATCTGACCTTATATTCTACTGTTGTGAGATAGATGATAATCAAATAACAAATCAGATAATTTCAAATAATAAAAAATGATACAAGGAAAATATGATTAAATGAGGAAAGCTACTTTTGCTAAAATGATCATGAAAAGTCTTTCAATAAAGGTGTTATTTGAACCGAAAGGTAACTCTGATTCAGCCAATGGTCTGGTGAAGCATTCTAGTTAAAGAACTGTGAGGAAAGATCCTGAGGCAGAAACAGGTGGACTTGAGGAACAGGCAGACATGAAGTAAAGAGAAGAATAGAAGGGAATACCAAAGAAGTGAGTCCAGCTAGCTCATGCAAAGCTTTGTTGGCCCTATCAATGAAGTCTGGACTTTATTCTAAGAGCAATGAAAAACCATCAAGGATGTTTATGTAAGGGACCTTAAAGGATCTCTCTGGTTTCTTTGTAAAAAGAGGATTAACTGGAAAAATATTTTAAAGGATTTAACTATATCTCAATTAAAAAACATTTTAATAAAGGATTGGTTGGGGATAGAAAAGAATAGAAGTAGGGAGAACAATAGGGAATCTCCTGCAGTTGTCCAGGCAAATGATAACAATGGCTTGAACTAGGGTTTTGAACATAATATCTAAAGAAATAGCTAGATAGTTACTTGAAAGTAGGACTTCAAATACATCTGGATGGATTGGATGTGGGGAATGAGGGAAAGGGAGTAATCAAGGATGGAACCAATGGTAAAAAAAAAAAAAAAATGGAGTGCACTGCATCCCACAATGTCATCTATCCCATTTCTCATTAATTCTAATCAACGAAATCAATCAAAAACAATGAATACATTCTTGGGCATTACAATGTGATGACATGAATCTACGAATGATATGAAGATACAAAACTACAAGTTAAAAATTAAGGTACATTGCTGTTTCAGGTTGGATTCTCTAGAGGCAGATACTGATGAGGAATTTGCAGAGCTAGATATTTATTAAGGATCCATACCTTGAAAGAAAAGAAGTGGAACCAGGATTGGGCAAATGGAGAATCTGAACTGCAATTTAAAGATGACTAATTCTTGGCCAACCTGGTAGGGAGCCCTGGAGTGATACTTCCCATTGGAAATAACCTCCACCTCTTAAGTCATAGGATGTGAGGTTTCTGGGAAGGGTGTGACTTCTGGCAAGGCAATCCTCAGTAGTTGAGGCAGGCTCTTTAAAAGATGGTGCCCAAATACAATCTACTGATGACACTCTCCATGGTTGAGCAGCAAATCCTTCCTTAAAAGGGACTTAAGTGGAGTATCCACCACAATTCTACTTTATATCTTGTATACTTAACAAAATTTCCAAGACAGCCCCTTTACAAATATTTGGTGACATTATATACCATGTATCAGATAATAGGTTCCCATTATTAGTTCAGAACATGTGTTTTTGCAGGGCACCTGGATGGCTCAGTCAGTTAAGCACCCAACTCTCGATTTTAGCTCAGGGCATGATCTCAGGGTACTAATACAGAGCCCTGTGTTGGGCTCCATGCTGGTAATGGAGCCTGCTTAAGATTCTCTCTCTCCTCCTCCTTCTACCCCTTCCCTCCCACTCACTCTTTTCTCTCGGAAGGAAGGAAGGAAGGAAGGAAGGAAGGAAGGGAGGGAGGGAGGGAGGGAGGAAGGAAGGAAGGAAGGAAGGAAGGAAGGAAGGAAGGAAGAAAGAAAGAAAGAAAGAAAGAAAGAAAGAAAGAAAGAAAGAAAGAAAGAAAGAAAGAGTATTTGTGGTACATATACTTGATGAGGGGAGGGAAGGCCAATTCAGACTCCATTTATCTTCCTTTATCTTCCTGTTATAGGTTGCCCTATAGCAGATCTGATATAAGGGAAATAGGGGCCAAGAAGCTCTACTCCTGGAGTTCGGGAAAGGATTCAGTCCAATGCCATATCTACAGAAGGTGCAAAACACCTGTGAAGGCCATACCCCTAAAACCTAGGTTCTCAGGTGCCTGCCTAAAACTGAGGCTTAATCAGGATATCAGAGAATGCTCTACTACCTCTCTTCCCATGCATCTGAGTAAAAATAACAATGAAATATAGGTGAGAGAGTTTCAAAAAGACAGACTCTCTGAGGAATAGTGCAATAGATAAGACGCAAAGCCAAACAAAGAGACCACTATAACCTTGATATCAAAATTGAATTTTTCAAGGAAATAAAATATATGGTCTAATCTCTTTCATGAATAATCCTAAATATATGTATATATGGTAAAACAAATATGCATGTATATGCAAACTGAAGCCAGTATTGTATAAATAGACTTTTATATCATAACAAAATTGGTTACATTTCAGTAATTCAAAGATAGCTTAACATTTGAAAATCAATCAATGTAATTTCCCACATTTAAAGAATAAAAGAGGGCAGCCCAGGTGGCTCAGCGGTTTAGCGCTGCCTTCGGTCCAGGGCGTGATCCTGGAGACCCGGGATCAAGTCCCACATCAGGCTCCCTGCATGGAGCCTGCTTCTCCCTCTGCCTGTGAATCTACCTCTGTGTGTGTGTGTGTGTGTGTGTGTGTGTGTGTGTGTCTCTAATGAATAAATGAATAAAATTTAAAAACAGAATAAGACTACCTTAATCTGATAAAGTATATCTGCCAAAAAAGTTTGTAACAAACATCGTCTTTAATGGTGAAATGTTGGAGACCTGCCTCTGAGATCTACATCAAAATAAGAAGGCCCTCTAACACTGTCTTTATTTAGCAATATATTTTTTTAATTTTTATTTATTTATGATAGTCACAGAGAGAGAGAGAGAGGCAGAGACATAGGCAGAGGGAGAAGCAGGCTCCATGCACCGGGAGCCCGACGTGGGATTCGATCCCGGGTCTCCAGGATCGCACCCTGGGCCAGAGGCAGGCGCCAAACTGCTGCGCCACCCAGGGATCCCTAACAATATATTTAAATCTTAACCAAAGCAAATACAGCAAGATAAAGAAATAAAAGTTATAATATGGAAAAGAAGAAATAAAACTCATTATTTACAGATGACATTGTCGTATAAATAAAAAAAATCCCAAAGAAGTTACAGATTAATGGTTAGAATTAAGTGTATTTAGCAAGACTCATGGACATTAGGGTAACACACACACACAAATGAACAACACACCAATCATCAGTAGTAACCAGTTAGAAAATAAAAATGTTTAATAATACCAGTAACATCAGCATTGAAAGTATCAAATACCTAGGAACAAGTCTCATGAAAGATGCACAAATTTCTGCATGGGAAACTGCAAACCATTACCGAAGGAAATTAAGAAAGACCTAAATAGGCACGAACTTCTGGGAAGATGGTAGAATAGAAGGATCCTAAGCTCACCCCATCCCACAGACACACCTAGATAATAGCCACATTAGTGCAACCAACCCAGAAAATACCCAAAGACTAGCAAGACAGATTTCCACAGTTAATTGTAGAGAGGAACCCACATAGCAAAGGATAGAAGGGGTGTAGTTGCGGTAGAACCAAATTCCTGGAAAGACTAACCACAAACAGGAGGGATGCCACAAGCACAGAGAAGAGAGAGGAGCAGACCCTATGCCAGGCACCCCAGACATGGGGGACCTGTACTGGGAAGATGAGTACCTTAGCATTTGGATTTCAAAACAAGTGGGTCTTAACTTCAGGAGGTTTTACAATCAGCAGGGCTTCATTCTGGGTACTTTAAAAATCATTAGGCTTAACTCTGGGAGAAGGCCAGGAAACTGAGTCTCTGCTCTCAATAAGCCAGCATAATGAACAACCCCACCAGAGATACAGCACAGAAGCAGCAGTTTAAAAATTACCTGAGATATATGAGAAGGAGATTTATTTATTAATTTCAGAACATGTGTTGGAGGAGCAGGAACCTTTAGAAAACTTCTCAAAAAAAAAAAAAAAGACTTATTAGCAGGCAGCATATCTCTCCCTTACCCCCAGCCTAGATACTGGGACACTTGCAGTAACCAGTATGAACACCTTCTGTCTACCTTGCTAACACACATTCCCTATACTCACATTCTCCTGCAGATCCAACCACTCAGCAGGAGGGAGTCCCTCCAAAGGTGTTCCTGTCAGGTCACATCCTGCAAACAGCCCCAGGAGGAGCCAGCACAACTCTAAAGAAACTCTTGCCCTAGGGAAAGGGGAACATAATCATATACACACCAGTTCCAGTGCAGCCCCAGAAGACAGACTGGGGGTAAACATATGATCTGACTGCTGGCCCTGCTCACCAACAAAAATCTCTCAGGGGGGAACACAGGGAGAACACCTGCAGTTTGGTGTGACCACAGTTCCAGCAACTAGGCTGAGGGGCAGGCATCTGATCTGACTGCCGACACTGCCCAACTATAAGCCCACAGTAGCCCCAAACTGGCCTCTTCACAGCACAAGGACCAAACCCTGCACCCACAACATGCAAAGTGGGCCATTTCATCCCACTGGACTGAAGGCAAATGAGGCTCAGCCACAACTCTAGGATGCATTCAACCCACCTAGGAGACACCCCTGAAATACCTGGTTCTGGTGAACAGGGGTCATTGCAGTGCAGGGCATCACAGGATTTCTTATTCATAAAGTTACTCCTTTCAAGACCAGGAGATGTAGCTGAATTTCATAAGAAGAAATAAACACAGTGTGTTAGAGAAAATGAGGAGACAAGGAATATGTACCAATGAAAAACAGGACAGAACCACGGCAAAAAATTTAAATGAAATGAAGATAAGCAACATGCCTGAAAATGAATTCAAAGTAATGGTCATAAAGATATTTACTGGACTTGAGAAAAGAGTAGAGGATCTCAGTGAGACCTTCAACAAAAAGATAAAAAATATAAAAAAGGGCAAATCAGTGACAAAGAACTCAAATATTGAAATTAAAAATACACTAGAGGGAATCAATAGCAGATTAGAGAAACCAGAAGACCTGGAAGATAAGAGTAAGAGAAAGCAACCAAGCTACATAGCAAAAGGAAAAAAGAACAATAAATGAAAATAGGTTAGGGGAATTCAGTGGTATCATCAAGCATAACAACTTTCATATTATAGGGATCCTAGCAGAAGAGAGAGTAAAGGAGGCAGAAAAGTTATTTTAAAAAAATAACAGCTGAAAACTTCCCTAATCCAGGGAAGGAAACATGCCTTATGATCTAGGATGCACAGAGAGCCCCCAGCAAAATCAACTCAAAGAGGTTCACATCAAGACACAAAATAATTAAAATGGCAAAAAGAAGTGATAGAACTTTTAAAGCAGTGAGAAAAAAGAAAATAGTTACATACCTACAATAGTTACATACATACACAAGAAAACCCCATAAGGCCATCAGCTAATTTTTAAGCAGAAACTTTGCAAGCCAGAGGGAGTAGCATGATATATTCAAAGTGCTAAAAGGAAAAAAATGTGTAACCAAGAATACTCTCTCCAGCAAGTCTCTCATTAGGAATAGAAGGAGAGAGAAAGGGTTCCCAGACAAATAAAACTTAAAGTAGTTCAGCAACACTAAACCAGTCTTACAAAAAACATTAAAGAGCATTCTTTGAGTATAAAGGAAAGACTATAATCAGGAGTGAGAAAATGATGAAAGGAAAAAATTTCACAGGTAAATACAAACACAATAAAAGTCTGATATAAAACCAGTATGGAGGTTAAAGCACAATAGCAATAAAATCAATCACACCTATAAAAATCAGTCATAGGATTCACAAAATTAAAGGATGTAAAGACATCATATACATAAAACAAAGTGGGGGAAAAATATAATGTTTTAGAATGAGTATGAAACTGAAAATAATCACAAGAAAAATTCTGGAAAGCACACAAATACATAGACGTTAAATAACATGCTACAAAACAATGAATTGGTCAACCAAAGAATCAAAGAAGAACTAAAAAATATGTAGAGGCAAATGAAAACAAAAACACAATGGTCCAAAAAATTTGGGATGCAGCAAAAGCTATTCTAAGAAGGAAGATTATAACAATTCAAGCCTACCTCAAAAATCAAGAGAAGTCTCAAATGAACAACCTACCTTTACACCTAAAGGAGCTAGAAAAAGGAGAAAAAAACAAAGCCCAAAGCCAATAGAAGAAAGGAAATAATAGAGATGAGAGCAGAAATAAACGAAATAGAGACTAAAAAACAATAGAACTGATCAGTGAAACAAGAAGCGGGTTCTTTGAAAATACCTACAAACCTGATAAACCTTTACCCAGATTCATTAAAAAAAAGAGAGGGTTAAAATAAAATCAGAAAAAAAGGAGGAGAGGTAACAGTTGACAACACAGATACAAAGCATTATAAAAGAACATTATGAAAAGTTATATGCAAAGTGGACAACCTAGAAGAAGTGGATAAATTCCTAAAAACATATAACCTTCCAAAATTGAAACAGGAAGAAATAGAAAATTGGACAGACCGATTACTAGAAATGAAATTAAATCAGCAGTCAAAAAATTCCCAACAAACAAAACTCCAGGGCCAGATAGCTTGACAGGTGAATTCTACCAAACATTTTTTTTTTTTTAAATACATGCTGGTAGTTTTTTTTTTTTTTTTTTTAATAATTTTTTTTTTAAATTTTTATTTATTTATGGTAGTCAGAGAGAGAGAGAGAGGCAGAGACACAGGCGGAGGGAGAAGCAGGCTCCATGCACCGGGAGCCTGACGTGGGATTCGATCCCGGGTCTCCAGGACCGCGCCCCGGGCCAAAGGCAGGCGCCAACCGGCTGCGCCACCCAGGGATCCCCTCTACCAAACATTTAAAGAAGAATTCATCTCTATTATTCTCAAGCTATTCCAAAAAATAGAAGATGAAGGAAAACTTCCAAATTCATTCTATAAGGCCAGCATTACTCTAATACCAAAACCAGATAAAGACAGTACCAAAAAAAGAAAACTACAGGTCTGTATCTCTGATGCACATAGATACAGAAATCCTCAGCAAAATTAGCAAACTGAATTCAACAATACACTGTAAGAAATAATTCACCACAATCAAGTGGAATTTATTCCAGGGATGCAAGGGTGGTTCAATATTTGCAAATCAGTCGATGTGATACATCACTTTAACAAGAGAAAAGATAAAAGCCATAGGATCATCTCAATAGATTTAGAAAAAGCATTTGACAAAGTACAACATCCATTCATGATAAAAACCCTCAACAAAGTAGATTTAGAAGGAACATAACATACTAAAGACCATATATGAAAATTTCATAGCTAACATTGTACTTCATGGTGACAAACTAAGAGCATTTCTTCTAAGACTAGGAACGAGGATGTCAACTCTCACTACTCTTATTCAACACAGTACTAAAAGTCTTAGCCACAGAAATCAGATAACAAAAAGAAATAAAAGGCATCCAAATTAATAAGGAAGAAGTAACATTGTCACTATTTACTGACAACATGATACTATATAGCAAAAACTCTAAAGATTCCACTAAAAATTATTGGAACTAAAAAATGAATTCATTGAAGTCACCGGATACAAAATTAATATACAGAAATTTGTTGCACTTCTATTTACTAATAATGAAGTATCTGAAAGAGAAATTAAGATGATAATCACACTTACAATTGGACCAAAAATCATAAAATATCTAGGATTAAACCTAATCAAGGAGGTGAAAGATCTTTACTCTGAGAACAATAAAACATT
Organism: Vulpes lagopus; assembly: GCF_018345385.1. Lineage (NCBI taxonomy): Eukaryota > Metazoa > Chordata > Mammalia > Carnivora > Canidae > Vulpes > Vulpes lagopus. The sequence continues at coordinate 60,486,970 of NC_054832.1, forward strand.
GATGAAAGAAACTGAAGATGACACAAACAAATGGAAAGATATTTCATTCTCATGGATTGGAAGAACAAATATTGTTAGAAAGTCCATATTACCCAAAGCAATGTACAGATGTAATGCAATCCCTACTAAAATACTAACATTTTTCATAAAACTAGAACAAAAAATACTAAAATTTGTATATAACCACAAAAAAAATCCCAAAAAACAAAATCTATCTTAAGAAAAAACAAAGCTGGAGGAATCACAATCCCAGATTTCAAGAGGTGCTACAAAGCTGTAGTAATCAAAATAGTATGGTACTGGCACAAAAAATAGACAAATAGATCAATAGAACAGAATAGAGAGCCCAGAAATAACCTTACACTTTATGGCTAATTAATCTTTGACAAAGGAAGTAAGAATATACAATGGAAAAATGACAGTCTCTTCAGTAAATGATGCTGGGAAAACTGGACAGCTACAGGTAAGAAAAAAAAGAAACTGGACCACTTTCTTACACTATATGCAAAAATAAACTCAAAATGGATTAAAGACCTACATGTGAGACCTGAAACCATAAGAGTCCTAAAAGAAAACATGGGATTAACTTCTTTGACAATGGCCAGAGAAATATTTTTCTAAATATGTCTCCTCTAGCAAGGGAAACAACATTTTTCTAAATATGTCTTCTCTGGCAAGAACCACACCAAAATAAAAAGCTTTTACACAGTGAAAGAAAACACTAACAAAGCAAAAAGGTTATCTACTGAATGGGAGATGTGGGCAAATGATAATCCAATAAAGGTTAATACCCAAAATATATAAATTTTACTTACACAACCCAATATGGCAAAAATATAAATAAATAAATAAATAAATAAATAAATAATCAATCGATCAATCTAGTTAAAAATGAGCAGGAGACCTGAAAAGACATTTCTCCAAAAAAGACATACAGATGCCAACAGACTCATGAAAAGATGCTCAAAATCATTAATCACCAGGGAAATCCAAATTGAAAGCACAATGAGATACTACTTTATGCTTGCCAGAATGGATAAAATAAAAAGAACACAAGAAATAAAAAGTGTTGGTAAGGATGTAGAGAAAAAGGGACTTTCATATACAATTGGAATGAGTAAATTAGTGCTACCACTGTAGCAAACAGTATAAAAATTTCTCAAAAACTGGGACGTTTGGGTGGCTCAGTGGTTGAGTATCTGCCTTTGGCTCAGGGCGTGATCGCAGGGTCCTAGGATTGAGTCCTGCATCAGGCTCCCCAAGGAGAGCCTGCTTCTCCCTCTGCCTATGTCTCTGCCTTTTTCTGTGTCTTTCATGAATAAATAAATAAAATCTTTCTTAAAAATTCTCAAAAACTTGGAAGTATAATTACCATATGATCCAGTTAATTTTACAACTTGATATTTACCCAAAGAAAACAATAACACTAATAAAAAAGGATATATGGACCTATATTTATTGCAACATTATTTACATTAGCCAAGATATGGAAGCAACTCAAGTGTTTATTCATAGATGAATGGATAAGAAGATGTGATATATATATATATATATATATATATATATATATATAGTGGGATATTAATTCATCCATAAAAAAGAATGAAATATTCCCATTTTCAATAACATGAATCAACCTAGAGGGTACAATGCTAAGGAAAATAAGTCAGTCCAAGATCATATCATATGATTTCACTCATATGTAGAATTTAAGAAACAAAACAAAGAAAAAAAGAGGAAAACAAAACAAAACAAACAAACAAACAAAAAAAACAGACAAATACAGAGAACAAACTGGTGGTTGCCAGACAGCCAGTGGATGGAAGGATCAGTGAAGGAGATAAAAGAGATTAAGAGTACATTTATCTTGATGAGCACTGAAAAATGTATAGAATTGTTGAATCATTATACTGTATATCTGAAACTAATATAACTCTGGAAGTTAATTATACCTGAATTGAGAAGAAGAAAGAAAAAAGACCTAAATAAATGGAAGAATATATCCTGTGCATGGATTGGAAGACTCAATATTATTTAATAAAAAAAAAAAAGGTTAATTCTTCACAAATTTATCTATTGATTCAGTACAATGCCAATTCAAAACCCAACAAAATATTTTCTGGAAATGATTCTAAAATTTTTATATAAATGCCAAAAGCCAAGAATAGCCAAGATAATCCTGAAGAAGGAAAATAATGTTGTAGGACCCTTACTATCATATTTTGAGACATTATAAATCTATAATAATTAAAATAGAGTAGTTTTTTTAAGATTACAGTACTCAGAATCTCCAGGCAGTCTACCATCCATGTTCAAAAATAAACTAATGGAAAAGAATAAATAATACAGAAACAAACTCAGACTTATGTAATCACTTGATTTGTCTAAGATGGAACTGTGCTGAAATAAAGAATGGATGGTGAATAATACTAAATCAACTAAATGTTCATTTCAAAAGAAATTAATCTTTATCCCTACTTCGCTTTATACACAAAAATCAATTCTAAATGGGATGTATAATAATGTAAAAGGTGATAAAACTCAGTCTAAAAGGTAGCACAAGAAAATACCTTCACATCCTCAATAGGAAAGCACTTTTGAAACTGGTTACAAAAACAGTGACCATAAAGGAAAAGATTTATAAATTGGACATAATTGAAATAAGGGACTCCTTTTAATTAAAAGACATCATTAAGAGAGTAAAAAGGCAAGCCAGTGAATGGGAGTAGACATTTGTAATACATGTAGCCAAGAAAAGATGTATACGCAGAATATAAAGAGTTCCTACAAATCAACAGAAGAGAAACAGACTACCCAATAGAAAAATGGGCAAAGGATTTATGCAAGCCACTTCACAAAACAGGATATCTAAATGGCCAATAAGCCTCATAAGTCAAAAGGGAAACAAAAATCAAAGCCACAATGACCAGCCCACCAAATACCACCCACCAGATCGAAAAATGAAGACTAACAATATAGGAGCACCTGGGTGGCTCAGTTGATTAGTTGTCCAACTTTTGATTTTGGCTCAGGCCATGATCTCAGGGTTGTAAGATCAAACCCCAGATCAGGCTCTGTACTGAGCACGAAGCCTACTTAAGATTCTCTCTCTCCCTTTCTCTCTTGCCCCTTCCCATTCCCCCCGGCTTTCTCTCTCTCTCTCTCTCTTTCTCTCTCTCTCTCTCTCTCTCACACACACACACACACACACACACACACACACACACAGACTGACAAGGTAAATATTAACAAGTATGCAAAAAAACTGGAACTCACATATAGTACAAAAAGAAGTATAAATTGGTATAGCCATTTTAAAAAAAGTTTGTCAATACCTACTAAAACTAAATACATGTATATTCTATGATTCAGAACTTCCACCACCATGTATATAGTCAACAAAAATGTGTACATCTGACACCAAAATATGTTGTTAAATGTCAGGGTATATAATAGTTTCCAAAAAATGAAAACAACTCATGTGTCTATCAACACCATAATAAGTTATGGTATATTGATACAAGTAATACTATCAGCTATGAAAATGACTGCTATTATATACAATATAGATAAAATTCAAACATAATGCTGAATGTCAGAAAACAGACATGAGACTATATTAAAAAAGAATGCATATTATATGATCCCATCTATATATAGTTCCAAAATAAGCAAAATAACCTATGGTTTTAGAAGTCAAATTAGTTACCTTAATGGAGGAGAAAAACTTGGAACTGGGGATGGATCTAGGTAGAAGATTTTGGGGGCTGGCAATATTTTCTTTCTTGATCTTTCTTTCATGATCTGACACAGGTATGTTACCTTGTAACAATTCATCAAGTTGTGCCTTTATTGTTAGCGTTCTTTTATGTATGTTGAATCCTATTTAAAAAACTAAAAAGAATATAAACAAAGACTCTATGACCTACTTCCATTTCTAGTTAATAGTTTTCTAATTACTGGAAAATTTTCTTTTCTATGCTTTTCTTTATCATAAGTATGCCATTTTTCCTCTAGAAATATGAAGAAGAAATTATTATTACATATTGTTATACAAATCTGTTAGGTACATTATTATATATCAGATGTATAATCTGCCTCAGTAATGCTCTTCAATTATTTCCAATAATTGTCAATTGCAATTTTCACTATCTAGTAATACTTTTTGTTTTATTCAAGCTAACCTTAATATGTATTTTATTTTCCCTCTACTCTCTGAGAAGACTTTCTCTTTTTTTAAGCATATATTTATTTAGATCGAGAGAGAGAGATCATGAGTGGGGATGGGGGGGGCAGAGTGAAAGGGAGAGAGAGAATACCAAGCAGGCTCCACACTGAGCACTGAGCACAGAGCCCCATGATGGGTTGATCTCATCACCCTGAGATCATAACTTGAGATGAAATCAAGAGTTGGAAGTTTAACCAACTGAACCACCCAGGCACCCCAGAAGATTTTCAACATTTGAAAAAATTGTTGTTTCTTGAAGACTCTTGGTTCTCAATTGATAAACATAAACATATATAAACATCACAAGGGGAACTTGTTTAAAATACATGCTTCTTATGCACAGCAGAAACTGACTCAGCGGGATTTGGGATAGACATTGAGAATGTTCATTTTCACATATACCTCAACTGGTTGTGATGCAATTGATCTTCATAACTCTTTGGAAAATATTCTTATGAACCATTCATTTTGATTATTTTTAATTCTCCATGAGTTCTTGCTTTTATGTGTGCTACAAAACTTTCTACTAGTCTGTATTATTTTGGGAAAACAGTGTGAGAAGTCAGGGCAAGGATTATATTCTTTGTTATTTAAATTTAATTGCTTAATCTTTATTGTTTAATTATTTCAACATGTCAGAAGATACAGTAGAAATTTCTTAAAGTATTAAAAAAAGGATTATTGAAATTCTCTTGGCTTCTGTGATACTACTGACTTCTTTAGCAGTTCTCAGTTTCCCTTGCAGATTCTTTTCTCCCTCTCACTTTGGCCCATTTTCTCTCCCTGTTCTATATATTTTCTCTGGGTAATCTCATGCATGTCTGTGGTTTCAACTATCATTAATATGATGACAATTTCTAATTTTTTCAGTCTGAGCTCCAAACAAGACTATCCAATTGCCTGTTGAAAATGTTCATTAAATTATCCCTTGAGAGGCATGCCTGGATGGCTTAGTTGGTTAAGCCTTCAGTTGAGGTCATGAACCCAGGATCCTGTGTTCAAACCCCATGTCAGACTCCACGCTCTGCAGGGAGTCTGCTTCTCTCTCCCCCTCTGCTGCCCCCTTGCTTGTGTGCTCTCTCTCAAATAAATTTGCATATTCATATTTCACACTGCTTCCAGTAATGTTATAAAACCACAAACTACAAGCACAGTCATTCTGAACCAGATACAATTTTCTTTCTGCCTCATCTAACATATATGTTTTGCCATGTATGGCTCACTTTGCCTTTAACACCCTCTTCCCCCATCCTAGTGTCTTACTAATTCACACTGACTTTCAATTGTTGACTTAGGTATCAACTTGTCCTTCAGGCTTCCCTGGCCTCTGACTTAGATGCCAGTCCTCTGCATGTCCCTACTCTCTCACATATATCTTCACTTCTCTCATAGCATGTGGTCATGATTGGCCTATTTTCTCTCTTTCCAACTAAAATTTTCTGACTTTACTCAAGTCTCTACCTTAAAAAAACTTCCCTGACTATCCTACTTAAAACATCATTCAACAACCCCCTAGTTTTATCACTCTCTATTCTTTTACTCTGCTTTACTTTTGCTCATAGTATTCACAACCACCCAAGAAAGTATTATCCATTCATTTGTTCATCTATTTAGTTTCAGATTTCCCACATATGATATATATTCCATGAGAGCAATATCTTATTTTACCATTGTATTTCCATAACCTAGATGAGTCCCTGACACATAAATGCTAAATAAATATATGATAGGCAAATAAAAGTACATGTTCTTTCTATATGAAATTTCCAACTTTTACCTCATTTTATCCTCAGCACTCAGAACTCATGTTACTAGCACAAAGTATATATCTAATAAATATTTGGTGAATTAACAGAGGAAGGGAAACTTCTAAATTAATTCTAAGGCCTACATTATTCTGATACCAAAACCAGATAAAGACTCTACTAAGAATGAGAAATATAGGCCAAAATCCCTTATGAATACGGATGCAAAAATTCTCAATAAAATACTAGCAAACCCAATCTAACAATATATTTTTTTAAAATTACACTCTAAAATCAAGTGGGATTTACTCCTGAGTTGCAGGGCTGGTTCAATATTCACAAATCAATCAACATGATACACATTATTAAAAGAAAGTATAAGAGCCATACAATCAGGCAGCCTGGGTGGCTCAGCAGTTTAGCTGAGCAGGGCATGATCCTGGAGACCTGGGACCGAGTCCCACGTCAGGCTCCCTGCATGGAGCCTGCTTCTCCCTCTGCCTGTGTCTCTGTCCGTGTGTGTGTGTGTGTGTGTGTGTGTGTGTGTCATGAATAAATAAATAAAATCTTTAAAAAAGAGCCATACAATCATTTCAAGAGACACAGAAAAAGCATTTGACAAAATACAATCTCCATTCATGAAAAAAACTCTCAACAAAGTTTAGAGGGAACATACTTCAACATAATAAAAGCCAACTATAAAAAGCCACAGTTAATATCATCCTCAATGGGAAAAAACTGAGAGCTTTTCCTCTATGTTTAGGAATAAGACCGGTATATCCACTCCTACCACTATTTCTTACCATAGTACTGTAAGCCTCAGCAATCAGACAACAAAAAGAAAAGACAACCAAATGGGTAAAGAAGCAGTCAAACTTTCACTATTTGTGGATGAAATGATACACTATCCAGGAAACTCAAAGACTCTACCAAGAAATTGCTAGAACTGATAAACAAATCCAGTAAGGTCTCAGAATACAAAAATCAACATTAAGAAGTCTGTTGCATTTCTATATCTCATAATGAAGAAGCAGAAAGAGAAATTATGAAAATAATCCCATTTATAATTGCACCAAAACCAATAAGATACCTAGGAATAAGTCTAACCAAAGATGTGAAAGATTTGTACTCTAAATAAACTATAAAACATTGATGATAGAAATTGAAGATGACAAAAAGAGGTGGAAAGATCTCTTTGCTCATGGGTTGGAAGAACAAATATTGTTAAAATGTCTATACTACCCAAAGCAGGCTACAGATTTAATGCAATCCCTTTCAAAATACCAAAAGCATTCTAATTCACAGAACTAGACAAACAATCTTAATATTTGTATAGAACCACAAAATACCTCAGAGTCAAAACAATCTTTAGAAAGAACAACAACACTAGATATATCACAACCCCAGATTACAAGATATACTACAAAGCTGTAGTAATCAAAACAGTATGGTACTGGTACAAAAATAGACACATAGATCAAGAGAAGAGAAGACCCAAAAATTAACCCACAACTATATGGTCAATTAAACTTCAACATAAGAGGAAAGAATATCCAAGGGGAAAAAGGCAGTTTCTTCAACAAATGTGTTGGAAAAACTGGACAGCAACATGCAAAAGAATGCTATTGGACCACTTTCTTACACCAGACACAAAAAGAAATTTAAAATGGATTAAAGATCTAAAGGTGAGACTTGAAACCATAAAAACTCTAGAGGAGAACACAGGCAGCAACCTCTTTGCCATCAGCCACAGCAAGTTACTTCTAGATATGTCTCCTGAGGGAAGGGGAACAAAAGCAAAAATAGACTACTAGGACTTCATCAAAATAAAAACTTCTGCACAATGAAAGAAATAGTCAACAAAACTAAAAAGCAACCTACAGAATGGGAGTAGATATTGCAAATGACATATCTGATAAAGGGTTAGCATCCAAAATATATATATAAAGAACTTATAAAACTCAACACTCAAAAAATAGATATTCCAATTTTTAAAAGGGTAGAAAACATGAATAGACATTTTTCCAAAGACATACAGATGGCCAACAGACACATGAAAAGATGCTTAACATCACTGAAGACCATCAGAGAAATACAAATGAAAACTACAATGAGGTATCACCTCATACTTGTCAGAATGGCTAAAATAAACAAGAAAGGCACCTGGGTGGCTCAGTGGTTGATCATCTGCCTTCAGCTCAGGTCATGATCCCAGGATCCTGGGATCAAGTCCCACATCAGACTTTCCACAGGGAGCCTGCTTCTCCCTCCACCTATATCTCTGCCACTCTCTTTATCTTTTGGGAATAAATAAATAAAATATTTTAAAAATAAATTAAAAACACAAGAAACAAAAAGTGTTGGTAAGGATGTAGAGATAAAGAGACTCTCTTGCAGGGTTGGTGGAAATGCAAACTGGTATAGCCACTCTGGAAAACAGTATAGATGTTTCTCAAAAAGTTAAAAATACACAAGAACCAATTGTAGTACTAAGCATTTACCCAAAGAATACAAAAATACTAATTCAAAGGAATACATGTACCCTGATGTTTATAGCAGCATTATCTACAGTAACCCAATTATGGAAGCAGCCCAGGGTCCATTAAATAATGAATGGATAAAGAAGATACGTATATAAATACACACACACACGTATTTCCATATATATATGCATACATATACATATATGTGCAAATGGAATATATATAATGGAATATTAACCATAAAAAAGTGAAATCTTGCCATTTGCAAAGACATAGTTGGAGCTAAAGAGTACAATGCTAAGTGAAATAAGTCAATCAGAGAAAGACAAATACCATATGATCTCACTCACAAGTGGAATTTGGAAAAACAAATAAGCAAAAGGAAAAAAGAGAGAGAGAGAGAGAGAGAGAGAGAGAGAGAGAGAGAGAAGCCAAGAAACAGACTCTTAACTACAGAGAACAAACTGATGGTTACCAGAGGGGAGAAGGTAGGGGGATGGGTGAAATAGGTGATGAGGATTAAGGAGTGCACTTGTGATGAGCACCAAGTGTCCTGTGGGAGTGTTAAATAGCTATACTGTACACCTGAAACTAATATTACACTTTATGTTAACTAATTGGAATTTAAATTAAAAAAAAAAGAAGGAAGAGTTGTATGAACTATATAAAGTGATTTCTAGGAAGTATTGTTAAGTTAAAAAAAAAAAAACACCCAATGTAATTAAGGTTACTAATTAGCTGCCCTTAATAGGGGGAGATTATCCTGGATTACCCAGGTAGGCACAATATAATCACATGAGCCTTTAAGAACAAAGGAGAAAACAGGAAAACAGAAGAGACGCAACAGAAGAGGTCAGTGAGTTCACATTAGTTGCTGCTTTTGAGGATGAAAAAAAGAGCCATAAGCCATAGAATATGGATGGTCTGCAGAAGTAGTGCACAGCCTCTGGCAGACTAGCAAGGACACAGGCTCCTCAGTCCTACAACCACATAGAATTGAATTCTGCCAATAATTTGCATTCGCCTGAAGGCTGATTCTTTCTGAGAGCTGCCAGATAAGAGCCCAGGCCAGCTGACAGTTTTAGTTCAGCCTTGTGAAACAGAACAGAGAAGCCAACTGAGCCACCCAGACTTCTGACCTACAGAACAGTGAGATAATAAACTTGTGTTGGTTTAAGCTACTAAATTTGTGGTAATTTATCACAGCAGCAATAGAAAACTAACAGACTCATTTCCTATTCTACCATCAGTTTGCAGGGTCTCTCTGAGCAATTTATTTCACATTTCTGTTTTACTTTGGTATCGGGTTCTAACTGATAAATGGTCTTGAAGATAAACAAATTAAGTAAACATAACTACTTACAGAACTTAATTTTTTTAAGAATTGAGAACAATCTTAAAATTATTCTAATTGAGTCTATTTTGCAGACTAGAAAACTGGGGTCCATGTTCCTAATTAGTAGAAAAGCTGCGATTTGGAGCCAGTTCATTCCTGCCAGCCTAGTACTCAACTGATAATGTAATGTAACTGTCACACTGGCAGATGGCCTACAGCTGTACTAAAGAGACATCTGCAATGGTAGGGAGAAGGCCTACAGCTGGCAGTAAGAAACCAGAAATTCCTTGGCTCCCTGACTTAATAGGTAGGTGAACCCTGAGGATATCATTCATTGTCTCAGAACCTTGGTTCTCTTATCTGTACAATGGGAAAACTATTTACCTGCCTTGCTTTCTTTATAGGGTTCAGATCAATAAACATTACTTGAGCATCTACTACATACTAAGTATTGCATGAAGTGGTATAAAGATAAAACTGAGTTTCTGACCTAAAATACTTTATTTATAAACAGATTATTTCAATATTATGTAATAGATATTATGCAAAAGTTAAACAAATGGGCCATGGGAACTCTGGGGAGGGTCATCTAATCCAGACATCTAACCCAGACATGAAGACAGAGGGAATGAAGAACACTCCCATATCTTGAAAAACAAATATATATGTGCCAGCAAAAAAAGGCTTTCCAGGCAGGGGAACAACATGAGCCCAAATGTACCAACAAGAAATATCACTGTGCCAAATGCAAGTAGCTCTTTTTGCCCAGAACCAAGAATATAAATAGAGAAGTTCACAGGCAAAAGCCAGATGATAAAAGCCATTGTATGACTTGCTAGAGAATATGAACTTTGTCCTGTAGGCAGCAGAAGCCATCGGAAGGTTGGAAGCAAGAAGTAAAAAATGTGGCAATGTAGAAGATGGATTAGTGAGCATGTAGACTGGGAACATAGGTAGATGCTATCACCGTAGCCCAGATGCAAGGTAATAAAGACCTGAAATGGGAAAATGACAGCGGAGGATTAGAAGAGAACAATTCAATGAATCTTTAGAACAGGGACTCTTAAACCCTGCCTGCCCCATAGAAACCCCTGATCCCATACAGGTCTCCTAAATCAGAATCTCCAGGGGCAAGGCCAGGCACGTTTCTAAAAGTCACAGATGGGATCCCTGGGTGGCGCAGCGGTTTGGCGCCTGCCTTTGGCCCAGGGCACGATCCTGGAGACCCGGGATCGAGTCCCATGTTGGGCTCCTGGTGCATGGAGCCTGCTTCTCCCTCTGCCTTTATCTCTGCCTTGTCTCTGCCTCTCTATATATATATGACTATCATAAATAAATAATAAAAAAAATTTTTTAAAGTCACAGATGATTCTGATGAACACCTTGGTATCTGAGCCACTTTAGTGTAGGGATCAACAAACTATAACCATGGACCATATCTGCCCCACTGCCTGTCTTTGCCCATGGACTAAGAATGGTTATTACATGTTTAAACTGTTGAAAAAATCAAGAAGAATATTACATGACACATGAAAATTATATGAAATTCAAACATCAGTTTCCATAAAGTTTTATTGGAATACTCATTTGTTCATATATTGTCAATGACTGCTTTTGTACTGTAATAGCAGTGCAGTAGTAGCAACAAGGCCTATAAAGCCTAAAGGCTCCAAAGCCTAAAATATTTACTATCTAGTCCCTTAGAGGAAAATTTGCTAAGTCCTGATATAGAGCAGTCGTTCTTACTCTTGGCTGCACATTGGGACCATCTGCATTTCCCAAGTCAGATCTCTGGGGTGCAACCAGGCATCAGTATTTTTTTAAGTGCCCTGGTGAGCTTTGACCTCTGCAGCAAGTTTTGAAAGTGGCTGGCTGGCTCAGTGAGTTGTATCAACAGAACCTAGTGATTGTTTAGATGTGATTGGTGGAAGGAAAGAAAGATTATATGGATTTAAATACACATGTTTTAGGATTATTGTTATTATGAACTTCTAGAAGGCAAAGAATGAAATCTCCTTTCCATATCCCCAATACCTAGTATTGAATATGATGCAATAAAGGTATTTAGTAAGAGTTTACTATATGAATGCATGAACTAGGTACTCCTCATTGAAGCAGTCTCCATCTAAGGTACTTGGGACATAGTTTATGTTCATTTCAGTGCCACAGAAAGCTTTTGCAAGATGGGCTTATCTACTTGCACAAAAATATAGGTTTAACCTCAACTGGACCTCCAGAGATTAGAAATGTTACAAAAAATTAAGAAACAATTATAAATAAATTACAATTGCCATTAAAAGTTAATATTTACTCAGTTACTCAGTTTTCTAAAATAATAATTTCCTTTTAACTCTAGCAGAAATTATTTTATAACTCTATTTTTAGCACTTAAGCTAATCCAAATAGTCAAATAAGATGAGTTATATCAGAATAGTACTTTTTTGGTTAAAGATCTTTGTAAAACTTACAAAGCAACGAATAAATATGATGTGATATTTTAAATATTAAAGATCAAAACAGACAAGTTAGAGGTCATGTTTGAGTATAAGAAAAAGTAATAACCATTCACAACTTACTAGTGTGATGTCTAAAGTGGATTTAGATATCAATCACAGCTAACTATTTCTATACTGTACAAGAATTGATACTATTCAGATTGTGTCCCCGTCCCAACTCTGCTATGCTCATCAATATTTTCTACCTTTCTTCAGTTACATATGCTGTTGTGGAGATAAGAGAAAGGGAAGGTGAGAAATTTCACAGTAGGAACTCTAGATATATGGGTACATCACTCTATAGAAAATCCTTAGTCATGGCAATGGTTTTGGGTTCAGTCTAGACTGCCATAAAGGCATGTCTGACTTTTGAAAAGGCAATGTAAAATAGAAAGTATAATCTATTCCATTATTATTAACTGTTTTTAACTGCACCAACTTTTATTAAAAAAGCATAATAACAACACTTTGATCAAAGATTGTAGATGACTGACTTCTTGAGAAAACATCTGAGTTCACAGGTATTGGCTAGAGATGAAACAGTCCATGGAACTTCAACTAGAATCCTTATATGTCTCAGGCAGGGAAAACATAGTGATTTTCATGGGAAATGATGGCTAAAATGTGCTAGAATGTTTTACATTTCCAGTTTTAATGTTTCATGTGCTTCTGGAAAAGGCAAAGCTGTGAGACAGATAACAGATCATCAATTGCTGAGGTTGGAAATGGGGAAAGGGTTAACAACAAAGGGGCAGCACAGGGAAATTTGGGGGGTAATAGAACCACATCTTGGTAGTGGTGGTAATTACACAAACTATACATTTGTCAAAACTCATAGAGTTGTGCACCAGAAAGAGTTTTTTATTGTATGTGAAATTTTTAAAATATATATATTGTTAATTATTTTTAGAATAAATTGAGTTGATATACAGAACTGATAAGATGGTAAGACTTGGTTAGATCAGTAGTAACTTCCTATTATTACATAAAGATAATCCATGTTATTTTCTAATTGCTAAGTAAAAGCTCTAATTGCCAAAAGAAATGTACTGTTTTTGATTAAATATACAAATGAAAGCTAAACAGTAACCTTAGAAGAAGTAAAAATTAAGAAAACTTGACATAGTGAATATAAATTGTGAGGTTAAATAAAAATAAAGTATGTAAAGGGAAGCACATTTTGAGGACAATTTTGATGGGAAACCATAACCAAACAAAAAAAAATCTTTGCTATAAAAAGTCAGCTAAGAAATGCAGTTCTGATGGAGGTTTAGATTCCAGTTTCAGATAGGAATGTTTAATGCCAAGACTCTATAATCACTCAAAAAGTCTAAGAGTAAATAGACTAACCTACTGCCTGTAAAAATTAAAATAAATGTTAAATACTGTATACATATAAATCTTAATTATCTTAAAAAACCTTTCATAATTCATCAGAGAAAGGGACATATCCTTTATATAGATATTATTATGGAAAGGCCTGTCTGTTAAACACATTTATTCTCTCCATTTCTCTTGAGCCAACATTTCAAAATGAACATGGAAAGGATAGACAACCCATTCTCTACTTCTTTCTTCAATTTACCATTCAAGCTGAATGGTAGATAATTTATGTAGATAGTGTTTAATTTTCAGCCACTGGCTTGTATGACCAATACCTATTCTAATCATCAAATAGACTCAGAAATCCCCTCAAGTCAGAAAATGAAGAGAGCGTGTGGCCTTGAGCATAAACCCCACAATATCTCTTCTTTTAGTCCTAGAACCAAAAAGGTTACATGCATGCACAAAAGCTAAACTGCTCCGTTTTTTTCCCATCTCATTCTGTCAGCCCTCATGGGATGTTCTATAAAGTTTAATAATAGGCTCAAATCTGGGAATCACATAATCAAGTTCTTTCTATTCCAGAATTATACTTAGACCTGTCTGACAGGTATGAAAACTCTACTTAAGGATGCATGAGCCAAGGATGCTAACATGTTGGGGGTTGTTTTTAATATACCATTTTTGCATTGACTGCCAATGGTGAAAAATGTAGACTGAATAAAATCATAAAGAAACCTGTGGAAAGTCTGAGTGGCTTTATTTAAAATCTGGGTAGGGTTGAGCGTGGGAAAGAATTGACCCTTCTAACTAAACACAAATCCCAAGCAGTTATCAGAAAAAGGCACACAATGGTCAATGAGTTATGAAATAACACTCAGCTTCAACCATTATAAAAAGAAATGGAAATCAAAACAAGATAGCTTTTTCACAAATCAAACTGCAAACATTTTTAAGTTTCTAGTTGAGCATGACTGTGGAGAAATGAGCACTCTCCAACTGTTTGTCCAGCTGTAGGCACATATCCTTCAAACTCTGATTCCCTAACTAGCAACTTACCCTACAGATATACTCACCAAAATATCCCAAAACATATGTTTAAAATGTTGTCTCAGCTTTGCTAATAGCAAAAAATATATAAACAACTTCTTAATGATATATTCATAAAACGGAGTACTCTGTCACTTTAAAATGAACAAGCAAATCTGTATGTGTTGATATAGAAGCAGCTGCAAGATGTAAATTTTTAAAAATCAAAAGTGACAATTCCAGCCAAAATGGAGTAATGCTACTGCAGCTCTCTCCTACTATTGAAACTCCAAACTCTATACAAATTAAAAGGCAAACTACAAGGGAACTGTGAAAAATTAAGAACTGGAGCCAAATTGCACAAGGGAGCCAAGGCTTAAAGAATGATCTATAATAGGGGTGAGTTTTGCCATCTGATTTCCTCCTTTATCATCTAGCTTTGACCCAGGCGTTACCCCAGTGCAAAACTGAGCAGTGGATATAGGCAACAAAACCTCTGAGAAAACCTATCTTTCTGGGAAGAGGTCAAGGAAGAGGGATCACAGTGAGTTGAAGAGTTTGGGAGACACCACTTATTTTTATTTGCTGTTCTCTTATTTTGTCATTTAAGTCCCAGAATGAGAGAAGAAAGAGACTGATATAGAAAGAAATATTTGGAGAAATTTGTTGAAGTCATAAATTTAGAGATTCATGAAGCTCAGCAAACTCTAAACAGCATAAATTCAAATAAAAGCTTGCACAGACACATAGCAACCAAATAACTATACAACAAAGTTAAATTTTTTAAATCTTGAAAGCAGACAAGAAAAATGACATACTATATGTAGGAGAACAAAATTTTGACTGCAGAATTCTCATTAAAAGACATGGAAGTCCAAAGACAATAGGACATGTTTAAAGCATTGAAAAAAAGAAATGTTTAGTTCTACCTCCAGTAAAAATATCCTGCATGAATGATGACAAAATAAGGACATTTTCAGCTAAAGGAAAAAAATAAGATAATTTAAGATAATAACAAAGTTAAAAGGATAGAAATCTTACAAAGTATGTTGTTGGACCATAATTAACTAGATATTAAACTAGATATGAAAACAAATATAACTGAAAAATTTCCAATTTGTAAAATGGAGACAAGACACTTCTAAATAAACCATCAATCAAAGAGGAAGTCTTAGAGGAAATTAGAAAATATTTTGACTGGTCAGCCCGGGTGGCTCAGCGGTTTAGCACCACCTCTGGCTCAGGGTGTGATCCTGGAGACCCAGGATTGCATCCCATGTCAGGCTCCCTGCATGGAGCCTGCTTCTTCTCCTTCTGCCTGTGTCTCTGCCTCTCTTTCTCTCTGTGTCTCTCATGAATAAATAAATAAAATCTTTTTTTAAAAATCTACTTAAAAAAAAAGAAAATATTTTGACTGACTGAAAATGAAACTATAAGATACCAAAATTTGCAGCATGCAGTTAAGAGTTCTTAAAGAGAAGTTTATTACATTATATCTTATGTTAGAAAAAAATCTCAATAATGAAAGAAAGTGGAAAAGGAAGAACAAAGTAAACCCAAACAGATAGAGACAAGGAAAAGACAAATATGAGAACAGAAATCAACAAAATTTTAATAAGAAATTTGATCAAACTAAAACATGATTCTTTGAAAAGATCAATCATATTTGTAAACCTCTAGACAAACTGACCATGAAAAAAGAGAAGACATATAATACCAATAGCATGAACAAAAGATCCTGCAGACATTAAAAGGATAATAAGAAAATACAACAAACAACTCTATGCTCATAAATTCAACAACTTAGATCAAATGGGCCAGTGCCTTGAAAAACAGAAATCAATAAAACTCACTGAAAAAAAGAAATAAATGACCTGAATATCCCTATATCTATTAAAGAAATTGAAAACCTTCCCACAAAGAAAACTCTAGGCCCAGATGGCTTCACTGGAGATTACTACCAAACACTTATAGGAGAAAATAGTACCAATTTCATGCTATCTCTTCCAGAATATGTATTGAGAAAACACTTCCCAACTTATTTTATAAGCCAGCATCACACTGATACTGAAACTAGAAATAAGACATTGTAAGAAACTACAGATCAATATCCTTATGACCACAAATGTCTAAATCCTCAATAAAATTCTAGCAAATTATATTCAACATATAAAAATATAATAAATTATGAGCAAATTGGAGCTTATCCAAGGAATATAAAGCTGGTTCAATACTTAAAAATCAATCGATTTAATTCACTATTAAGAATTTTTTTAGGGCAGCCCGGGTGGCTCAGTGGTTTAGCACCGCCTTCAGCCCGGGGCTGATCCTGGGGCCCTGGGATCAAGTCCCATGTCGGGCTCCCTGCATGGGGCCTACTTCTCCCTCTGCCTGTGTCTCTGCCTCTCTCTCTCTCTCTCTCTCTCTCTCTCTGTCTCTCATGAATGAATAAATAAATAAAATCTTTAAAAGAAAAAAAGAATTTTTTTAAAACATAGATAATCTCAATTAATGAAAAAAGGAAGCCTTTAATGGGAGTCAACATCCATTCATGATTAAAACTCTCTGCACAAAAGGAACAGAAGAGAACTTCCTCAACCTGATAAAAGGCATCTACAAAAATTCTGTAGCTAACATAATACTTAATACTCCCAAGTTTTAATCTAAATTAAGTCTTAATACTTAATACTCCCAAGTTTTAATCTAAATTATCCAAGCCTTAATCATTTAGCCTATAAAATGAGATAAATATATATAAATATGTATATAAATATTTGCCTCTTGAATTTATTTTGAAAGTTAGTTATTAGCATAATGCATAGCACATTAAAAATGGTGAAAATAGTTCTCTTTTCCAGCTGGAACCATGGAGGGTGCAGGAGAAAAGAAAAAGAAGGTTCCTGCTGTGCCACAAATCCTTAAGAAAAAGTGAAGGAATTTCTCAGAGTTGAAGATCAAGAAAGTGTCTGAGAAAGAAGTTTGCTCAAAAGATGCTTTGAAAAGCAAGGAGGAAGCTTATCTGTGAAAAAGCTAATAAGCATTACCACAAAGAATATAGGCAGATATACAGAACTGAGATTCAAAGGGTGAGGATGGAAAGAAAAGCTGGCAAATTCTATGTACCTGCAGAACCTAAACTGGCATTTGTCATCAGGATCAGAGGCATCAGTGGGACGAGCCCAAAGGTTTGAAAGGTTTTGCAGCTTTTTTGGCTTTGCCAGATCTTCAATGGCACCTTTGTTAAGCTCAACAAGGCTTCAGTTAACATGCTAAGGATTGTGGAACCACATATAGCATGGGGGGACCCAACCCTGGAGTGGTGAGTGAATTAATCTATAAGCATGGTTACAGCAAAATCAACAAGAAGTGAATTGCCCTGACAGGTAACACATTGATTGCCCGATCTCTTGGTAAATATGGCATGGAGGATCTGATTCATGAGATCCATACTGCTGGAAAACATTTCAAAGAAGCAAACGACTTTTTATGGCCCTTGAAATTATCTTCTCCATGAGGGGAATGAGGGGAATGATAAAACAGACCACCCATTTTGTAGAAAGTGGAGATGCTAGCAACAGAGAAGACCAGATCGACAGGCTTATTAGAAGGATGAATTACAGTATTGACCATGATTATTTTTGAAATCTGGTCAGTTAATAAATATTTTCAAATTTTGAAAATGATGAAAATAATAATTATTATATATGCAATAATAATAAAATTTATATTCATTAACACATCAGTACTGCATTGTTGGTTGGAATGTTGCATAGTCCAGAATCAGAATGTCTGCAGTATTACCACACATACATGCACACACAGACACACACAGATTAAGCACACATTGTAAAAAGCACAAGATGATTTTTAAAAAGTCAAATGAAAAGGAAATAAAACTGAAAAAGGGAAATAATATCCTATAATTGATCATTCTTTATGATAAGGAGCACTAGCAGTCACTTCCTAAAATCTATTCCATTGAAAAACAAAATAGAAAACATTGCAATGGATTGAGGCAAAATTTGCTGACAAAGTTGTCCCTGTAAGACAATTCAACACAAGACATAGTTTCAGACTCAAAAAATCAGTTCCCTTAGGGAAGGTGTTACTCGTGGTTTTTCTTAAATCACAGTTCTCATTCATGAAAGTTCCAAGCAGTCTTTTGGAATTTGTGTCAGTTATAGATTCCTTTCTTTTAGGGAGTTTATATAGTAAGGTTGTCCAGATTACTTCAAAGCAGAAATTTTTATTGATATAAACTAGGGATCATTTTTCATACTGGAGAAATTAAACTAAGGGCCAAATCTATGTGCGAATCAAGGGGAAAAAATGGGTACTTGCCCACCCACCCACTTGCTAAGAATAAATCTTATAAACAAAAGTAAACTTTCTGAGGTTCCTATTTCCTGCATCCAAGACTTAATAGACTCCTCAGTAATTCTAGAAGTCCAGCTAGTATGTATGCTTCAGATATTTTATGCTTTATTTCAGAGTATGGAATTCATACTACTTTGAGTATTACCTTATATTGTGTTGTAATTATTTCTGTGTTACATGTTTTGGAATGTCTGTGCCTGTTATGCTCTATTTAAGTCCTCTACAGTTTTTCTTCCTCTTCATTTATGGTTTATTGAAATACTAGGAATCTAGCTCAGTTCCTACCACCCCGCAATAAGCATTTTTTAGTTAAAATTAAATAATGGGGCTTAGGAATTTTTTTAATCTTGAGTGTCTCACACTATAAAAAGAGCTAGTTTAAAGAGTTTTAGTCTTTGGGATAGCAGAAATTCAAACAAATAAATTACTGAGGGGGGGTCAGCAATATAATGAAACTTCACTGAATAATTCCTTATATATTCTTTAATGGAGCATACTGATCTGACATCCTCCTGGAAAGTTAAACTTAAAAGTTTCATACTGTTCTGATTGTTATGATGTATAGATTCCTTTATGAGTCTACAGGCAGATGTTACTATTTTAAACACTCAGAAATCCATTAGATTAAGTACAACCATCCAGTCGGATGCAAAATTTAATTTTCAAATGAAAAATGATTTCTAATGTAATTTATACAACTTCATGATACTTTTTCTTTGAGGATAGGCAGTATTAAATTTTCTTTGTAAAGAGGACACAAAATACATATCCTGCTCTATAAAAGTTGATTTTATATCAATATCAAGGGATTTTGATGACATAAGAATACATGTCTTCTCACTAAGGCAGGCCATATGGCCAAATAGCATGGAGCAATTTTTCTGCTATAAATGGAAACATTCTCCACTTAAGGAAGGAGTTCACAGTCTGAAAATCTCTGGTTGTAAACCATGATCTCATAAAGAGACTAATGAGCAAATCCAAATGTGTAAGATAGGGAAAAATTTGTGCACTGGGTTGAGATAAAGGCAGCTGACTATGGAACCCTCTGCTACGATATAAGGCAGAGAACAGATAGGATCTTTCTAGACACTACATATTGCTAAAAATAATGTGATGAACATCTGTCTTTATGTCCTCTTCTTCTAGTACCAGAAGTCTGATATTCCTCATTTCAGCTCATGAGTTTTGGGTGAGAAAGACACTAACCCTCTCCAAGGATGGACATGTGACCCAAGACAGATAAACCAGAGCCAATGAAACTCAATTCTTATACTTTGGTTGCAACTATTGGGGGAAAAAAATTCTTATACTTGAATTGTTGGCAAAATAGAACATAAACCTAGAACTACCAGCAGCTATTTTATCACCATGAGGGAAGAGCCTACTCATAAAATTGGGGCCAATACAGAGAAGCAGAGCTGAAAGACAGAAAGACAACTTTACTGACATCATTTGAGTCCCTGGATCAGGGACTCACTCACATGAAGGTCTTGGTTTCTCAGCTAGAGTCAATCTTTTTTTTCTTTTTTCTTAAGCCAATTATCAAATAAAAGAAGGTTCTCTCTAAAGGATTAGTCTAAAATATTCTCATGGCTCACATCTTTAAATATTTGAGGACAATCAGTAGTCAGTAGTCACATAACTCATGCTTTAGTATTAAAAGATTCTTTTGTTTGCAATGCGGAGAGTCTCTACCAAGCTTTGTGTTAATAGCTTATTGTTTATTTCTTAATTTGTGTATATTTCTCATCACAGGTATTTCAGAGTACTCAAGGCTTTCCCCCCATTTGCAGGGATCTCTGGCAGAGAATAAATTTCTTCATAAATAAGAAATGTGCATATTCTGTTAATATAACAGAAATATCAAGATAGTCTATTTTTAACTTTCATAAGTTATTTATTAAAGTTTAATGAAAAAGGAATAAATTAAATGAAAAAACATGAGATTAGTTATCTTTTTATTCTAATCACCTAGCTCAGGAGTGGGAACTTAATAATGGTTAAATGAATAAATGTATAAACAAATAAAGAAATGAATAAATCAATTTTTAAAATTAATGGAAAATCATTACCCAATGTCTGACTCTTCTATTTTTCCCATATAACATTATTTTTGTTGATTCAGTTTCTCTACTAGTAAAGTGTAAGGTATAAAAGGCAACTTGGAATCACTGTATGTTATTAGTACAAATCTGGGAAATCCACTAACACTTTTACAAATAGTCCACTCTTGTGGTTGAAGAAAATACCATGCTTTCAAGAGATTTTGTAAATGACACACTTCTCATAGCCAGCAGAGAAATAATCTTCCCCTTATTTCCCTTTCCTTTTCTTTTGCTTATAAGGTTTTTAGAATAGAAAAGTGAGTGATAAAATCATGTGGTCCAAGTTCCACATGGAACATTTTAGTAAATATGAGCTTCTAATTTATTCTGATCTTTCAGAGGCTTGGCAAATATGTAATATCCATATAGTTGCCATAGAAAAAGAACTTTCTCAGATTATTCTATAGTCATTATCAATCTCCACAGTAAACTGATGGCATAAACTTTACTATCAACTTTTCAAAAATGAATAAACTGAAAATCGGGATCAATGATTGATCTTCACATGGCAAATTACCAGGCCTAGAGCACAAAGCACCTGGCTTCCATATTTTATGAGACCACACAGTGGTGGCTACCATTCCAAACCACAAAGACAAGAAGCAATGCAAAAGTCCCACTAATAGAACAAACTTTTAAAGAATTATCTTCCTTCTAGCAATATCTGGGTTGATGCCAGTCTGACTTTCCTATACAACAATATATGTGACCAGATTTTCTCAAACATTGGCATGAAGTCACTTTAAACTCAGTCACTAACACTAGTGCCATTACTAGTGTATTCATATTATGTACTTGCTGGGAAAGTTCTATTTTCTCTATAGTACTTGATATATTTGTGACATTGGATCAATGAAAAATATTAATAAAAGTTATCATAACTATTTGAAAGAAGGTAAGTCTTCTCATCTTTTTCTGTAGGACCTCCATAACTTGGAAAATATACTAGTTAATTCCCTTGATAACCTTGCAAAATAGATTGGCACAATTTTCCTTCTTGAAAAAATAAAGAAATCAAAGTTACTATGCCTGAATAATAGAATTTAGAACTGAAAGAAACTTCAAAAAATTAGCAATCCGAGCTTCTTCATTTATATCATGTATCATTTTCATTCCTACCATGTGCCAAGCACTGAACTAGAAGCTGAGACTAAAATAAGAAAGACATGAAAATGAGTAGGAAAAATTAGAGAGGGTGACAAAATATGAGAGACCCTAACCCTGGGAAAGGAAAAAGGGTAGCAGAAGGGGGGGCAGGTGGGGGGATGGGGTAACTAGGTGACTGGCACTGAGGAGGGCACTTGATGGAATGAGCATTATACTCTATGTTGGGAAATCAAACTTCAATAAAAATAATAATAATAAAAATAAAAAAGAAAGACATGAAAATTGGGACCCACAAGGTTACATGACTTGTCTCAGACTGTTCAGCTATTTTGAAGCAAAAGTGGTCCACCACTTTTTCACCACTGTTCCTGGACCACACTAGCTTAAGGAACCAAAGTAAAATCAGGAAAAGTTTTCTACTCTCTGAGATCTACTCTATCCCACCTAACATGCTAGTGTCCTTATCAGTACCTCCAATTAGATATGCAAAACTGGTCACTTTTAAAATGTATTTTTAAAGCTTTTCTTCTCAGATCATATATTATTGTGCAATGGATAAGGAAGTGTGTCAATATTTTCCTTGGAGAAAAAGAATGCAGACTCCAGAGATCAAGAACCTATAATTCAGCCTAGAAGAACCTCCTCAATACTTTATTTCTTTGTTTTTCCCCCAACTGTACAACAAAAATAATAAAAACTACATTACAAGGGGGTTGTAAGGTTAAAAATAATGCAATTTTAAAAAGCTTTGTGCTTAGGATGAGTCCCATAAATGGTAACTATCATTATTATTATTATTTATTTTAATATCACACTCCAGCTTTAGCAGGGAATTGTTCTGTTGTTGGAATGCAAAATTTCTTTCCATTATTCCATTGGTCTGAGACAAGGAAATGGTCCAACCAGTCTTTAATCTTTCTAATAAACTGTGCTCCCAGCTCAATGGAAATTCCTCTAGCTAGCTTAACTGGCTCATCCTCTAATTGCCTGGCTACAGCTCTACACATTATTATCCAAATATGGAACTCTCCAGTGAAAACACCACTGCACCCATAATCACTTCCATTCCCCATCCCCATATTCTGGCCTTTCCCACTAACCTCTCCAGTTTTATTCTCAAGAAGATACAGCAGGAAGTAACCAAGCATTTTGTAGGCATGATACATAGTGGAAAGAGCATGGGAATCAGAGACAGACGGGGTTACAATGGCAGCTCCTTCACTGCAAAATCTCAACCCAGATAGGTGAGCTTGGGCAGGTATCTTAACCTCTTGAGTCTCAGTTTTCCTGCTTTATAAAATGGAAATAATAATACATAGTTTACAGTGTTGTCAGGATTAATGAGACTGTACATGCAAAGCATCTAGCACAAAGGAAACCCTCAGGGAAACAGAAACTATCATTATTTTGAAGTGTTTTACCTGTCCCTTCTAAGGTTAAACTGTTAGATCTCATAACTTGATTAGTTCAAGCTATTTTATAAAGTAATTTCAGCAATAAGATCTTTTTTGAGCACAATATCAATACTTTTCTTCACCCTATGTTTAAATGCACTTTAATCAGATGAATTTTAGAAAAAAATGAGCATTGGGTAGAGGCATATAGATACCTTATTTTCAGAAGCACAGGCCAGGTTTCAACATGAAGAATGCAATGTGATTTTTTTTTCTTCTATTATCCCTTTCAATTGAGACTGCAATCTATAAGAGCTAGAGATATAATATTAATTTTATTAGCCACTGCTACTCTGTCTACCTCTTTAAACTGATTCAAATGGGATGAATATTTTCCAGAAAAAATTGTAGTGAATTTTAATACTCTCAAGGTATAAAAAAATGCAATCCAGTATAAGCCTCACCTGAGCCTGCACTTTCTAAAAAGCAAAAAAATAAAAAATAAATTAGTTGTAATTTCTATTTTTCAGTTTTGAGGCAGTGAAATTCATAGTCTTGCACTGTAACTATAAGCTCTAGCTTTATAATATAAAAAAGTAATTATGAACATAATTAGATCTAACAAAAGCAAGCTTTATTAGGATGAGGAATTTCAGGGTTGATCCCAGCTTCAGATGCCATATAACTTTCCTCCTTCCTTAAAAAAAAAAAAAAAAAAGTCCAGAAGGACTTTTGATTAATACATATAAATGATTTTTTTGGTTGCCTGTCCAAAAGACAAATTCTTCCTTGGGGAAAGTTCTTCACTCTTTTAAGTAAATTCTCTCTACCAGCAAATAAACTAATGAAAGCACTACTCTCCGTTTTTCCAGGTAACCAATTTCAAAACCTGGACAAATAGGAGGAGAGAGGCACTTTGATACATAACAACTGTCTTGTGGAAAAAGTAAACAGAGGAAAATGTCAGGTTGCCCTACTTTCTAATTAGAATTATTCACAGAAGATATTATGTTTTCTTGCCTGACTGAAGGCCACTTCAGACCAAAAGGGTTGAAGTAAGCCTGGTCAAATAGTTTTCAATAAATTTCTGTTGAAAGTTTTTTGATAAAACATGGTGCTGGGGTTAAAACTTTAGGATCTTGGAAAGGTTATTCTGGAGATCATCCACCCCAGGTAATGTGGTATCTAGAGACCCGATAAGGTTAATCCAAATTATCCGGGAGATTACCCCTGAGACAGCAAATGGTTCCATAAACATCACCATTGCTATCCCAAGCAGAGAAATGATATGCTTCACTTTTGTTAGCATTTTCAAGGAGACTAAACCTGAAAATATCGGTGAAATGAAGACTTGAGTTTATAGGCAAAGCTGTCACTGGACCTCTGAATTATGAGGCTAGACTTCCAGTAGCTGACAAGTTATAGGTCAAGCACTTCTAGGTCAACTTTCACCTCTTTCACAAACCCTATGATGAAATTTCAAAGGCTTTCATGGGAAGTTTTATTAACTTAGATTAGTTTGAAAGAAAGAGGTAGGCAGGGCAAAATGTGAAATCTCATTATCTTTGTCCATTGTTTTTTGCCCTTTTTGGTGCAATGCTTGTAGGATCACACATGGATAATCAATTATTCTGGGCACACAGTGGGAAGGTAGGGTGAAAAGGCGAAAGGATTCCTAAAACATTTAGGACATCTGGCATACAATAGTCAAGAACTAAAAAATGCAACTTCTTTTTCCTCTTACATTTTTAATATTTTAACGTCCAAGCAATTTAAAATGAAATTGAAATGGTTTAAATCTTTTAAAATTATCATACATGTTATAAAATTATGGGGGTAGGAATACAAATTTATAGATCATAAGCTAAAACCTGTTATTACCTGGCACATAGTAGGTGCTCAATAAGTGTTTGTTGGCAAATTTTGTTTAATTTCTGCATTAAAAACAAAGCCGAAATGTTAGTATGTGTTAGTAATGACATGTGAAAATTGTGTTATTTCCATACCCAAGTGATTATTTATATATATAAATAATTGTTTGGAAAATGAAATGTTTAAAATATATCCAGATATATAAACATGAAAATACATTTATATGTGTGGGGGGGGGGGGAGAATTACACTATATTGGTGTAATTTAGTGATTTTTGTTTATCTTTCAGTCAAATTCCCTAATTCTAGCACAAATATGGGAATATCAGTGCTGTGAAGTCCAAATTGTGATTTTTCTCTATAGTTCATCCTAAACAAGATCAATCAAGCCATTTATGTCTTTCTGGTCCCACTGCCATCACCCACTACAGACCACTGGCATCTCCTGTCAGGATCACTGCAATAGTCTCCTAAGTGATCTCTCTAAATTCTCACTGGCTCTTCTAAAGTCGGGTCCATTTATATTGAGTGTTTTTTTTAATATTCACATCTGGTTGCATCACTTTCCCTTGTGTGTGACATGTCAATAGTTTCTTTTTTTTTTTATTTTTTTTTTTAATTTATGATAGTCACAGAGAGAGAGAGGCAGAGACACAGGCAGAGGGAGGAGAAGCAGGCTCCATGCACCGGGAGCCCGACGTGGGATTCGATCCCGGGTCTCCAGGATCGCGCCCTGGGCCAAAGGAAGGCGCCAAACCGCTGCACCACCCAGGGATCCCATGTCAATAGTTTCTTATTCACAACCTGTCTCAGAGACCAGAATGTGACCTCACATTCATGAAAAGCCACAGACTGAAAGTTCAGCCCTACCTCCAAATGAGGATATATATATATACAGTCATAGAGACACACTGCCAGGATTGAGAGATAAACTCATCATATAACCTTAAATTGGTGTCCTATTATCAACTCATACCACCTGCAGTATACTTTAAACTGATCTTTAGTAAATTCTGTAATTCTCTTGTGAATAACAGGCTTATACTGAATTGCATTTTTTATACCTTGAGAGTATTAAAATTATAGCCATAATTAATAGCTCTTTTTTTTAGCATTTCTTCATTTCTTTCCATCTACCAGAATCCATAGCCTAAGCTTCTCTCAACATCCTAAGCTTCTCTCACCCATCCAACTTGGGACAACACAGTACTTAACATGGCCCACAAAGCCCACTTAACATGGCCCACAAAGCCCTAATTGCTCCGGGCTCCTACTTAACTAACTCTATAACCTCATTATTTCACTACTTCTTCCTTGCCTCTGACTCTGACAACTCTCACCTTCTTTGGGCTCTTTAGACAATCCATGCTCCCTCCTGCCACAAACTTATACAGATGCTCCTGTCTGGAATAATCTCCTTTCTTAACTCCCTGACTGCTCCTCAGTGTTATTCTCTCTCATCCTTCAGATCTCAGCTCAAGTGCCACTGCCTCCAGGAAGCCTTCTCAGGCTTCTCCTACCATACAATACACTCTCCAATACCATGGTCTTACCCCAGTTATAAGTATTCTTTTACTTATATGATTCTTACATTAACATCTGTCTCCCCACCAGATGTAAGTTATAAGAGAAGAAATATATTCATCAGGAGCAGGAGGGGGTGACAATGTGTATGTGTACACATACTTTCTCTTCACTCAGCACAGTTGGCTGAAATTTATTAGAAGCTTAAAAGATATTTGTTTCATGAATGAATTTTTTTTACCATTCCATGCTGCCTTTTTAAAAAATATGAATTGATATTAATTATATTCTATGTTTTAAAGAGCTATTTTATTCAAAGCCTAATCTGTACCAGCCCAATTTATCTAAAAAAACAAATAACTTTTTTTAAAAATAGGTATATACCAAAATATTGTGATACCCATTCAAAAAATAATTTCTTTTGCTAGTGACTTTGAGTCTCTTTTCCTAGTGATTTTGAGTCTAAAATATAAAACTCTAACTTCAAGTGCACTAACCAGAAGAACAAAGCACCAGAGATTTAAGAGACTGTGTGGGGTTTTATGCCACAAAGTGGACTGAGCCAAAACATTCAGTTGACTCAGTTCTCTATGCCTGTTTAAGCATCTGAGTCACATGAAGAGGAGAGACATCTATCATGCTTCTCAGCCCTCTAGACACCTTCCAATGAATCACATCAGTGATGTCCTTTGGTTCTACTCCCATCTCACTTGTTCATATAGATAGAGGCTAAAGAGAAAAAGTTTCTCCCACACTGCAATCAATCATTTTATATCAGTAAAATGGATAAGTTAAAAAATTATTATATAAATAATTATAATATGTATGTCATTATAAAATATATATAATACACATACTACAAAAATTTAATTTTCTAAATATAAAGGAATTGAACATTGAAATAACTGGAAATAAGTACAATTTGATTATGATCACAGGAAAACCTCCCATGTTAATGGAAAGGCCACTAAAGATTAATAGTTGAATAGCTAACATGTATATGGTACTCACTAAGGGCTAGGCCCCAGTCTAAGTACTTTTACATATTTTAACTTACTGAATTCTCACAACAATCTTATGAAATAACTATATAACAAAGAGAGGTTAAGAAACTCGCCCAAAGTCACACAACTAGTGAGCAGAAGAACTAGGACTGAAACCTAGATCTGCCTGGCTCCAGGTTTTACCCTCTTAAAAACATTTTACTGGCTGGGGGCACCTGGGAGGCTCAGTTGGTTAAGTATCTGCCTTCAGCTCAGGACATAATTCCAGGGTCCTGGGATGGAGCCCCTGTGTCATGCTCCCTGCTCAGTGGGGAGTCTATTTGTCCCTCTGCACCCCACCCCCACTATGTGCACTCTCTCTCAAATAAATAAATAAGATCATTAAAAAAGAAAAAAATTATAATGGCTCTTAAGAGTTGTCAGTCTTGGACTCCACCAGCCTAAATTCACATATCGCTCTAAAAATCCAAAATCTTAGTTTTTTCTGCAGACAGTAACCAATAACTTTTTGAAGCTCATATTCTCATTTTTCTTAGCACTAGAACTAATATTTAAGATCTGGAAGAAAGATATCCAAGAAGATATCCTAATCATAATTATTGCTAACATTTTTTGAACATTGTGCTAAGTGCTTTATCAAATTGTCTCACTTAAATGACACATAATATACATAGAGCAATAGAAGAGAAGAGATAGGCTAGCAATAAATCCACACACATCTGGCCAATTAATTTATAACAAAGAAGCTAAAAATATACAATGAAGAAAGGACATGCTTCAAAAAATGATGTTGAGAAAACTGGACAGCCACATGCAAAAGAATGAAACTAAACTACTGTCTTAAACCATAAATAAAAACTAACTCAGAATGGGTCAGATTTAATGTTAAACATGAAAATATAGACCCCTTAGGAGAAAATATAGGCAGTAAGCTCCTTGATATCAATCTTAGCAATGATTTTTTAGATTTGAAATCAAAAGCAAAGGCAACAAAAGCAAAATAAACTATAAAGTTTCTGCACAGTAAAGGAAACTACCAACAAAATAAAAAGGCAAACTATCATCAAATGGGAGAAAATATTTTCAAATCATATATTTGATATAGGGCTAATACCTATAATACATAAAGAACTCATGCAAATCAATAGCAAAAGAACAATATGATATAAAAATGAATAAAAAGGTCTGAATAGATATTTTTCCAGAGAAGACATACAGCTAGCTAACAGGTACATAAAAAAGGTGCTTAGGGATCCCTGGGTGGCGCAGCGGTTTGGCGCTTGCCTTTGGCCCAGGGCGCGATCCTGGAGACCCCGGATCGAATCCCACGTCAGGCTCCCGGTGCATGGAGCCTGCTTCTCCCTCTGCCTGTGTCTCTGCCTCTCTCTCTCTCTCTCTCTCTCTGTGTGTGACTATCATAAATAAATAAATAAAATTATTTAAAAAAAAAAAGTGCTTAACATCACTATCAGGGAAATGCAAATCAAAACCATAATGAGATCTCATCTCACATGAGTCAGAATGACTATCATCAAAAAGGTAAGAAATAACTGTCAGCAAGGATGTAGAGGAAAGAGAACCCTGTGCACTACTCATGGAAATGTAAATTAGAGCAGTCACTATAGAAAACAATATAGTTTCCTCAAAACATTAAAAATAGAAATACCATATGACCCAGCAATTCCACTTCTGGGTATTTAACTGAAGATACTTCAGTTAACATGAAAATGAAATACTAATTTGCAAAGGTCTCTGCACTCCTGTGTTCATTGCACATTATTTACAATAGCCAAGATATGGAAACAACTCAAGTGTCTATTGTTAGATAAATGGATAAAGAAGGTGTGATATATATACACATGGTATATTATTCAGCCATAAAAAATAATGTTAAATTTTGCCATTGGTAACAACTTGGATAGAACTTGAGGACATTATGCTCAGTGAAATAAGTCAGATGAGAAAAAGACAAATCTTAATGGTCTCACTTATATGTGGAATCTAAAACCAAAAAACAAACAAAAAAATGAACTCATGGATACAGAGGATAGATTGGTAGTTGCAAGAACTGGGGGTGGTGGGGTAAGAGAAATGATTGAAGAGGATTAAAAAGTATAAACTTCCAGTTATTAAATAAATAGATCATGGGAATACAATGTTCAATACTGTGATTATAGTTAACAATACCATACTGTAAATTGGAAAGTTGCTTAGACTGCAAATTTTAGAAGTTTTCATCACAAGAAAAAAATTGTAATTATGTGTGGTGATGGATATTAACTAGAGTTATGATGGTGATCATTTCATTACATATACAAATATTGAACCATTATGTTGTATACCTGAAATTAATATAGTGTTACCTGTCAATTATATCTAAATTTAATTAATTAGTTAATTAAATTTCCTACTAGCTCTATGAGGTAACACTATGTAGTTCCATTTTATAGTTGAAGAACACTGAGGATCAAGATATTTGAGCAATTTTCACAAGGTCACACAGCCAAGTCAAGACCCACAACAAAAAGAACTGCTATGTGGTCTTCCGAAGTACTAGATTCTACAAAGTCCCCAGAATTTAGGTAAGATATTTATGCACAAGCAGAATAAAATGGGTAAAAACAAAGCAGAGTTGTAGGGATGAGGGACCTAGATTAACTAATTTCCAAGAGAATGTCTAATGTAGGAGCAGAAAAAGGAGAACATTTAATCACTAATTCATGTAGAAAAAAAAATTGCAAATAAAGTTCAGAGGTTTGTGACAGCAACTTTTTTTTAAGATTTTATTTACTTATTTGACAGAAAATGAGAGAAAGGGCAAGCACAAGAAAGCAGAGGGAGAGGTAGAAGGCTCCCTGCTAAGCAGAGAGCCCAACCCAGGACCGTAGGATCATAACCTGAGCCAATAGCAGATGCTTAACAGACTGAGCCACCAAGGTGCCCCCTGAGGGCAACTTTTAAAGAAGTTACAGATTTGACAGTAAAAATTCAAATAACAAATATTTGTATAAAAAAGGTATCTGGCAATACAAATAATAATAGCAATTATGGTAGTGTTTACTAAGTATCAGACATTATTCTAAGGACTTTCCATTTATCAACTCATTTACTCCTCAAAGTTACTCTGAAAGATAAACACAATCACTATTCACATTTTACAGATGAGGAAAATAAGGAACACGGAGTTTAATTAATTTGACCAGTCATACAAACAGCAACTCAAGCAATTTAAGACAGAGCCCATGTTATATTTGATTCTCAGATATTCATAGTGGGAGGCTGCATTTATCTGTTGTATTAGATATATGTGTGACTTCATATGCCAAATCCAGGTTACATCCAATCATTTTCATTGTGCTTTTCAAAATAATATTTTAAGTATATATTTCTTTTGTAAAGATATTATGCTAATTTTCTGTGAAAGTACACTTTAATATGAAACTTAAAAGAAACTGGTAAAGAATAAGTAGCAAACCATGGGCATGCATCCTAACTTTAGTGATTGTTAAAAATACCTATTATCAGGGGGATCCCTGGGTGGCTCAGCGGTTTGGCGCCTGCCTTTGGCCCAGGGAGTGATCCTGGAGTCCCGGGATTGAGTCCTGCATGGGGCTCCCAGCATGGAGCCTGCTTCTCCCTCTGCCTGTGTCTCCGCCTCTCTCTCTTTCTCTCTCTCTCTGTCTATCATAAATAAATAAATAAATAAATCTTTTTAAAAATCCCTATTATCTATTTTATTTTATTTTATTTTATTTTATTTTATTTTATTATCTTATCCATTTATTCATGAGAGACACAGAGAGAGAAGCAGAGACATAGAGGGGGAAACAGACTTCCTGTGGGGAGCCCGATGTGGTACTCAATCCCAGGACCCTGAGTTCACAACCGGAGCCAAAGACAGATGCTCAACCAATGAGCCACCCAGGCATCCCTCCTGGTTATCTATTTTAATCTATAATCTCCTTTGTCTCCCATTCTTCCTTCCTTCCTTTTTCTCTTCTTTAGTCTAAAATTCATTAGACAGGGGATCCCTGGGTGGCTCAGCGGTTTGGCACCTGCCTTTGGCTCAGGGCGCAATCCTGGAGTCCCGGGATCGAGTCCCGCTTCAGGCTCCTGGCATGGAGCCTGCTTCTCCCTCCTCCTGTGTCTCTGTCTTTCTCTTTCTCTCTCTCTCTATCATAAATAAATAAATAAATCCTAAAAACATTTTTAAAAATAAATAAAAAATAAAATTCATTAGACAGACCTCATTAGGGCAGTAATGGTAGCCTACAGGACAATGACACCAAAGCTTGGGAAAAAAAGGAGCCTGGGCAGCTCACTCAGTAATGGCATCTCTTACAAATGGTGTTGGAACCACAGGGTAAAGGAAGCCCGGTTACAGCTAGTAATGACAGCCCTTGTGAAGATGGGGTTGGAACAGGGCAGCAGGCATAGTCTGCCAAGGTCAATAGCTATATAAAAAGGATTGAACAAATGAGTAAATATATTAGTGATAATGAGAACCAGGTTTCTCAATTAATGAGACGAACCCTATGGCATTGGAGTTACTAATATGAACTTATAGCCTCAGAATATATAAATATAGATGCAAAGGATGTGTGTACCTTAGCTCTGGCCTAGAAACAGCAACATCCCAATTGCAATAAACACACTGAGTACCCTGATCTTGGTTTCTAAATTCCACTTTACACTAAAAAGATCTAGGACTTCTCAAGGAAATGGCTGAATCCAGGGCTGGGCAAAGAAAGTACAAAATGAGCCTAAAACGTTTTTTGGCCCCAAGAAGTAAGGAAATGCTAAAAGAATAATGAAGACATGTCAAAAGGACACAGAAGCCAGCTTGAAGGAGTAACTTAAGGCCAAGTCTGGGTCAATTTGAACAGCAAAATAATAATGACAATAACAGATTATAAACCATTAAATAAAATAGGAATCAATGAGTCTACACTGATATAAGTAAATGAATAAATAAATGGTGAGAAAAGAAAGCTCTGCTTATAACAATAGCTAATAAATGTGGAAGAAATGACAGAATTAGAAACAACACACTTAGAAACCATCATATTGGTAATTAATTCAAGCATGATAAATCAATGGATGCTAAAATTTGTGGGTGAAAGTGGGGTAAGGTATATGTATTTAAATAGTTTCAAAGTATTTTCCACTAAAAACACTTAATTATACAAAGAAAAAAAAAAGCAACTTCACAGTAGAGACTCCTAGTAATCAAGTGGTCAGAATTTACAGCACCAATGAGGGGACAAATCAATGTTATGAGCCATCCAATTGGAATGCAGCATCGCTTCTGTAACATTTTTGCCAAAAACTGCATAACCTGATCATAAGGAAACATTTTGAAAATTGAAGTTGAGGGACATTCCACAAAGTGACTGACCTGTGACCTTCCATTTAGAAAGGATCTGACACTCAGAGGACAACTGAGGGGGCTGTTCCAGATTGAAAGAATCTAGGGAGACATGACAATTCATTGTAGTGTGTGATCCTGGAACCTTACACTACAGAGGATGCCAGCAGGCAAGGGTTAAAACTTGAATGGAGGCTCTAAGTGAAGAATATACAGGAGATTTTTACACTGTACTGCAATTTTTCTATAAGTTTGATATTTTTGCCAAATAAAATGTTTCTTAAAATCTAAAATAGAGGGCAGCCCAGGTAGCTCAGTGGTTTAGCACCACCTTCAGCCCAGGGTGTGATCCTGGAGACCTGGGACCTAGAGCCCGGTTACAGCTAGTAATGACAGCCCTTGTGAAGATGGGGTTGGAACAGGGCAGCAGGCATAGTCTGCCAAGGTCAATAGCTATATAAAAAGGATTGAACAAATGAGTAAATATATTAGTGATAATGAGAACCAGGTTTCTCAATTAATGAGACGAACCCTATGGCATTGGAGTTACTAATATGAACTTATAGCCTCAGAATATATAAATATAGATGCAAAGGATGTGTGTACCTTAGCTCTGGCCTAGAAACAGCAACATCCCAATTGCAATAAACACACTGAGTACCCTGATCTTGGTTTCTAAATTCCACTTTACACTAAAAAGATCTAGGACTTCTCAAGGAAATGGCTGAATCCAGGGCTGGGCAAAGAAAGTACAAAATGAGCCTAAAACGTTTTTTGGCCCCAAGAAGTAAGGAAATGCTAAAAGAATAATGAAGACATGTCAAAAGGACACAGAAGCCAGCTTGAAGGAGTAACTTAAGGCCAAGTCTGGGTCAATTTGAACAGCAAAATAATAATGACAATAACAGATTATAAACCATTAAATAAAATAGGAATCAATGAGTCTACACTGATATAAGTAAATGAATAAATAAATGGTGAGAAAAGAAAGCTCTGCTTATAACAATAGCTAATAAATGTGGAAGAAATGACAGAATTAGAAACAACACACTTAGAAACCATCATATTGGTAATTAATTCAAGCATGATAAATCAATGGATGCTAAAATTTGTGGGTGAAAGTGGGGTAAGGTATATGTATTTAAATAGTTTCAAAGTATTTTCCACTAAAAACACTTAATTATACAAAGAAAAAAAAAAGCAACTTCACAGTAGAGACTCCTAGTAATCAAGTGGTCAGAATTTACAGCACCAATGAGGGGACAAATCAATGTTATGAGCCATCCAATTGGAATGCAGCATCGCTTCTGTAACATTTTTGCCAAAAACTGCATAACCTGATCATAAGGAAACATTTTGAAAATTGAAGTTGAGGGACATTCCACAAAGTGACTGACCTGTGACCTTCCATTTAGAAAGGATCTGACACTCAGAGGACAACTGAGGGGGCTGTTCCAGATTGAAAGAATCTAGGGAGACATGACAATTCATTGTAGTGTGTGATCCTGGAACCTTACACTACAGAGGATGCCAGCAGGCAAGGGTAAAACTTGAATGGAGGCTCTAAGTGAAGAATATACAGGAGATTTTTACACTGTACTGCAATTTTTCTATAAGTTTGATATTTTTGCCAAATAAAATGTTTCTTAAAATCTAAAATAGAGGGCAGCCCAGGTAGCTCAGTGGTTTAGCACCACCTTCAGCCCAGGGTGTGATCCTGGAGACCTGGGACCGAGTCCCACATCAGGCTTCCTGCATGGAGCCTGCTTCTCCCTCTGCCTGTGTCTCTGCCTCTCTCTCTCTCTCTCTCTCTCTCTCTCTCTGTGTCTCTCATGAATAAATAAATAAAGTCTTTAAAAATAAATGAATAAAATTTTTTTAAAAATCTAAAGTAGGTAACAAAGTAATGTTGAATATGACACAGCTTAAGACTAAATTTTAATCTGTACATTAACCAGAAAGTTCATACAAGTCTGATTAAGTACTTAAAGAAGTAGAGATATTATTTTTAATTATGTCCTTATTAAAAGCTGAGAAATCACACAATTCTTCCTTTATACAGTTGGAAACTGAGGCCCAGAAAATAAAGAAAAATTGAATGCTATAATTTATCAGACTCACAGAATATTATTCATAGATTATGTTTTCTTTTAAAAATCTGAGGTTATTCTCTCACGCTTTAAAATTATTAAAGCAAAATCCTGTATTCACAGTGCAAATAATACCTCAAGTAATTTCCATAAATGGTAGACAGAATGATACACATTTTTCAGCTACTAACCTACCCCAAACTCTGTGAATTTAGATTCAAAATTTTTTACTCACATAAAAGACATTTATTCTTTCACTAGAAATGACTGCTCCTTTAGCACCTTTTCCTCAAATCTTCTAGGGACTAAAAGAGTATATAGATCAACTTCTAAATAGATTTGAGAAACAAATGAATTCCACACATACTGTAGTAAACATTATGAATTTCTCCTTAACCTTCATTCCAGTCCAAAGGATTATTATTTATCAAACATACTAATAATCCTCTCACTAATAAGCCTCTCATGGGGCTTGGGGATATGGAAATGAATCTTCTCTCCTGGATAATGATGTGCAAACAGCTGTATTATGACCATAAGAAGGAGCCTAAGGATGAAGCAAAAGCTATGAATGACAAAGTAGAGATATAGAAGAATCTTAGTGTCCAACAACAGTGTTTATCCACTGAATTAACCAATGCTACAAATTGCTTTACTTCACAATTTTCTATTATAGAAAATGACAAATATTCTTATATTTAATTTAGTTTGAGAGAAGTTTTCTGTTGCAGCCAAAAGTATCTCAACACATATACATCAATGAAAAAAGCCTAAGATCAAGAAAATATCCTACAAAGGGGATAAATCTTAAAATATGCATTAAAATAAAAGAAAATATCAGCCATAGCCCTCAAATTACTTAAGAGTTTCCATATCTCAACCAGTTTCTGGAAGGGTACAGTACTGCACAGGTGGATTTTGTAAGCAAGAGTACAGAAGCCTATAGAAGATAAAGGAGGGGCAGGAAGAGAGCTAAACCAGCCAACCAAATTCAAAAGCTTTTTGTTGTGTGGAAATTTCCAAGTTTCTTATTTATATAAAACATCAACAACATATTCTGCTTCAAGGTTTGCTTACAAGTTACAGTAATTCAATGCTTAGCATCCCAAAACATGGGTTAACCAAGCCCAGAATATCACAGAGGTGAGTACAGCAAATAGCCCCCAACAAGGTCAATGTGGAGGGCAGTTCACATAAGCTGCTTGTTAAAAATGTGTGCTCCTAAAACCAAACCCAGGGACCACATCCAAAGCACCCACCCCAGTAACCATGTTTGACCTTTAGGATGGCATATACAAAATGCTGAGTTGGAGAATTGTCAGATGGAATGGAGAGATGAGATGATAGCTGAGAGATAATGTTAAATGGGTTCCTACCCAACCAAAGCTATCAGGTTTCTCTGAAATGGCATGTGACTTCACTGGGGTATCAGTTTACTTAGGTACTTGCCATTTGTCTGGAAAGAGATTCCATGTAGGGGGATTGCCATCTGCTGGTGGCTCTTTTCTTAGGAACAGATACCCTTAAAATTTAAGGACTGTCCCTTACTTAACCCAGAACACACATGATCATTTATCAAGTAGTAGTTTCTTTTTCATTATTAAAATTAGACTGTCTTCTCTGTTAATTAGACAGATATAAAATTCTCCTGAGGAAGTTGAGCAAGGTATCCCAAAAACCAAAGAGAAAAAACAATGGATAAGAAATGCATTTTTGTCTTTGCTACACTAAGTTTTTATCCAAGTCATACACTAAAATCCCATAGATAAAACTGTCTTCATGTTTAAGCAAATACTAACAAATTTTCATAAGATGGATGGTGACTATGATTGGAAAAGTAGAAACATAGTACATTGATTTATCTGACCACATATTTAAAGACCAAGTCTTAAAATTTCTTAAGAGTCCTAATCTCCCAGGGAATATATTTTCCATGTGGCATATAAAAAGAAAAGAGAAACACTAGCTTCCAAGCACAAAGCTAGAGATTCAGCTTCAAAACAGAGGTTAAAATTCCCATTTTTTAGTGAAATTCCTTAGGAACACACTGCTTTATATTGTAAATACAGTTGTACAGGAAAAACTCAGTCCTTCAGGATACAGAATATGTGTTTTAGACTATGAAATTTCCCTCTGTCCAGTATATCCCCAAGTCACATAAGTGCAAGAAATATGGAATTAGGTCACATTATTTCACCCATATTTTATCCTTCAGAAAAACATTCTTCTCTTTAACAACATTGCAAGACCTCTATATCAGGAAACAGCCCCTCAGCACAGACCAGTTTATGCCGCTTCCTTTAATAACAATACAAAATCCTTTAGTAACAATACAAAAATCAAAATAAAAGCATAAGCAACCTTAAAGCAAAAAGAAATCCAGTCAGAGGCCACAACAGGGATAAATCTCAAGGATGTTGTGGTAAGGGAAATAAGCCAGTCACAAAAAGATAAATACTGCGTGATTCTACTTATATGAGATATCTAAAGTAATCAAATTCCTAAGGACATAAAGTAGAAAGGTGGTTGCAAAGGGCTTGGAGGGAAGAAGAATTAGTGTTCAATGGATATAGTTTCAGTTTTGCAAGATGAAAAAATTCTGGAGATCTGCTCACAGTAACATGAATATAATTAACTCAAATGAATTGTACACTTAAAGCAGTTAAGACAGTAAATTTTATCTTATATGTTTTATCTTATCACAATTGAAAAAAGATAAGCAAAAATATCAAAGGCTGAAAACAGATCTATAAGCGAAGGTTAAAGGGTTTGCCATCACAGTATTTAGTCTAGCAAAACAGAGTCTACGCAGTTGCTTAATCACATGGATTTGGAAATGTCTTCTAAAGAGCAAAACCTTGACCTGTTTTCTCTACCTCTGCAGAGGACATAATGATGACACAAAGTAAAACCACAGAGCAGCTGCAGGACATAGTAGAAAGAACAACCAAACTTTGGGTAGGAAATTTTACTCTACTTCTAACTGTGTGACCTTAGACAAATTAAATATTGGAAAAAGAACATCATAAGTTTGGGGTAACGTGGACTGTGGGAAAAGAAGTGACTGCTTCTGACTTTTAGTTTTGTTTTTGTTCACTGAATATATGAATTTGGGCCAATTATTTAAAGTCCCAGAGCCTTGGTTTAATCACTTGTAATTTTGAGATACAGTACCCATCTGACAGGGTTGTTTTGAGGTGTGAAGTCACACTAACAATGACTAGAATGCACTTAGAATGCCTGGAGCATAGTAAGTATTCCATGCTCATTCCCTGAATGTCCTGCAGTCTGTTTTCTTTTCTGTAAAATGCAGGGTGATGGTAAGTGCCTAACAAAATAACATCATAAAATGCCAGATATACATTCTTTCTTTGCCTTCTCTGAACCTCAACTTTCCATCTATAAAATGGTGCACTAATACTACATAAAAGGGTTGTGACAATAAAGAGAGATAATAAATATAAAATTGTTCTGTACTGAACATGACAGTAAGTACTCAACAAATCTTTTATTATTATTCTTATTTGGGAATATATTCAACAATATTCTCTTGAAAAATATTGTCTATAATCATGCCTGGTCCTAGATCAGCTGGTCTTTTTGGCATTCTTTAAGTTTTATCTAAAGGAACAAATATTTTTGTCAAACTGTTAACATCAAACAACTGAACTTTTGTCTCAGCAGTGATATCAAGATTTCAAGCCCCAAATAGGAAGGTGAATTTCAGTAATAATGAAGGATTATGAACGTGTAAACAAGAGATACTAGTTTAAAACCTCAAGACATGTCATTCAACATCAACATTAGTTGATTATTGTTTTCATCACTCTTACTTTAGCTGCTTCTAATAAGTTTCATGTTGACATAAAGAAACAAAAAGAGACAATGTGCATCCTCCATGGCCTAGAAACTGTAAGAGAACACTACTTCTCTCTCAATTTATAGGATCCACTGAAATCCAAGTATAACAGTAATTCAGTAGGTATTTTTGTTGCCTACAAACCAGAATTGAAACCAATATAACCAGAATTTGACTAATTTTGAAGTTTGCTAAGTTTGTTTCTCTTGTTCCATTCCTTCTTTTTCAGTACCTTACCCCTATACTTTGTACCCTCTGAGCCTTTTTGCCAGGGCTCAGGCTCAATGACCTGCCTCCAGTGTCACTGTGAGTCTATTTTACCTCCCATTTCCAAAGATTTCTCTGTTCTCTCTCTCATCTCTACAGCTCCCTGCTCTGTACACTAATAATCTGACAAATTCACAACATGATAGCATGTGTTTATAGGGTTTCCTACTTCAAAGTTTCTCATTTAAATACTTGCAAAGCCTTGTGGTGCCTGGGTGGCTCAGGTGGTTAAGCATCGACTCTTGGTTTTGACTCAGGTCATGATCTCACGGTCCTAGGGGTCAAGTCTCAAGTTGGGCTCTGTGCTCAGCACAGAATCTGCTTGTCCTTCTCCCTCTGCTCCTCCGGTTGCTTGCACTCCTTCTCTCATTCTGTCTCTGTCTCTGTCTCTCTTAAATAAATAAATAAATAAATAAATAAATAAATAAATAAATAAATAAATAAATAAATTCTTACAAATCTTTGTTGGGAACTATGTCTTAACCCCAAAATCTGTACTAAGTCATTTACTCACCAAACATTTACTGAGCACTTGTTATTTTCTATGCAGTAATCTTAGTACTTACATTATATACATAAGTGAAATATATACATGATTCAAGAAGGCCACAGTCTAGTAGGGGAAACAAATATGCGTGCAAATAATTGCAATAAAACTAAGTGAGTGGTATTAGAGGTATATACGAGAAGCTATAACAACAGGTAGCTGGGGGATAGGGAAGTTAAATAACCTGTTTTCAGATTACACAGCTGTGAGTGGTAGAATTGGGATTTGAACCCAAGTATTCTGGCTCCAGAGCCTGTGGTCTTAACCACTATGTAGTAGTGGAAATAGTCTCTAATGAGGCTTATCATTTTGAAATTTAAAAATCACAAAATAGTTTAGAAAATGTATCTGATCAACTTCATAAAAGAAAACCTTAAAATAGTATGTTAACTCAGTAGGGGAAAAAACCTGACACATATTAAGATATCAACTAGCCTTCTTCTTTTTTTTAAATGTATTTATTCATAAGAGACAGAGAGATAGAGGCAGAGAGAGAAGCAGGCTCTTCACAAGAAGCCCTATGTAGGACTCCATCCGGGACCTGGGATCATGCCCTGAGCCAAAGGCAGATGCTCAACCGCTGAGCCACCCAGGCGTCCCTCAACACAGTGCCTGACAT
Source organism: Vulpes lagopus (assembly GCF_018345385.1). Lineage (NCBI taxonomy): Eukaryota > Metazoa > Chordata > Mammalia > Carnivora > Canidae > Vulpes > Vulpes lagopus. The sequence goes on from NC_054832.1 coordinate 60,527,745, forward strand.
ATTAGGCATCCAATAAATATTTAGTTTTTTAAAAATGAAATAATATTTACAAAACCAAATGTACATTTACTATAACCCAGCAATTCCACACCAAGGCATTTACCTAAGAAATACAAAAACATATGTCCATAGAAATACTTGTACAAAAATGTTTACAGCAACTCCCTGCACGGAGCCTGCTTCTCCCTCCCACCCACCCCCCTTCTTTTTCTCTCTCTCTCTGTGTCTCAAATAAATAAAAAATCCTTTAAAAAAAATTGTGGCAGGGCAGCCCCAGTGGCTTAGCGGTTTAGCGCCACCGCCTTTGGCCCAGGGCGTGATCTTGGAGACCCGAGATCAAGTCCTGCATCAGGCTCCCTGCATGGAGCCTGCTTCTACCTCTGCCTGGGTCTCTGACTCTCTCTCTCTCTCTCTCTCTCTCTCTCTCTCTGTGTGTCTCATGAATAAATAAATAAAATCTTTAATTAAAAAAAAAGAGAAGAAACAGACTACCAAGACAGGCAACAATATTGATGAATCTCAAAAATAGTGTGCTGAATAAAAGAAGCCATCACACAAAAAAAGAAAAAAAATGGTAATGTACTTCTACTTATATAAAGTTCTAAAATGGGTAAACTAATTTGATGTGAAGGGAAAAAAAGAACAGTGATTCTTTTGGGAGGGGACAGGGATTGACTGGAAAGGGACTTGAGGGAAATTTCTAGCGTGATGATAATGCTCCATATCTATGGGGAGTTTAGGTTACACAGGTGTTTCATATTCAAAATTCAGCAAAGTCCATTTAAGATATCCATATTTTGTGTGAAAATTTTACCTAAAACAAAAAGCTATACAAATATTTAAGTCTACTTATATATTATATGTATTGAAGTGGTTAAGGGGCAGCATACTGATGCATATATTTTACTTTGTGACACACCAAAAAATAATATGGATAGATACAATAGGACAAATATAGCAAAATGTTAGTGGTAGAGTCTGTGTGGTAAGTATATGGGTATTCACTGTAAAATTCTTTCAACTTTTTTGTATGTTTAAAGTTTTCCATAATAAAATGTTTTATTTGAGAATAGAATAGAATGAAATAAAATAAAACTTTAGAGTTGAAAAGAATCTTTGAGATCATCTATCTTAAAGTTACACTTAATGTAGGAATCTCCTCTACAACCTCTCAAAACAAGTGGATTGTGCCAGCCTCAGTTAACATATGTATAGTGCATGGAAGCTTGCTACACCCATCTGCATCTCTGAACATGGCTAAAAGTAGTTAATTTACAGTTAGACCTACTTAAGCAGGTCATGCAGGAGAGAGAGCACAATTTTGTGTAAGAACTATAATTCAAGGAACTAGAAACCTAGGATTTGGTGTGATATTGGTCCTCTTCCCAGATCTTCACTCTGTTGGCTGACTACTTGTTTGCCCATGATCAACTTAATTAACCTATCTGGCCTACACCTTTTTATATTATTCATTCATTCATTCAGTAAATAATTATTGAGCCCACATTACACATCTTAAAACCTTAATACCTGAATGCTTTAAGGCAAAGAGGTAAACAAGGTGATGCTGAGATCTCTGTCCATTCTAAAGCCTAATGGTTCTGGATGAAGAACTAAAGAATCAGCTAATTGGTCTATTCCATGTATCTAATCGATTGAAAAAGAAAAGGAAACTTACTTTTTTCTTAGTACGGGGTTATATTAGAATAGAACAGTCTTGTTTCTTTTCCCTTTGAAAATAAAAACTAGCTTACCCATTTAAAATTTCCAATATAAATTTCATTTTTAAGACCATTTTCCAGATATGGCTTCTTCTCTAAAAGATTATCTTTAAGTTGCCACTCCCAATCAGAAGAAGCAAGCCTCTTCCTTATTAGACCATAGCTCCTCCTTGTGGTTGACAGATGTAAGACCCTTAAATTCCAACCACAAAAACAGTTTAAAAAAATTGATGTGATCATATTAGGATTAACTCTGACGTGAAAAACATCAGTATGATTTGTCTTTACTCCATTTCCTAGATGCTCATTCTCTCACCTAATTAACTAACCCAGCTCAATGAGTGTTACTTGAGATATAATCAGTATGATTTTCAGTCTCAGGATCTTTCTTTAATCTGTGGTAGTTTAAAGTAGCATATATGTTTTAGCTACTCAAATCCAGTTCTAACAATAAATTTAGTGTTTTTGCTTTGATCCATGCTAAATCCATATTATAGTCTCTGCTTCATTGGGTAACAGGTCCTATCCTACTCAACATAATTCTTATCAATGGCTTAAATAATATATAAAAGGATTTCTTATCAAATCTGTGAATAACACTAAGATGGAAGGGGAGTTAAATACCAGGTAACCAGATTAATCCAAAAAACAGTCTGACAAGCACTGAAAAATGAGACAAAACTAACAAGACAGATATTTAGGTAAAAGCTCTACCTCAAAATGTAAACATGAAATATAATTGGAACAAAATATAAGATATTGTGTTAAAATTTTTTCAGAAAATGAACTGCAACAAGATGGGAAAATCATAATTAGCAGCAGCATATGTAAAAACTAATCAACAATGTGAGCTGGCTATTCAACAGGTAATATGAATCTGGGCTACATTAAAATAAATAGAAACAACCTAAATGTCCATCAGAAAAAAAGGATAAATATTGGTATAGTTACTACAATAAAATATGATGTAGCAGTGAAAATCAATGGGCACAAACTTCACATAATAACACAGCTGAATCTCCCAAACATAAGGGTAGGTTGCAAAAGAATATATAATTTTTTATAAAGGTTCAAAAATTTTAAATGAAAAATGACAGTATATATTGCTTAAGAATACATAAGCATATAATGAAAAAGAGAAAAACACACGGTAACTTTGGGTAAGTGAGTGCATTAGAGGGAGGTACACCGGATTTTCAACTGTAACTTAATAATATGCCATATCTTTAATATGCTGGTGAATCTACAGATATACATTGCATTATTTTTTCTCTTTGTATGTCTTAAATATTATATATTTCTTATATCTTAGATTGCATTTAAAGAAAGAAGGTAGTTAAAGTCCTCTGTATTAAATTAATGACACCATATATTGACTTCTATGCTCTTTTCAGGGCACTAAGGGTTCCTGAAAAGATATAGAAAAAAAGTAAGTATAGTGAGGGAAAGGCATTGTGAAGGTATTCTTATCCATGTCATAGTGAAAATAGTTTTTAAAAACTTGCTTTTTGACTTTTTATTACTACAGCTTTGTAGTGTATCTTGAAGTCTGGAACTGTGATACCTCGAGCTCTTTTTCTTTTTCAAGATTGCTTTGGCTCTTTGAGGTCTTTTGTGGTTCCATACAAATTTTAGTAGTATCTGTTCTAGTTTTGTAGAAAATGCTGCTGACATTTTGATAGAGATTGCATTGAATCTGTAGATTGCTTTGGTGATGTGGACATTTAAACAATTTTAATTCTTCCAATCCATGAGCATGGAATATATTTCCATTTATTTGTGTCCTCTTAAATTTCTCTCATCAGTGTTTTATAGTCGTCAGTGTACAGGTCTTATACCTCTTTGGTTAAGTTTATTCTCAAGTATTTTATCACATTTGGTAAAGTTGTAAATGGAGTTGTTTTCTTAATTTCTCTTTCTGCTAATTCATTATTAGTGTATAGAAACACTACCAATTTCTGGCTGCTAATTTTGTAACTTTACTGAATTCATTTATTACTTCTAGTAGTTTTTTGGTGGAGTCTCCAGGATTTTCTATGTATAGTATCATGTCATCTGCAAAGAGTAACAAAAACTGTTGTATTTTTTTAAACATAAAATGGCCTAGCCCCAGATATTCTAATATAATGGTCTAAGGTAGGCCTTAGCATATTTTTAAAATTTCCCTTGTTTCTATTGCACAGCCAGACATGAGAATACTGGGCTAGAGACTGGGGACTATCTATACCTTCTACAAGACATTTCCTATTTCACAATTTTTTTGCTAACACATCTCAAACCACAGAGTAACATCTACATATATTTTACCTTTTATTTCTGATATTTAAAATGTTTTTGTAAAATAGCATGTCCCATATCATATTAAATTCCAAAATTAATGAGGATATGACAGAAATCTCAAAATTAATAAATAATAAGTTCCACGTAGGCCAAGACATGTCTGTCTTGGTCATTGCTGTGATGGTTATTTGCCCATTCACTGGAATTTCATGAAAATTATAGAAAATAGTTGCTATACATTATAATTTTGAGAAATACAACTGATTCAAATTGGTAAAATTCTTTTTTTTTTTTTGAAATTTTATTTATTTATTCATGAGAGACACACACAGAGAGAGGCAGAGACACAGGCAGAGGGAGAGGCAGGCTCCCTGCAGGGAGCCCAATGTGAGACTCAATCTCAGGACCCCGGGATCATGCCCTGAGCTGGAAGGCAGGCACTCAACCACTGAGCCACACAGGCATCCCAAATTGGGAAAATTCTAAACATTCTCTCCACCATCTCTACATGGAGATAAGCTCAATATTTGGAGGTGGGAAAGAATCCTGTATTGATTAGCTAAACCTCTTCCCTGAATCTATAAAAGCTTCAGGGAAAGTATACAAAGGTGCTTGAAGGAAGACATGACTAACCAATGAGAAATTTTTATATTAAGCTTTTTATTTTAATTCCAGTATAGTTAACAGACAGTGTTCTATAATCTTCAGGTGTACTATAGTGATTCAACAATTCTATACATTATCCAGTGATCATCATGACAAGTGCACTCCTTAATTCCCATCATCTATTACACCCATCCCGCTACACACACACCCTCTGGTAATCATCAGTTTGTTCTCTATAGTTAAAGGTCTGTTTCTGGGTGTGTCCGTCTGTCTCTCTTTTATTTTACCTTTGTTCATTTGTTTCTAAAATTCCATATATGAGTGAGATCATATGGTATTAGAGACGCCTGGATGGCTCAGCGGTTGAGCGACTGCCTTTGGCTCAGGTCCTGATCCCGGTATCCGGGATCGAGTCCTGCACTGGGCTCCTCATGGGAAGCCTGCTTCTCCCTCTGTCTGTGTCTCTGCCTTTCTCTCTCTGTCTTTCTCTGTGTCTCTCATGAATAAATAAATAAAATCTTTTAAAAAATCATATGGTATTTGTTGTTCTCTGACTTATTTTGCTTAGTATTATGCCCTCTAGCTCCATCCATGTTGTTGCAAATGGCAAGATTTCATTCTTTTTATGGTCTAATAATATTCCATTGTGTGTGTGTGTGTATATTTCCCACATCTTTGTCCATTCATCTAACCAATGAGAAACTTTTTACGCATTATTGCAAAAGGATTAGCATGGTTCTGAGATTAGAATGATTTTATTCATTCATTCGTTCATTTCATGGATATGTATTGAGCAAACTCTAAGTGTCCAGCCCTGAGCCAGGCACTGGAGATATAGCAGTTTTTGAAAAAACAGATATCAGTATCCCCTCGTGGGGCTTACATTCCAGTAGAGGAAATCGACAGTAAACAAGTAAATAATAACAAAGCATAGGAGATGCTATTACGTTTGTGTAGCAGTTCCACTGCTTACCTGTTCTGTGATCCTGAGCAAGTTATTAATCTCTCTAAATCTCATTTATAAAACAGAGATAAAAGTGTACCTTGTTCACAGGTTGTTTCGAGAATTAAATGAGTTAACTGTCTAGCAACAGTAACATTTAATAGAGGTTAGCTAGTAATATTAATATGAATATCTCAGTGATCTCACAGCATTCTAAGTTTTTATGTTTTTATGTTAAAAATTGCTACAACTAAATTTCCTTTCAGCTCATTCTCTCCTCAATGTAATTCCTTTTCTAATATCCTATAAGTAAAGACTTCCCCCCCTCAATTATCTTTGGTCTATGTTGTGGGAATTCAGCTTCTTTCATCCCTTTATACAAATCCTTTCTTCCACTCTAGCAGCTATTCTTGTCTGTCTTTGCCAAGTACTTTCCATTTCTCTTTTCTTTTACTTGTACCCAAAAGAGAGAAAAAAATTCAATGTCCAGGTCTAATGAATGCCCAAACTCAGTTGTTTGTGGAAATTTGAAGACCAAGAGGGTTTGAAAACTGTAGGTCAGTATGTCCTCATCTAGTCTGGAACAATAATGCAAATGTGATACTCTATAAGAATGAGCTCATAGAAGAGTGGGGCAATGTATTCATTTATAGAAAGGAAATTGCACTCAGGATACCTGCTTTCTAGATCAGTGAATAGATGGCTATCAAGCTAAAGTAAACCTCTTAAAAGTTAATTTTTATGTGTAAGTCAAGCTGTGCTGAATGACCCTGAGATGGAATTAGGTTTATGGGATGGGAACCAAGAAGTGCATTTACAGCTGCTCAGACATAGAAAAAAAAAACTGCTTCTAGGATCATAACAGGTGAAAAGAATTTCAATCATCCCTGCCAGGAGTCAGTTGGATGCAGCAGGAAAACACCTGCACTCCAAGCAGGGCATCAATATCTGCTAGCTGCAAGGCCGTGGGCAAGGTGGTAGCCTAAGTTTGTTCATCACCAATAAAATGGAAAAGATGATAAGAATATCTACCTTACGGACTATATTGAAAATTAAAGGAGATAATGATTATGTATAGCATGCTGCGTCTAAACATTTATGAGAACCAAACATGGGTTTTATGATTGACAGAGAAGGAAGTATTACTGATTCAGGCAGAAATCAGCACAGATTACTAGAGGAGTAAAAATGCAGAACCTTACCAAAAGATGACTTTTTTAAAAAGAGCAAGAGGGTTTATAACATGGAGAAGAGATGAATGAAAGAAGTCATTACAAATAAGACACCCTATAGTTCCTAATAAAGGGAAAATTTTAAAAAGGGGGCACCCCGGTGGCTCAGTCAGTGAAGCATTAGTCTCTTGACTTTGGATCAGGTCATGATTTCAGGGTCCTGAGATGGAGCCCCACCTCCAGCTCTGCAATCAGTGGGGAGTTTGCCTGAGGATTCCCTCCTTTTGCCTTTGCCCTCCCCATTTACTCACTTGCATGCTCTCTCCCTAAAATAAATAAATATTTTTTAAAGGGGGGGGGATAAAAAGGAATCAAAGGATACTTTAATCAAAGTAGATGACCCAGTGTAAATATTTTAAATGTAAATATTAGCTCAACAAATGTTTCCTTTCCTCTTCTCTAGCAAGGTATCTGGAGCAGCAAGAATTTTGCAATTTTCAAACCCAAAGAAGTTAGGTCCTTAACAAGTTACTTAGTATACATATAGTTTTTCAAAAAAAAGGAAGACAAATGAGTGAAGCACAGGTTTGGAATTGGAGAATCTGGGTTCAAGTTTCAAACTCTGCTTTTACTAGTTGTATAACCTAAGAGAAGCCTCACCCTTTCTGAGATTTGGATAAATAATAATATAATAATATCCATCTTATTCCACTCCATAAGGTAGTTGTAAGATAAGAAATCAAATTATGGAGTATATTAGAAGTGTTTTGTAAATTGTAATGTGCTATATCAACAGATACTGGATTGGTTTATATAAATACATAAATTTATATATATTGGTTAATATAAATTTATATTTAATAAGAGACTTTTGCTATGATTAGTGATGGTAAGTTTCAATTACAGTAAGAATAAGTGACTTCTTAATCTCACACAAAGAAATGATTCTGAGTCCTTCAAGTTGATGTATTAATTAATCAGGACTCTATTAATCAGGACTTAGTCTGAAATAGCACTAATCCTAAGAATAGTGGATCTTCAGTGGAAGAAATTACAAAGGAAAAAGATCACAAGATTTCATTATATAAGCACTTAAAACTTCTGTACATATGAAATATAAAATTAAAAGGAAGAACTATTTACAACAAATATGACAAAGGGCTAATGTCCTTAATAAGCAAAGGTCTCATAAAAATAAATAAGCAAACGGGAAGACCTCGAAGAAAAATAGGACAAAGACCTTTTACAAATAAGTAAATAAATCCATTTTTAAATCAATCTATTTATTCATCAAAGAAATGAAAATTAAAGCCATAATGGTATCATGTTTGAGCATAACTTAACAAAGATTGAAAGTATGAATAATGGTGTGTTAGTGAGGTGAAATGGGAACTCTCACAGGTACTTTGGAAATACAAATTAGTAAAATCTTTTTAGTGAATTACACATATCAAGAGGCTTAAAAATAGTTAAACTCCTGGTCCAAAAAGTCCCACTTCTTAACCCAGAAATAGGTCCTAAAGGCCCACAAAAGTTCTTAGAAATTAAAGTATGTAATAACAAACAACAATAACAGTCATAGCCAATACTCACTTAGTGCTAATTGTTTCAAGTGCTTACTTATCTTTTCCTGTTTATACAGAACTCCTATTGTCTTCTTTATCTCATATAAGAAATTGAGCCAGAGAAAGATTAATTTGCAAAGATCACATATTTGGTAAGTAGAGGATTTAGTTCACACCTGGGAAATAAATTCCGCTCTTTTTTGTAAATGATGAACCACAACACAAACACTTGTGACAATATATGACAAAGAAATATCATATGTGCCATTTATTTTGTTGGTAAAAGTTATCGTGCCTTTCCTTTTTAAATTTTTTTTTACTTTTTATTTTTAATATTTTATTCAATTTGCCAACATATATTATAACATCCAGTGCTCATCCCATCATTACTGTGGTTTTCCACAGGAGAATTTCCCTTTCTTTTGACAATGAAAGCAGTTTACTTCTTCTAAATGGTAATAACTGAAAATTTGGGGGGAAATAATAGAGATGGAAAAAATAATGTATGTAAAAATCTTAGCATGAGAACTTGGACTTTATTCTCAGGACTCTTAATGATCCAACAGATAATATAAGTAGGGCTAATTTAATCTTCATAATCATTATATACTCGATTTTCCTAAGCACCATTTCCTTCCTTCCTTATTTCCCACCAATCCTTCTTATACATTAAATCGAATGGTTAGGTATTCAACCCACAGCCCCAAACCAAACCTTGGAAGTCTTTGTCCTATTCCCCGTATGGTACCCCCACTGCTGGCTTTGTCCTTATGTATTAATAAGCTGCAGAATGCAGACCAACCAAATAATATCACTGTGAACTAAGGGATGTATGAATTGATAAATCATGCATCTTAAATCCAAACTTTACTTGAAATTTACTTTTTTTATTCATTGAAAACTTTTCATTAACCTTTGCCTTCCTTGAAAATAGAAAACTCCTTCATAAAAAGAACAATATAGTGTTTGAAATCCTTAAATGAGTACTGAACTTAATTCTTTCCAAAAATGCCATGGAACTAAGGGAAAATGTCAAGCAGCCAAATTCAAATAAAAACCTAACTTTCTTCAGCCAATTGTTCCTATGTTATATATTATAAAGTATCTTACATGATGTTCAGCATTCACATTTTATGACATTGTTAATAATGAAAATCTTGTGCAAAAAGCATTATAAAAGGTTAAAGTGATTTTATTTATAAATAAGATGTTCACTGAATTTTAAAGAAATATTAAAACAGAATCACAAAACTTGATATTTTAACAGATATCTGTGATAAAAATGGAAAATTCCATTTAAATTCTAGGTTAACTATGAATTAAGCAATTTTTTTTTATTTTACTTGCTTAAAACCTTTCCTTCCCTGGTACATTTTCATACATATTAACAATATGAAAATGACTTCTTTTTTTGAAATAAATACATTAATAAGCAGTACTGACATTTCCCTGGACTTTGCTTAAACTGCCAGAAACTTTTGGCATCTTGCCAAAAGTCTAATTGCAGGGCATGTAGATGCCAAGGAATGAACTTTTTTGCTTTAAAAGAAGTATCTGTGACTACTAAAGTGACATGTAAAAATACACTACAGCCTAGATAGAAGGCCCGAGGAATATTTCCAATGTCTCACAAATATAGGTAACAGAGTTTTTCAACATCACAAGCTCCCCATACTTCCTTCTACCCTTCTAATTAAATTAGGTACATATTCACAATGCCTATACACAATAGCCTCTCAGACATTTGTTCTCTTCTTTCTACATATGTCTAGAGGTAGAAAGACGGGCAGGGTGCAAGTTAAATGAGCACGGATAATCTCGAGTCTCAGTATTTGGTAAACCACCTTCACATCAAGACTTGACTGACATTTGTTTGTGTCTTACTGTTTTTCCTTCCTGTCTATCAGCTTTCCAAGAGCTAAATTTTATAACTATGTATGAAAATAAACAACACAAATCATATATATATACATATACATACATACATCTATATAGAGATAGATTTTAATCATGGAATAAATATTCCATCAAAGAGACTTTTATGTTCTACAGAGGCAGTTCTCAAATGACTTTCATGGTATCATGTTAAAAACCAGAACACGGTCCATTTTTACAGTAGATTTACTCAATCACAGTTACTAATCAGATTAGCGCCGCTTTTATGTCTAACAAATTTTAAAAGTTGGGGGATCATTAGAGAAGCTACATATTATGAACCTGTAGCCTGCATTGTGTTTACTTGTTAAACTTTTTAAAAAATCATCAAAAAATAAGCTCAAGGAATTCTTTTTCTTTTTAAACTATACTTAGAATAGGATATAAATGCATCACCAAAAATTTATTCATTTTTAATGTTATAATATAGGCATTTTTATTTTAAAAATAGTTTATCCTTTATTTATACTAATATATTAAACAGTTAAGCTCCATTTCTACATATACAATATTTGAGGCTAGGGCAGCAATGTTACCTGAAGAGTTTCTCAAATTAACTGTAACAGAAAAAGATCTTCTAAATATGGACAATGGAAAGCCTACAAAATCAACCAGACTGAGCTATTATAATTCTTAAAGGAAGTAACATAAATCAATATAAAAGACTTTACATGGATAAAATAAAGTAAGTTTCCATGCCTCTAAATTTCTCATAATTTAAATATATGAACCATTTAGGCCATTTTTTCTGACTTAAATTAGGCTAAACTGATGTCTTTTATCTTAAAAAAAGGCAAATTTATCTTATCTACTTATTTTATTGGATGAAATTTGTTTAACAATGCAAAAAGCATCGTAGACAAACCAAAAGAAGTCAGTGCTTGATTTTGCTAATAGAACACAAATAGACCTTTTACAAAGGTTCTCTGACATATTACAAAACTAATTAGTGCAAATTTCATCTCCTGATTTCTACAGTCCACACTTTGGAAGCTATACCAAGACCCAGTCAAAACTTGGGAAACCAGAGTAGAAATTAAACATCTAAGAGTTTTTTTATACAAATGCTTTGACTCAATACACAGTTAATACAATTTTTCCTTAGAAAACAAAGACGCAAAATAAACTATAATACAACCTCACTTTTATCAACATACATTTATCTACTACCCTGAGGTCTCTAAGTTTTACCAATGAATTATTTATCCTAACTACATATCCTAATTTAAGATCAATTACAAAATAAATTATAAATATACAGTATATATAAATATATAATTTATAAATATATATGTATACATGATATCATCAAAAGAATAAACTGGACCTTTCTGATGGAAGCATAATTTGTTTTTAAACTTTTTGCAGTAAATTCCATTTTCCAACATAATCTGCAGGAATGAAGGAAAGAGGAAGGAAGTTGGATAGTTAATAGAGCGTGTCCATAGATACCACAAACGAATGATCAATTTTCAAAGGATTCTTAAGTTTCCAGGTGTCTGGTAGATTTCCCCATGGCTTATCTATTAAAATTCTAGATGACAGCAATGACATTCACAGGCATGGCTGTGCAATGTATTTAAGAGACACTGAAGTGACTGAATCCTCATCAAAAGAAGCTCTTCAGGGTGGTCCCATGAAAGAACTTACAGGAACTTGGTGTTCCCTGGAGTTGAAGAGAGAACTACTAAGCCAGTCTCCAAGGAAATGTCCTTTTTACTAGAATATGAAGATAGTTTTTCCAAGATATGATATCTTGTCAAGATTCTGTGAAAGAATTGTATGAGTTTAAAAATGTTCTATTATATTCAGGAAAACTTTGAGCGAAGGCATAAAGGGAGGAAATAAACCTCCAAAGCAATGGGATTTAGAGAAGAATTCAGGCTAACAAATTTTCAAGATACCTGAGCAGACCACTTAATGAAGTTAGGATGAGAAAATCTACCAACTCCAATCAAAAACAGGAAGAAGAAAGCCTGAGATATGATCATTATGGGAACAGAACAAGGTGGGAGGGAGGCGAGGAAGATCTACAGACTACAATTTAACAATTACCAAATAATTCAAACAGAGTAAAGAGAGCTTCTAGAAAAACTTCAGTCAAAGATAAGGCTACCGTGTTTCAAAGACTCAACACAAAGGAGAAACTAGAGAATCATGATGAATGTGGAACCTCATTCAGCTCAAAATAAAACATTCTTGCCACAGAAACTATACTAAACCTTTTAACCTTACTTTGAGCAATAAGAAAGCACAGAAATCTTGGAGGACCTCTGTGATATTATCACTATTAACATTTCTATTAATATCAGTTAGTATTTGTTCCCCTAATGATCTTTTGTACTTGAGAGTTGTATCTCTCAAGAAATGCTTTTGTTTAAATTGAGCCTACCAAAATCTAACACCATATACCACAATTCAAGAAAATTATAAAATAGTGTTCACCACATAATCATAGTTATTCTATTTTTTGCCCTTCCTAAATGTCTGCCCATGGCTCCTATACAGAATTTTTTTTTCCTATACAGAATTTGAAAGAGAGAATATATAATGTTATTTAAACTTCACGTTCAATCTCTTTTAGGTCTTAGGTACGTAGTTGGCAAGAGAATATGATCCCCTTAACAGATTTTCAAATCAACATTTGAGTTTCTTACATATATCTATTTTGGAAATCTATCTGAACTGAAGCAGTAAAAAGTATTTTGTTATGGGGTCGTTATGGGGGTGCCTGAGTGGCTCAGTCAGTTAATGTGTCCAACTCTTGGTTATTGCTCAGTCATGAATTCAGGCTCCTGGGATCAAATCCTGCATCTGGTTCCACGCTCAGTGGGAAATCTGGTTAAGAACTCTCTCTTTCAGGAATCCCTGGGTGGCTCAGTGGTTTAGTGCCTGCCTTCAGCCTAGGGTTTGATCCTGGAGTCCTGGGATCGAGTCCCATGTTGGGCTCCCTCCATGGAGCCTGCTTCTCCCTCTGCCTGTGTCTCTGCCTCTCTCTCTCTCTCTCTCTCTCTCTGTCTTTCATGAATAAATAAAATCTTTTAAAAAATTTTTTAAAAAAGAACTCCCTCTCTCTCCCTTTCTCTCTATCCCTCCCATTGATCAGGCTCACTTGCTCTCTTTGCGCTTATTCTGTATCTCAAATAAATAAATAAATGGTTTTTTTTTTTAAGGTGGTTGTTATAGGCTGAATTGTATTCCCCCAAATTCATTTGTTTAAGTCCTAATCTCCATTACTTCAAGGTATATCTGGAGATAGGGCCTTTAAAGAGGTAGTTAAGGTAAAATGAGGTCATATGAGTGGCCTTAATCCAATGTCACTGGTTTTTTATCAGAAGGAGAGATTAGGACACAGAAAACATGCACAGAGACTGAGGGAGGACCATGTGAGGACACAGTGAGAAGACATCATCTGCAAAGCAAGAAAATAGGCCTCAGAAGAAACAAATATGCTGACACCTTCATGGTGGACTTCTAGCCTCCAGAACTATGAAGAAAGAAATTTCTATTGTTTAAACCTCCCAGCCTGTGGTATTTTGTTATGGTATCCTTAATCCACTACTATGATGGTAATGAAAAAACAAAATATGATTAGACTAGGAAATAGAGAGCTAAGTAAGAAGAAGGGTCAGTCCTGAGTAAAGAACAGAACTATAAAATCTAATGATGAGAAAAGCAAACATAAGCCTCAGTTTCTCTAAGTTTTAGACTGAAAACAATAATCTTGGGGATCCCTGGGTGGCTCAGCAGTTTAGTGCCTGCCTTTGGCCCAGGGCATGACCCTGGAGTCCCAGGATCGAGTCCACGTTGGGCTCCCTGCATGGAGCCTGCTTCTCTCTCTCTGCCTATCTCTCTCTCTCTCTCTCTCTCTCATGAATAAATAAATCTTAAAAAAAACAATAATCTTGCATCATATTGTGCTAAAAACAACATACAAATGTTGTGTACTTACTATGTGCCAGATACCATACTAACATTTAAAAGAGGTACAATAGAGGATAAAATTAATCAAATGTTCAGATATTCCTTTTCTAAAAGACACAATGGCTGAAAATGGTCAGTTTTTCATAACTGAAAATGGTCTATTTTGTATTTCCTTAGTCACTATCTCAGTATTTATGGCTCATTTTTTCCAATATTCTCTGCACTGTATTATATTTAAGCTAATCCACTTCTAACAATACTGTGATTTTTTTTCATTAAAAAAATTCTCAAAAGACTAAAAATTACTTTGATAATATATTCCAGTTACAATTCCATGGCAATAAATTCTTGTTCTAGATAAATAATAGATTTCTTTTCATTTCATCATTTCTTTTCCCTTTGAGTTAGGGTCAAATGGGGCTAGGCAGAACTGGATCAGAGGCCATGAAAACAGGCTCACAAAAATCCCAAAACACTGAGGTATAAGGAAACCAGAGATAAGGAAACGAGCCAGACCACCCTGCCCTACATGTCAGTGGGGAGGGTGTCTTTTTTATGATAGTCATTTGTGACCAATAAAGAATAACCAGAACCCAAAGAACATCAAAAGTGTTATCACTAGGGCAGCCTGGTGGCTCAGAGGTTTAGCGCCCCCTTCAGCCCAGGGCCTGATCCTGGAGATCCGGGATCAAGTCCGATATCAGGCTCCCTGCATGGAGCCTGCTTCTCCCTCTGCCTGTGTCTCTGTCTCTGTCTCTGTCTCTCTCTCTCTCTCTCTCTCTGTGTGTGTGTATCTCTCATGAATTAAAAAAAAAAAAGTTATCACTAATCCTTACTCAATGGTGTGATCAAAGACATTGTTAAGAGGATTTTAGGTTCCCTGGTTGGCTTTCAATAAAAGACCAACCCTACAAGCCCTCAGGGGCAAACCTGTCGGGACCTCTCTCACTTCTGAGAGCTTTCCCTATATCTTTGCTTAATAAACTTCTATCCCTTTACAAGAAAGAAAAGAAAAGAAGAAAAGAAAAGAGAAAAAAGAAAAAAGAAAAGGAAAGAAAGAAAGAAAGAAAGAAAGAAAGAAAGAAAGAAAGAAAGAAAAGAAAGAAAGGCAATTCTTGCTATAGAAACTAGATCTCAAGTTCTTTGAGAATGGAGACATTATTTCTACTTTAGATGAAAGAGTGAAATGGACAAAGTTTATCTTCAGCATTCCAAATGTCCTTCCTTCAGCATCACCCCCAACTCCTTTATATAAACTCCTGTCCACTTCATCAAGGACTCAAGAGCTCTTATTCCCTTCTTCCCTAAATTTCATCCCCACTCCATCCCCATCCAAAACTTCTCTCAGGGAACAATCTTATAAACCCACTTAATTGAGATATGAAAATACTGAAGAAGTGCTAAACAAAAATACTTTTCCCTAAACACAAAAATCATTTTCCAATAGCAATTTTCTCTTACCAGAAATTCTAGTCTCCTGTATACCTCTTTTTAGCAACTATGAGCATTTGAGTTCCAGAATCCATAAGTTATAAGCCATTCCTATGATTGGGATTAGAAAAGATAGAATGGATGGCAGAGCAGCAATAGAAGTTTTCAAGAATTATACTTCTACTTCTGTAAGGAGGGAGTAAGTTGAGTTACACAAAAAAGCTGGTGGTGTGTTTTTATTCACGTTGCAGTGATCAGAGCCAAGGATATAGAATCTTGAGTTGAGGACATAATTTAGGAAATATCTAGTTACATCAAATATGTAAAATAAGGCTACACAAAGCTTAGTAAATGTAAGGTCTCTAAGTTATGCCATAATTTCTGGGACAAAGTGGAAACCAGAGACTGGAGTCAACAATTCTGGATCATTAAAGTTCAAAAGGCATTCAAACGGCATCAGACACACACACACAAAATAGCCCTTTATTATTTGTGCTATCTCCCACAAGACAAACTGGACATATTTTTACACCTCACTGAAACTCTAATAGATTGAGGTCCTGAAAATTTTCTCAGAAGCAAGCAGTTGAGGGGTACCTGGGTAGTTCAGTTGGTTGAGCATCCGACTCTTGATTTCGGTTCAGGTCATGATCTCATGGTCCTGTGATTGAGCCCCACATTGGGCTTCATGCTCAGCAGGGAGTCTTCTTGGGGATTCTCTCTCTCTCTCTCTCTCTCTCTCTCTCCCTTTACCCCTCCCCCTACCACTTGTGTGCACACTCTCTCTCCTTCTCTCTCTCTCTCTAAAATAAATGAATAAATAAATCTTTAAAAAGCAAGCAGTTGATTGATGGAAATTAATTGTAAAATGTCCATTATTGTTAATATCAAATGGTTAAGTGTTACTGATTATTCTCTATTTCATATACTATGCTTGTTTTATTTTCTTGACTTTAAGATTATTTATAAGAACTTTTATAGGATCCTAAAATTTTCAATCTTTCTAACTCTATTTATCTTATATATGCCTTACATCCTTTATGAATTTTTCCACCAAAGAATTTTTCAGAAACTTGGCCCTCAGTGTGTGTATATGCTGTATGTGTTGGGGCAGCGTGAGGACTCTGCTCTTCTGTATCTTCAGAGTAAAGGTAAAGTCTTAAATTGGGGTGGGGAGTAGGGATGGAAGGAAATAAACTAAAGTTTGTTTGTTGCTAACAACTAAAGCTATCCTTACTGCTCAGAACCAAGGTTCACTAAGTACTAAAGTGTCCATTTCACTGTCCTGGGCAGGTATTAAGTTAAAATCTATATCCCCACTGGCAAAATTTGAGCCTATTCTCCTTTTCTTTTCTTAATATAAACAATTATATTTATCACTATATTTATTATTATTAAATTATTACAAAAATATAATCAGTAAACTATATTTCTAAGCTTTGTGGCAAATGTTTAAGTAAGTGTAATACTTTGGGGGAAATTAGCGGATTCAAATATTAGGAAAGAATCCTTTATCTTCTATTTATATTACTCATGGCCACAAATATTCCTATTCTTCCCAAACTATCTAAAATAATGTTGACAAGATCTTCTTTTATGACAATTAGGATAAATGGACAAGACCTATAATTAAACCACTAAAACTGTACTGATGAAATTTAGAAGAGGAAAATAAAATTTTTTTAATCAAAAATGGTTGCTTGAGAAAAATATTTTAAAATATTATGCAATACAATGAATTAAACTGATTTTTAATTATAATTAAACTGATTTTAATTATATATTTTAACATATTACATATATTTTAATATACACATATATATGTGTGTGTGTATATATATATATGTGTGTGTATATGTTGGGGGTGTTTCTATTTTCCTTTACAGTGAAGTAATAGGTTAAGTCTGTTAAATTAATGCATCTAGAATCCCCTTTAATAAATACATGTTAATGATATCCTGCTAAGTGTATGCTATCTGAAGTTTGTACTTCCATGGGGGCCTTGCTAGAAGAGACATGACAAGGTAAAGGGTTTTATATGAGCCAGCCCTCTTTTTGAAAGCTGGAAGGTCACCTAAAAGACTCGAGGGTTTCCTCTCCATTTTCCTCCAAATCTCATCACACAGCATGACACCTGTTCTGTCTGCAAAAAAGTGTGGCGCTAGAGGAGTAATTAACTAATGGTTGAAGAACATTTTCTTTAAAGGAGAGGAAAAAAAGCTTTGGCAAGGACAAAAGTACTTTACATTTGCAAAGCGCTTTGTAGGATACAAAGTATCCTCACATCCATTATTTTATTTTATTTTTAAAACAACACAATGAGTTAGGTAGAGCATCTGTTATTTCTATTTTACATAAGGAAATTAAGACTCAGAGATAAAGTCTATTAAGAGATAAGTCTGTTAAGAGGCTTTCCTAAAATGCTCACATTGTTAAGTAACAGTCATAATTTGAACTCTTAAAATTGCAGGAGCAACACTCTGCATCACCACTCAGAAGACTAAATACTAGCAACACTAGCGGACAGCTTCCTGGAAATATCATCCTGTCCCTCAGAGAAAGAATGGCAACTCATTATATGTTATTAACATACTAAGAGATTTCTAAGAGATTATGATTTTTTCTCAATTTTCCTAAGATATCACTAAATCTTTTCTTTCAAAGAAGCAACACAGAACAGTAATGTTACTCAACTTTCAATCTCAAGGTGGAAAACTCTGAGACATGGGCACCTTATCAATAACTCAGACTCAGAGAGGAAGCTGGAGGTGTAATAAACAAAGCAGGAAATTGATTTCTATGTAATACTAAACAAATGGCTCAAGGGATGAAAGAACAGATCCAGGTTGCTGTTCATTGGGCAGCCAGCTCTCATTCTCTGCAGCTTCCTGGTGTATGTCTTTGCTTGTAAGCAGTGTTATGAAATAGTGTGATTTTAATCAGCTTTGACTGTACCTTGCTCTAAAGGTTTACTCAGTGCAGTCCTTAGAGGCACATTACCATTCGGCCCCATTCCAGAGAAGCGGTCTGTTCTTCATCAGCTTTAGAAAGACAGGAGGGCTTTTGTCTCACCATTCCAGAGCTACTAGAAGGACCTAAGACACAGATGGCCAGCCATAGACCTGGTCTTGCCAAACTGCAACCACACTATAAAAAGGCCAGTGTGTAACCCAATTCTCTAGAATGACTTAGGAGAGGTACGTCAAAATGGCACAGTCTCTAAGACCACTCAATCCCTAGTTACATTTACCAATAATAGCAAGTTAGTGCAAACAAAAGGCCTAGACCATCTAATGTATTCTGCACAGTACAAATATTGTCTAATGCTATCAATATGTATGACCATTTGCCCCCAGATTACATAGATTTCCTCAGAATCTCTGAGAATTTTCAGATATATTATTCAATCGCTCATTTAACAAAGTTTCAGGCACTGGTTATATGGTGGTAAACAATCACAGTTTAAGAACTGCTTATATTACAATAAATAAAAGTGATAATCAGTACACTCATGAACATTTTCATCTAGGTAAGAGATAGTCAATAAGTGATTAAGTTATTAAATAAACAGAATATAATTATAAGGTAAGAAAGATGCTATAAAAGAAAAATAAACATAGAAATAGAAAATAATAATAGCAATAGTAATAGAAATAGTAGTAGAAAATAACAGTGCCTTGGATGGGGAATGATTTTTAGATGGATTGACCAGGGAAGGACTTAAGCTAAAGATGAAAATGAGCTAATCATATAGCTCATTTTTAAAATGATGAAAGATGAAAATGAGCTAATCATATAAAAAATCATATTAAAAAGCACTCCATGCTTTTAATGGAGTGCCCAGGTGGCTCAGCAGTTTAGTGCCGCCTTCAGCCCAGGTTGTGATCCTGGAGAACCGGGATGGAGTCCCATGTTAGGTTCCCTGCATGGAGCCTGCTTCTCCCTCTACCTGTGTCTCTGCCTCTCTCTCTCTCTCTCTCTGTCTCTCTCTCTGTGTGTCTCTCATGAATAAATAAGTTAAATCTTTTAAAAAAAAAAAGCACTCCAAAATATTTAAGGATTATTTAGCATAAAGGTTAAGAAAGAATTCTTGAGATGTTTTACAGTATTACTCAGTAAGTTTATTTAGGTAGCACAGGGACAGGACCCATGGGCAGAAAGAGCTACACTTTTGTTGTATAAAGCTAGTGGTTTTATGCTTAGTGTTCAGGGGAAGAGGGGCTGCATGTAGGGAGTATTAGATCATAAATGTTTTTTACAAATTTCTACCCATAACACCACTTTCATAAGATTTCTCTGGTGCTTATCATTCCATTCAATATTAACTATCAGTGACATGTTCAGGCAGTCATGACACCCTTTAAGAAGAATCTAACAACCATGATGTACTTGATCCTTATTGAAACTATACAGCCTATAAGTCAACCTTCTGGGCTAAAGGTGAATGAACATTTTTCTGTTTCTATTCCTCATCCTTTCCTCCTGACCAATTGTTGATCCTTAAATCTTTGAGGTATTTGAGGGCAAAAGTTCATCCTCTTTAACTTCTTCAAGCTAGTAAGGGTTATAAAAATGTCCCTACCTATGGACCAAAATTGGTCACTACCTATGCCTGTAAGTAATTATTATGGAAGGCCATTGCCTTAGAGTACAAAGTGGACATTTGGGTGAATTCATTTTGAGTAGTAAGGACCATCTGTCAGCTGGGTGAAGGAGTCAGGAACTGCTTACATGTATCTCAACAATAAGAGAGAACAAATTGAAACAGACAATATATTAGGATTAATATTATAAACAATCATATCATATAAATAATCATATGCCCATGGGGTCCTTTTAATTATCCTCACAGAGTAACAAGCAGGAAGATTGTATATGAGCTATTATAACAATCTCTCTGAAGTTTACCTCCAGTTGTCTAATGAGGGAAAACAACAAAAATTTAAAGACAATTAATCAAAACTAGATTCTAACATCCTTAAGGATGCATTATTGAAACATAATTTTTCTCTCTAAATCCACCCTTATTTCTAGAGATAGCCAAATCAAGACTAATTCATTTGTAAAACAAGTCCAATTTTAACAAACTTGGCCTAATTATTTATATAAGCTCAGCAAGAATAGTGATTGATCACTAAAATCACTTAAAATCTGCTTTGCCAGAAATTTTCATTAAAAAATCCCTAGATTGAACTTTTAATAGCCTTTCAAAGTCAGAGCCAGGACAAATATTATTGTCAGATCTGCCTGCAATACCTGTGGATTTGGGGATATTCCTCTTCTTAAGGTCCCCAAAATATCCTGAGGTTTCCTGCACCTGCCATGAAGTGACATTCTTTATTTACCTGATAGGGCTGCTGGGAACTCTGCAAGCAAAAATATCAGGCCAACATTCTCAAGGGGCTATATTGGCTCCATGAAGTCAACCTTAATTCTTTAAAGCTGTCTGGTCACACCTGAGTCTATGTGTCTCTCAAATGTGACATTCCAGTCAAAGCCTTCATAATATAACCAATGTTTCCAATGGTGTCTTGTTACAAGCAGAACAGATTCTCACTGAACTTATGAAAATAATTATAATTGCCATGAATGAAAGAATGCTTACTGACAGTTTCTGAATTCTGGAGGGTTCAGGTAGGGAGAAAAGTTAGAAGTTTCACTTTGTTCACAAAGGAATATTTTTATCATATTTCTGTAAGTCATGGGTATCTTAAGAGAAAGTTCCCTTAAATCTAGAAGGGCAAACATCAAAGAACCAGAAATGTTTCAAAGAAGAGTGATAAAAAAAAAAAAACTATAATCATCTTCCTCAGTTCATCAGTACTATGTTATTAACTTTTGTTCTGTTTAAATGAATCTTTCCTATTAGTTCTGGAAATTCTTACCCAGTTCAGCCTTATGATTTTTATAGATGTCAAACACCTATATTTGTCAAAAGTCTGTTTTATGAATCTCCTTGAAATGAAACATATTTTGCAAGAGCACCAAAACAATAACAATGACAAAAAGAAACCCTCAGAAATGCATATGGATAAAGATCTGATACGAAAATTCATTATAATGAAATTGACAAAGAAATTCTGTTATTTCTGTGACACACATTTTGGTAATTCAAGTAATGACCTTTTACCAGGACATATTAAAACTTCAGGAATTTCACGTATTTTTCTAGAACAGAGTATTTACCCACACAATACAATCTAAGGCTTATCATTATTGGTTTGACAGTACTTTCCAAGTAACTTAACATGCCAAATAAAACAAGACTAATTAATCAAAAAGACTTCATTAACCATTTAAACCTTAGGAAGTTGGTTAAAAACCTCAGAAAGTTTTAAATCACATACCTAAATAGGATTACAGATCATTATAAATTTACTACTTATATTTAACAAAGGTAGCAATAAGGGATTCTACAGGAAGCTGTATAGATGTTAGCAAAACTTAGCTCCTCTAACACTGAGAAGTTTTCATTTTCTTAAGTAATCAAAGACCTGATAAAGACAAACCATAGGAGCTTTGGTTTTTCTGGCCAGATAAAGAAAAAAACTTTGTTTATATTTTTTATCAAGAACAGACCAACGATCCAAGAAAACGTTGTCTTTTTGGCAAAGAGAAAAGCAGAATTTCAATCTTATATCAGTGTAATTTTAAAATCCATTCATTTCAGGATCCCTGGGTGGCTCAGTGGTTTAGTGCCTGCTGTCAGCCCAGGGCGTGATCCTGGAGTACCAGGATCGAGTCCCACATCAGGGTCCCCACATGGAGCCTGCTTTTCCCTCTGCCTGTGTCTCTGCCTCTCTCTCTTTCTCTCTCTGTCTCATGAATAAATAAATAACATCTTTTAAAAAATAAAATCCATTCATTTCAACCTCAGTCCTGATTACACATAAAATTCTTTTCCAAAGATTTCCCTTCATAAACCTTTTTCATTCAGATTTTGTCCTAAGCCTTTTCTCTCCAAAGTCTCATATTAGAACAAAATTACCTTCTTTTTCTCTTAACAAAATATGTTTCCATTCTTTATATCTTTCTCATATATCTCCTATTTTCCTGCATACAGATTTGCTTTCCTTATTTTCATCAGTCTTAATTATATTAGGCAGAATTTTAACTCTTAGAAACCTTAGTTTCAGTGAAAATAAGTAGTAATTGTGAACTGTCTGTAACACCAGAGTTCTTTAGATCTGAAATTCATGAATACATTTCATAATTTCAAAAAAACATGTTTTTCCATAGTACAATCTCTCAATAAAGCATATTTACTAAAAGACCCAAGTATCCTCAGTTTCTCCATGATAAGAAGCCAAAGCAGAAAAACCTATGTTCAGTAACCAATACTTTCGTATTTTATTTAGAAAAGACTTAGATATCCAATGAATTCAGTCCAACTTTTCAGTTAACTTAGCAAAACTTCAAAGTTTCAGTTACTAAAATTTTGAAAGCTATGTAAAAGTTTTACTGATAAACCTCTTTATTTATTCAATCTATTTGTTAACAATTACCCATGAAAACTCTTACAAACAAAATTAATCAACATTTAAGGCATCTTTTTGCTGACAATTGCAACAGAGATAACATAAGCTTATTTGATTCACCTTTAGTAAACCTTGGTAGAATGAAAGTTTTATATTAAATGCTGACAAATCTAAAGACAAGTATACCTTAATAAAACTAAAAAAAAAAAAACAAATTAGTTTAAATACTGAATATGTTGCACCTGGGTCCCCTAAAAGTCAATCAATTTGTTCCCCACTGTCAATTTTTACCAGAAGTACATATGGGGAAATGAAGTAGGCAGTTTAAGCCCAAGGAAACCTTTGGGCCCTTTCATGTTGATTAAAGAGGTGCTCCAGTTTGAACCTCAAAAGGAGGTAGCTCAACAGCTTGGGGTGCCCTTCGCTCTGTGATAGCAACAGTAATAAGAATAGGAGCCAGTGGTGCCAGAGGCATGGAGGATGGTATATAAGTCAGGTATGCAAGCCGTATTTATGGTAGTGCATAAATAGGAGGGAGTAAGGAGGAGGCAGAAAAGGTCCTCAAGGTACTGCCAACCAGGCCAGAGACAGATAAAAGCCCAGAGGGCAGAGAAAGAAGACTCCCAGCCCTAAAGTTTGTCAGCTCAGACAGATAAACAGATACCTGTTTTCTTCCCACCAACAGAAAATGAAAATAGGCAGTCCATGTCAGGCCAGAAGAGACAGGAGAACTCCCCAAAAGAAAAGGAATTTTGGCAGCTGCTTTGGAATATTCTTTCAAGTCCCCATTCTGAGATAGACTAATTGGACAATTGGCTCTAATTATCATAACCATTACCCCAGGAAATGAATGACAGAGAAAACCCCACAAAGACAAGAGTCAAGCAACACTTATCCAGTTGTCTCAAGATATAGTCCAGATCTGACACACAAAAGAAGAAACAAACAGAAACATACAAAAGAGGAGACACATGACTCAAGAAAAACAGAGGGAGGAAGGTACAGGATCTTTGCAGCAACCTGTTTACAAGAGAGCTGGATACCCTAGGGGTGGGTTTCTATCTTTTATAGCCAACAGCTTGGGTGCTTTTTCTTTAAATCCAAATTCACTCCAATGCGCTAGGAGACAGCCCAAGAGGGAATCCTTTGAGATAACGGAAGCTGGTGCCATAGTTAATTCTTATAAAACAAGGAGAGTAAATTAACTAGGAGTCCATTACCAAAATTCCCCTCCACTTCTGAATGGCATCCCACCAGGAATATTGCTGAAGATTCCTGGGGTTCAGAGTGGCAGGAGGCATCCTTCTTTTCTGACACCTTTGTACTACCTGCCTTTGGCTCCCCATTGCATTCTAGACTACAATAGATGCCAGTAAATGGACTGAAATGCCCCAGAGATTGGGGCTGCCTCTTTCCATTTTGAGGTAGTTGATATATTTGGTGACCAATAATAATATCCTTTGTAAGCATCTAGCTCTAGTATTAATGAATGGAGTAGACGTCTTAGCCTTTGTTAAGAATAGGCAGCTATTTTATATCATATTAAGCATCACAGATCTAAGTTAGAAGTCCTTTCAATCTGAAAGCAGGATGAAGGGATGTCTGGGTGGCTCAGTGGTTGAGCGTCTGCCTTTGGCTCAAGTCATGATCCCCAGGACCTGGAATCGAGTCCCACAGTGGGCTCCCCATGGGGAGTCTGCTTCTCCCTCTGCCTATGTCTCTGCCTCTCTCTTTGTGTCTCTCATGAATAAATAAAATCTTTTTTAAAAAAATGAAAGCTGGACAGAGAACACCAAACAGCCCATAGATAAGGACAAATGAGAGACATGAAAAAAATGAAAATATCGAACTCTTATCTAATCCAGGCAACTTTCTTGTGAGCTTTATCTATGATCTAATCTCAAGGGAGTGGTCCCTAGTTGGATGAATACCCCAAATGGGTAATAGCTCCAACTGGTCCCTTTTGGGAAGCACAAGTCAGATATACCTTGGATTTTATGCTCAGCAAGGGATCACACTGGATTATTTAGGAAGAGGCCTTACATGAGAGTTTTAAGACCGGCAACTGTCCTGATGACATGTATGGCTATCCAGTGCCTAAGAAGAATACAAGTATTAAAAGAACAGGTAAAAAAGAGGGACAGCTTGATTTCTGAACCTAGCATTATTACCGCCAAGGTACTGCTGTCCAGCTGGGTGACAGGAGTTTGTTCCTCTCCATAATATAGCCACAAGCAAGAGAATCTTTCCTGAGCACTCAGGCAAGACATATTTTGAAGGGTTGTACTATTCAGGACACCTCTGGAAAAAAAAAAAGAAGAAGAAGAACAGGTAAGAAATAAAGACGGGAAATAAAGAAGACTTACCAAGTTGCACTGACACTCTTGGATTCACTCCACTGTCCCTTTCTAAGCCACTAAAAATGTGGGATTGTTGAGTACAATGGTCAAGAAAGAATTCTTGAGATGTTTTATGGTGCAATTTAGTAAGTTTACTTAAGTAAGTAGCATGGGAACAGGACCCATGGGAGAAAGAGCTGCACTTTTCCTCTATGAAGCTAGCAATTAATATGCTTAGTGCTCAAGGAGGAGGGGATGTGTAGGGAGTAATAGATAATAAATCTTTTCTTTGAATTTCTACTCATAGAACAACTTTTGCAAGATTTCTCTGGTGCTTATCATTCACCCTGATATTAACTATCAGTGAGATGTACAGACAGTCATGAGACCCTTTAAGAATGTAGCAACCAGCATGTATTTGATCCTTACTGAAACTATGCAAGCTATTGGTCAGGCTTCTGGGCTAAAGGTGAACATTTTTCTGCTTCTATCCCTCATCACAAGCAGATGACCTGAACAAAAGTGCTAAAGTATAAAATAGTATGATAACTAAAGACCTGAGAGGAGACCATAGTGGATAGAGTAAAATAAGGAAAAAGAGCATTGAAATTAGAAAGGTAAATATCATAGGGTAGAACAGGTAAGACCTGTAATCCATGACACAAAGTTTTTATTTATAAATACAGTGGGAAACCAGTCAAGTGTTTTAAGCTGAGGGCTAACATAAACCTATTTACATTTCTAAAAGCCATGTGCTCTCACTAGTATGTAGAAATCAATTGGAAAAAGATAAAACCAAAAAAAACACCAGTTGGATTGTTGTTGTTTATGCAAAAAATGACAGTGGTGTAAGAAAATGGCAGTAGAGATGGAGAAATGTAAACAGATTCAAGACTTATTTTGGCAAGTACACAAGCTATATTCAGCTTACCATATAAAAACTCATAAAAAATACCATTTTTAGAGAAAAAAGTATGTTTTATACTTCCTAGTCCCTGTTATCCAAGGATAACATATCTATCACCTGCATATACTATACCTTATATTTTCAACTTTTTTCCCAATTTCTATTTAATAACAACAGCAATATACCAGTTGGATGCTAAGAACTTAACATATACAATATCATTTAATTCCATTTAACAATAATCCCATTTGGATGCAACTAAGGCAGTCCTAAGAGGGAAATATATTGGAATAGAGGTCTACTTCAAAAAGCAAGAAAAGTCTCAAATGTACAAACTAACTCATACCTAAGGAAGCTAGAAGGAGTGTGCACCTAGGTGGCTCAATGTTGAGTGTCTGTCTTCAGCTCAGGTCGTGATCCCAGGGTCCTGGGATCAAGTCCCACACTGGCTCCCTACAGGAACCTGCTTCTCCCTTTGCCTATGTCTCTGCCTCTCTCTCTCTCTCTGTGTCTCTCATGAATAAATAAATAAAATCCTTTAAAAAAAAAAAGAAAGAAATGTTTTTGAAGTTGTTGCCACTTGCTATATCTTTATTTTTTATTTGTCTTAGTACAATAAAAAAAACTTTTAGGCACACCATCCCTCAGTATTAACGGTATAAATCAAATAACGTTTATATGAATTCCTTATCACAGCATACAAAAGCTGATCTTTACATAGTAATTAATCTGTGCCGGGAAGTGTCCTAAGCAATTTTATGCATTAACTCATATTAACCCTGTGAAAAAGTACTATCACTCCTCCATTTTGTAAATGGTAAACTGAAGCAGGGAAGTCAAGCAATTCCCCAAGATCACACAGCTGGTAAATAGTGAAGCTGAAATTTAGAGTCAGGCAACCTGAACCAAAAATTGGAGCTCCCATGTTTAGTACTGTAATATGTGTAGTCCTTAATTTCTAAGATCTTGGAGTTAGAAATAATATATACTGCTGAGAGAATTAAAGAATACCTAAACAGATTAAAAGATATGCCTTGTTCACAGGTCCAGAGATACACTATCGTTAAGACGTAAACTCTCCTCAAATTGATCTATACATTCAACACAATCCCAATAAAAATCAGAAAGGGGAACCCTGGGTGGCGCAGTGGTTTAGCGCCTGCCTTTGGCCCAGGACGCGATCCTGGAGACCCGGGATTGAATCCCACGTTGGGCTCCCGGTGCATGGAGCCTGCTTCTCCCTCTGCCTATGTCTCTGCCTCTCTCTCTGTCTCTCTGTGTGACTATCATAAATAAATAAAAATTTTAAAAAAAAGTTTAAAAAAAATCAGAAAGACTTTCTTGTTGAAACTGACAAACTAATTCTAAATTGCATATAAAAATGTTAAAGACCTTTAAAAAATGCTAGACCTGTAATAGCCAAACAATTCTGGGGGGAAGAATTGATCATAGAGTTGAAGAACTTATATTACCTATTTCAAAAATTGTTGGGATCCCTGGGTGGCGCAGCGGTTTGGCGCCTGCCTTTGGCCCAGGGCGCGATCCTGGAGATCCGGGATCGAATCCCACGTCAGGCTCCCGGTGCATGGAGCCTGCTTCTCCCTCTGCCTGTGTCTCTGCCTCTCTCTCTCACTGTGTTCCTATCATAAATAAATAAAAATTTTAAAAAAAATTGTTATAAAGCTGTAGTAATCAAGAAAGCATGGAATTGGCATAAATATAAGACAAATAGATCAGTGGAAAAGAATATAGTCCCAGAAATAACCCACACATAAACAACTAATTTTTGACAAAGATGCCAAGACAATGCAGTGGAGAAAAGCAGCCGCTTCAACCAACTGTGATGGAATCACTGCGCATCCATATAGAAAAAATGAATGTGGATCCATATTTTGCAATAAAAAATTAGCTCAAAATGTGCCATAGATCTAAATGGAAAACCTAAAACTATAAAACCTTTAGAAGAAACATAGGAGGAAATCTTTGGACCCTGGATTAGACCAGAGGTTAGCAAACTTTTTCTGTAAAGGGCCAGATAGTAAATATTTTAAACTTTGGACCAAGAGGGAAAAAATGAGAATACTGCATAGGTCCTTATACAGCAAGAAAGAAAAAAATTTCCACAAATTTTTTTGAAGAAATTCAAAATATAACTGTGATAACTGAGTGCAATTTTGTGTAGTACTAGCCCACAATAGGAATATGAATATGAGTAATAGAATTTGGGGTGGGCTTCACTTAATTAAGCACTTCACTTAATTGGATATCAAAGTTAGTGTTTTTGAACATCAAAACTGATTGCAGAGTGACATCAACAAAACCATCAGAGTAAATACCTTCGAAAGTTTAGCCCTCCATAAAAGCAACCAAAAAATGGCCCCCAAAACTGTCAAAATTAACTTTTTCGGAACTCTGGAAATTAACAAAAGGCTTGTAGCAATCCAGGAAACATTTAATCGAGAAAAACAGCTAAATCTCAGTAAGAAATTGAACTTTAACTTGCACTAGTCCCATACCCCAGCCCAGTTAGTCTTAATGAAAAAACCACAGCTCACATTCCCAGTTACAGAGGGAGCAGAATAAAGTCATTCTCAAAGAAGTAATATTTGACCTGTCTGGTGGTTCCCTGGAAGACTCCACTCAAAATGCTTGCATTTACTTGATCTCGCTTAAATTTGTCCAGTGTTAAATGCCTCTTCCCAGGAAGCATCTGTCAAAAGCTCAACATCACAGATGCCTGAGGTGATGGGTAACAGTTGGAACAAACAACAGACTAATCAAAACATTTAAAAGGGAACCTGAGAAATGAAATGTCTATATGGACTTTGAAAAAAAGATCTGACATATTCCCAGGAACATAGAAGGCCATGCATACCCAGGGCTATAAATATGCTAAGGAAAGACTTAAAAACGCCCCATGTTCTCACTTCCAGCTGACCTTAAGGCTTTGTGTAAGTAGGAAGTGACGGGTAAGGCAGAGTTGTAAACTTCTTGGCTGAGTGTTGAAAGCATGTCTCAAAAAGCACCCATAGTCCCTTGGAAAAGACTGGGGGACTGAATGGCTCCAAGTATTTAAAGAAATTTCTGTTTAATAGTTAGCTGACCACTAAGCTAACAAATGGAGATTTCAGTGGCTTCGCACAAAAAGGATACAAACCTTACAAGGTAGTTCAGAAAAGCCACTAAGCAAGCAAAAACTACTACTATGAGCACCAGTAACATCAAACTCTGGAAATAGGGCAGAATCTAATTTCCAGAGTGATAACTATGTTATTTAAAACGTTCAATTTTCAACAACAAAAAAACTACAAGACATACAAAAACACAGAAAGAATGGTAAGAACTCAGGAAAAAAAGTGATCAATATAAACTGTCCCTGAGGAAGTCAAACGTTGGACATACCAGCCAAAGACTTCAGATCAGCTATTTTGAATATGTTCAGAGACCTAAGAAAATTATGTTTAAAGAAATAAAGTAGCAAAATGATGTTTTACCACATGGAGCATATCAATAAAGAAATATGATTATAAAAAGCAAACAGATTCTAGAGTTGAAAAGTATAATAACTGAAATGAAAAATTCACTAGAGGGGCTTAATAGCAGATTTGAGCAGGAAGAAAAAATAATTATCAAACTTAAAGATCAATCAATTGATAGTATCCAGTCTCATAAACAGAAATTAAAAAAGGATGAAAAAAAATGAACAGAACCTTAAAGCTATGTGAGACACTATCACATATACCAATATGTCACTATAGGGTAAGAGAGAGGGAGTAGAAAGAATATTTGAGGACATGTTGAAAACTTCCAAAAATTGTTGAGAAACATTCATATGCACAACCAGGCTGCTGAACAAACTTTAGGATGAGAATCAAAGAGATCTACACTTACACAAATCATAATAAAACTGTTGAAAGCAGAAGACAAAAATAGATTCTTAAACAGTACATAAACTGTTTAAACTCATCACACCATCATATACAAGGGATCCTGAAACAGATTAACTACTGATTCTCATCAGAAAGCCACTGGGATAACATTCAACTACGGGGGAAAAAAATGGTCAATTTAAAATTTTGAATCAGGCAAAATTATCCTCCAAAAATGAAGGAGATAGCACTAAATCTTCTTTTTTAAAAGAGAGTCTATATTGTAATATGAAGAAAAAATTAAGAGATTTCTACATAAATAAAATCTGAGAAAAATTTTTACTAGCAGAGCTGCCTTATAAAAATTACTAAAAGGAGTATTACTGAAATACTAAAAAGAGTATTTCAGGCTGACATGAAAGGATACTAGACAGTAACCCTAATCCACATGAAGAAATATAAAGCACCAATAAGTATAACTACAAAAGGTAAATATAAAAAAAGAGCATAAATATATATCTGTAACTTTTTTCTTATCTGATTTAAAAGACAACTGCATGATGCAGTATTCATAAATCTAAGTTGGTAGGCACATAGTATATAAAGTGGTAATATGTGTTGACAACAGTACAAGGAAGAACAGCATAAGAGTTATATAAAAACTTCATTTTTATATATTATTAAGGTGGTATTAATCTGAACTAGATTGTTATAAAATGAAATGGTAATGGTAATGCCCAGGACAACCGTTAAGAATATAACTCAAAAATATAAACTAAACTCAAAAAAATATATATATATATACACTAAACTCAACATCACTAATCTTCAGGGAAATGCAAACCAAAACCACAAAGAAATATCACCTTACACCTGTTAGAATAGCTAAAATAAAAAATAAATAACAAGGGGATCCCTGGGTGGCTCAGCGGTTTGACACCAGCCTTTGGCCCAGGGCATGATCCTGGAGTTCTGGGATAGAGTCCCACATCAGGCTCCTTGCATGGAGCCTGCTTTTCCCTCTGCCTGTGTCTCTGCCTCTCTCTCTCTCTATCTCTATCTCTCATGAATAAATAAATAAAATCTTTAAAAAAAAAAAAAAGAAAGAACAAGTGTTGGCAAGGGACCCCTTGTACACTGTTGATGGGAACATAAATTGGTATAACCATGGTGGAAAACAATATGGAGTTTCCTACAAAAATTAAAAATAGAAATATTTTTATAGAAAAAATAAAAATTTGATCCAAAAATTCCTCTATTGGATATTTACCCAAAGAAAACAAAAATACTAATTCAGAAAGGTATATACACCCCTATGTTTATTGCAACATTATTTACAATAGTCAAGATACAGAACCAATGTAAGTGTTCATAAATAAATGAATGGATAAGGAAAATGTGGGGTGTGTGTGTGTGTGTGTTTACACATGGAATACTCCACAGCCTTAAAAAAGGATGAAATCATGCCATCTGAGACAACATGAATGGACCTAGAGGGTCCATTCATCAGACTGAGAAAGACACATACTTAAATAAATCAGACTGAGAAAGACACATACCATGTAATTTCACTCATGTAGAATCTAAAAAACAAAGCAAAAAAATAAATAGACAGGAAGCTGAATCAGACCTATAAATGTAGAGAACTGATGATTGCCAAAGGGAAGGGGAGGATGAGCAGAATGGAAGGGAAGCAGGAGATACAGCCTTCTGGTTATAGAATGAATAAATCATGGGAATAAAAGGTACAGCATAGGGAATACAGTCACTGATATTTTAATAGCAATGAATGGTGACAGATGGTAGCTATACTTCTTTTGATCACAGCATAACTTGTAGAGATATTGAATCACTATGCTGTATACCTAAAACTGATATAACATTGTGTGTCAAGTATACTCAAATTAAAAAAGATTAAAAGTATATATGCCCAAAAAATTACAAGGGAATTAAAATATGTTAGAAAATATCTATTAGGGCAGCCCCAGTGGCCCAGCGGTTTATCGCCGCTTTCAGCCCAGGGTGTGATCCTGGAGACCTGGGATCAAATCCCATGTCAGGCTCCCTGCATGGAGCCTGCTTCTCCCTCTGCCTGTCTCTCTCTCTCTCTCTCTCTCTCTCTCTCTCTCTCTCTCTGTCATGAATAAATAAATAAAATCTTAAAAAAAAGAAAAGAAAAAGAAAATATTAAACACAAAGGATACCATTAATGAAGGAGCTGAGGGGAGGAACGAAATATAAGAAACAATTAGTAAAATTTGTATAAATTTGAAAGTATAAACTTTACCTTAACAATAATTATATGTAAATGTCATATAAAAAAGTCAGAAATGGAAGACTTGATTTTAAAAACATGATCTAAAAATAAAATAAAATAAAATATAAATAAATAAATAATAAATAAAAACATGATCTAGGGGTGCCAGGGTGGTTCAGTCAGTTAAGTGTCTGATGCTTGATTTCAGCTCAAGTCACGATCTCAGGATTGTGTGATCGAGCCCAATATCAGGCTCTACACTGGGCATGGAGCCTGTATAAGATTCTCTCTCTCCCTCTCCTTCTGTCCCTCTCCTCACTCTCCCTCTCAATCAATCAATTAATCAAAAC
The DNA here is from genome assembly GCF_018345385.1 of Vulpes lagopus. Classification (NCBI taxonomy): domain Eukaryota; kingdom Metazoa; phylum Chordata; class Mammalia; order Carnivora; family Canidae; genus Vulpes; species Vulpes lagopus. Next base: position 60,560,522 of record NC_054832.1, read on the forward strand.
ATGATCTAACTATATACTGACTACATGACACTTTAAATTCAAAGACAAAAATATGCTAAAAGTAATATGATGGAAAATACATACAATGCAAATTGTTGGCAAAAAAGAACTAGAAAGTCTATACTAATATTAGACAAATTAGACTTTAAGACAATTATTGTTACTAGAGTTAAAGAAATACATTTATAATGATAAAAACATGAATCCATCAAGAAGATATAGCAATTATAAATATATATGCACCCAATACCATCCCAAATTACATGAAATGAAACTGCCAGAATTGAAAGAAGAAATGGACAAATCAACAATAGTCAGAGACCTCAATATCCCATTTTCAATAATGGATAGAACAACTACACAGAAAATCAGGAAAGAAATCAAGGTTGAACAACAGTATAAACCAACTAGACCTAAAGGCATCCATAGAACAATAGCAGAATACACATTCTCCAATGCACATGGAACATTCTCCATTATAGTTAATATGTTAAGCCATATAACAAGTCTCAATAAATTTTAAAAGGCTGAAATCAAAGCATACTCTCCAAAGACAAGAATTTGAGAGGAAAAATCCATAGAAGAAAATTTGAGAAATTTACAATATGTGGAAACTGAACAGTGCACTTTAAACCAATAGACCAAGAAAGAAATTATAAGGAAAATTTAAATATAGTTTGAAATTAAAGAAAATGAAGATACAACATGCCAAAATCTATGAAATACAGCAATAACAGTGTTCAGGAGTAATTTTATAACTGTACAAACCTATTTTTTAAACCTCAAATCAATAATATAATAATAAAAATTACAGCTAACATAATAAAATAGAGAATAGAAAATCAACGAAACCAAAAGTTGATTCTATGAAAAGATAAACAATATTGACAGATCTTTAACAAAGGAAAAAAAAGAAAAAGACTTAAATTACTAAAATTATGAATAAAAAGGGTAACATTCTTACTAACCGCACACAAATATAAAGGATTATTGGGGAATATAATGAATGAATGCCAACAAATTAGATAAATAAAATGGAAAAAATTTCTAGAAAGACAAAGTATAAAAACTAACTCAAGAAGAAATTAAAAATCTGAATATACATATAACAAGCAAAAAGATTTACTTAGTAATCAAAAAACTTCCCACAAAATATTCCACTATCTATGAATTATCAGAAAGAGAAATTTAAAAAACAATCCCATTTATAATTCCATCAAAAAGAATCAAAAGGAATTAATTTAACCAATGATATAAAAGACCTGTACACTAAAAACTGTAAGACAGTAATCAAAAAAAATTGAAGAAGACACAAGCAAATGGAAAGATATTCTACTTATGGAATAGAAGAATTAATATTGTTAAAGTATCCATTCTACCCAAAGCAAGCCAGTTTCAAGGCAATTTCTATCAAAACTACAATGGCATTTTTCACAGAACTAGAACGAATAATTCCAAAAATTTGTATGGAACCACAAAAGATCACAAATAACCAATGCAATATTGACAAAGAAGAACAAAGCATTTCCACATCCCCCCCCAAAAAAAGAAGAACAAGGCAGAGGTATTACACTTCTTGATTTTAAACTATATTACAAAGCCATAGTAATCAAAGCAATATGGTATGGGCATAAAAACAGACACATAAGTCAATGGAACAGAATAGAGAGCTCAGAATCAAACCTGTATGGCCAATTAATTTACCACCAAGGAGCCAGGAACATACAATGAAGAAAGGACAGTATCTTTAATAAATGGTGTTGGGAAAACTGGACAGCAACATGCAAAAGAATGAAACTAAACTATCTTACATCATACATAAAAATTAACTCAAAATGGATTGAAGACTGGAGCATAAAACCTGAAACAATAAAATTCCTAGGAGAAAATATAAGCTGTCAGCTCCTTAACAATGGTTTTAATGATATTTTTGTGAATCTGATTCCAAAGGCCAGCAAAAATAAACAAATGGAATTACATCAAACTGAAAACCTTCTATACACAAAAGAAACCATTATCTTAACCAAAAAACAAACTACCGAATGGTGATTTTTCCAATTCATATACCTGACAAGGGATTAATATCCAAAATATATAAAGAACTCATACAGCTCAATAGCAACAACTGATTAAAAATGGGCAGAGGAGCTAGATATTTTTCCAGAGAAGACATACAGATAGTTAATAGACACATGACAAGATCTTCAACATCACTAATTATTAGGAAAGTGCAAATCAAAACCACACTAAGCCATCACCTCACACCAGTTAGAATGGCTGCTATCAAAAAGACAAGAAATAGTAAGGGTTGGAGAGGATGTAGAGAAAAGGGAACCATTGTACATGGTTGATGGGAATGTAAATTGGTATAGTCACTATGAAAAACAGTATGTAGATTCCTCAAAAAAATTAAGGCTAGAACTACCATATGATCTAATTCTTGCACTTTTGGGCATTTATCCAAACAATTTTAAAAATGCTAATTCAAAAAGATATATATACCCTTATATTCATTGCAGCATTATTTGCAATAGCCAAGAAATGGAAACAACCTAAATGTCCATCAATAAATGAAGGGAAAAAGAAGATGCGGAATATAGAATGGAGTATTTCTCAGCCAAAAAAAAAAGAAGGAAATCACTTCTGGCAAAATGGATGGACCTTGAAGTTGTTATTCTAAGTGAAATAAGTCAGATGGAAAAAGACAGCATGATTTCACTCTTATATGAAATCTAAAAAAAAAAAAAAAAAGATAAAAAATTAAACTCATAGATACAAATAATAGAATGTGGATTACCAAAGTTGGGGGTGTGGTAGAGAGTCTGTGAAATGAGGGAAGGTCAATTGTATAGTGATAGATGATAACTAGAATTTTAGTGGTGATCACTTTGTAGTGTATACAGGTGTCAAATTATAATGTGCATCTGAAACATAATGTTATATATACAATTTTACCTCAATAAAAAAAGGAAAAGAAAAAATCTATTAGAACTAATAAGTGAGGTTAGCAAAGTTTCAGGATACAAGATCAATAAACAAAAATCAGTTATATGCTGTCAATGAATAGTCTGAAAATGAAGAAAACAAATACATTTACAAAAGCATCAAAAAATATTCAGGCATAATATAACATAAGTATAAAAATTGTACCCTGAAAATTACAAATTTCATTGAAAGAAATTAAAGACGCAAATAAGTGGTGGATAGACATCCTATATTCAATGATTGGAGCATTTAATATTGTTAAAGTAGTAATACTCCCCAAATTGATCCAGAGATTCAACATAATCCCTTTTAAAATTCCAACTGCCTTTTCTTTTTACAGAAATATAGAGCTGATCCTAAAATTCATATAGAATTACGAAGGACCCAGAAAAGACAAAACAGTCTTGAAAAAAGAGGAGCAAAGTTGGGAGATTCATACCTTCTGATTTCAAATTCTACTACAAAGCAACAGTAATCGAGACAGTGTCTCGATTGGCATAAAGACAGATATATAGATCAAAGGAATAGATTTGAGATTCCAGAACTAAACACATACATCTATGGTCAATTGGCTTTAGATAGAGATACCAAGATCATTCAATGGAGAAAGAATAATCTTTTCAGCAAATGATGCTAGGACAAGTGAATATCAAGATGCAAAAAAATTATTTTGATCCCATACCTTACACTATATACAAAAATTAATTAAAAATGGATCAAAGGCCTAAATGTAAGAGCTGCAACTATAAAACTCTTAAAAGAAAACATAGGGGGCAGCCTGGTGGCTCAGGGGTTTAGCACCACCTTCAGCCCAGGGTGTGATCCTGGAGATCCGGGATCAAGTCCCACATCAGGCTCCCAGCATGGAGCCTGCTTCTAACTCTACCTGTGTCTCTGCCTCTCTCTCTCTCTCTGTGTCTCATGAATAAATAAAATCTTAAAGAAAAAAAAAAAAGAAAGAAAACATAGGTTTAAGGTTTCATGGCCTTGGGTAGCATGGTTTCTTAGCTATAACACCAAAAATACAAGCAATCAAAGAATAACGTGTTACACTGAATTCATCAAAATTAAAAACAGGTGTGCATCAAAGACACTATCAAGAAAGAGAAAATCCATAGAATAAAGAAAATATTATAAGTCATATATCTGATAAGGACCTTATATTCAGAATATATAAAGAATACTTACCTCAACAATAAAAAGATAAATAACCCAATTTTTTAAATGGGAAAAAATTTTCAATAGATTTTTTTCAAAGATACACAAGTGACCAAAAAAATACATGAAAAGATGCTGAGCATCATTGCTTATTAAGGAAATACAAATCAAAACCACAATGAGACCGCACTTTGCACCCACTAGAATGGCTGTAAATTTTTTTTTAAGATTTATTTATTTATTTATTCATAGAGATGCAGAGAGAGAGAGGCAGAGACACAGGCAGAGGGAGAAGCAGGCTCCATGCAGAGAGCCCGACACGGGACTCCAGGATCACGCCCTGGGCTGCGGGTGGTGCTAAACCGCTGTGCCACCGGGGCTGCCCGAATGGCTGTAAATATAGAAAAAGAAAAAATTTGTCATTGAGGACGTGGAGAAACTGAAACCCTAAAAACTGCTGATGGAATTGTAAAATGGCAGCTGCTATTGTATCAGTTTGATATTTCTAAAAAAGTTTAACATAGAATGGTCATATGACCCAGTGTATTAGGTTCCTAGAGCTTCCATAACAAACTACCCTAAACTAGATGACTTAAAACAGTAGAAATGTATTCTTTTACAGATATGAAGGCAAGAAATTCAAAAGATTGTATGATTTCAGACCATGCTCCCTCTGAAGATTCTAGGAAAGGATCCTTCCTGTCTCTTCTAGCTTCTGGTGGTTGCCAGCAATCCCTAGCTTCCTTGGCTTGGAGCTGCATCACTTCAAATTGTGCTTCTGTCTTCACATGGCTGCCTCCTCCTGTGCATGTCTGTCTCTCTATCCAAATCTCCCTCTTATAATCATTGGATTAAAATCCACCTTAAACCAGTATAACCTCATCTTCATTTGATAATATCGACTAAGATTCTATTTTGAAAATAAGTCATGTCACAGGTACCAAAGGTAAGGACTACAATATATCTTTTGGGAAGATACAATTTAACCCACAATACTCAGAAATTTCACCATGATATATATATACCCAAAAAATATTGAAAATAGATGCTCAAACAAAATCTTGTGCATGAGTGTTCCTAGGAGTGTTATTCATAATAGCAAAAACCACAGTAAAACATTACCAATGCTAAATCATTGAACTGTTATGCAGAAGAGCAAGCTAGGATATTTCACTTATGTTTCTGACAAAAATTCACAAAACTCATAATGGTTAAGTCACAAGAGTAAAGGAAGTCCTCTGTTAACACTAGCAGTTCAATAACAAATGATAGACTGAAATATTACCTGTGAAGTACTACTGAATAACCAAAGGCTTTAAACAGCTTTTGTTTTCAAAAGCTTTGTCAATTTATTCAGTCAAAACTTTCCTGCTTCACCCGTTATTTTTACCACTATCAGTTTTAACACATTTTAGTAGATACCACCTTCAGGTTGTACTATATTAGCATTTCATAACTTATTTGAAAATATTCTTACCTGTAGCTGTTCCATGCAGAATATTCATAGGGCTAATACTTTATCACTTCAAACTTGGTATTTAATCTTTGAATAAAAAGAAGTGATTGAAGTGGGAGAAACTTGTCGCCATCCCCTCGCCGCCTCCAGCCCCAAGGAGCCCTTGAAGTCTCAGTCATGCGTGAGTGCATCTCCATCCACATTGGCCAGGCAGGTGTCCAGACTGGCAATGCCTGCTGGGAGCTCTATTCCTGGAACATGGCATTCAGCCTGATGGCCAGATGCCAAGTGACAAGACCATTGGGGGAGGAGATGACTCCTTCAACACCTTCTTCAGTGAGACGGGCACTGGCAAGCATGTGCCCAGGGCAGTGTTTGTAGACCTGGAGCCCACAGTCATTGATGAAGTTCGCACTGGCACCTACCGCCAGCTCTTCCACCCTGAGCAGCTCATCACAGGCAAGGAAGATGCTGCCAATAACTATGCCTGAGGGCACTACACCATTGGCAAGGAGATCATTGACCTTGTCTTGGACCGAATTCGGAAGCTGGCTGACCAGTGCACGGGTCTTCAGGGCTTCTTGGTTTTCCACAGCTTTGGAGGGGGAACCGGTTCTGGGTTCACCTCCCTGCTGATGGAATGTCTCTCTGTCGATTATGGCAAGAAGTCCAAGCTAGAGTTCTCCATCTACCCTGCCCCCCAGGTGTCCACAGCTGTAGTAGAGCCCTACAACTCCATCCTCACCACCCACACCACCCTGGAGCACTCTGATTGTGCCTTCATGGTAGACAACGAGGCCATCTATGACATCTGTCGTAGAAACCTCGATATTGAGCGCCCAACCTACACTAACCTTAATCGCCTTATTAGCCAGATTGTGTCCTCCATCACTGCTTCCCTCAGATTTGATGGAGCCCTGAATGTGGATCTGACGGAGTTCCAGACCAACCTGGTGCCCTATCCCCGCATCCACTTCCCTCTGGCCACATATGCCCCTGTCATCTCTGCTGAGAAAGCCTACCATGAACAGCTTACCGTAGCAGAGATCACCAATGCATGCTTTGAGCCAGCCAACCAGATGGTGAAATGTGACCCTCGCCATGGTAAATACATGGCTTGCTGCCTGTTGTACCGTGGTGATGTGGTTCCCAAAGATGTCAATGCTGCCATTGCCACCATCAAGACCAAGCGCAGCACCCAGTTTGTGGACTGGTGCCCCACTGGCTTCAAAGTGGGCATTAACTACCAGCCTCCCACTGTGGTACCCGGTGGAGACCTGGCCAAAGTACAGCGAGCTGTGTGCATGCTGAGCAACACCACAGCCATTGCTGAGGCCTGGGCTCACCTGGACCACAAGTTTGACCTGATGTATGCCAAGCGTGCCTTTGTTCACTGGTATGTGGGTGAGGGCACGGAGGAAGGAGAGTTTTCTGAGGCCTGTGAGGACATGGCTGCCCTGGAGAAGGATTATAAGGAGGTTGGAGCGGATAGTGCTGAGGGAGAGGATGAGGGTGAAGAGTATTAACCTGTCTGCTATGATTTTACACTCCATTGTCTTGGGACTGTCTTATTCCTGTTGTGGAAGCTGTCTGTTGTGGTCCTAACTTGTCAATAAAAGTGATGTTTCTATTTAAAAAAAAAAAAAAAAGAAGTGATTGAGATATACCAGTAACATTTTCAACTCATCAAGAGCCAATGAAAACCACTTGAAATAATTTGCCTTCTTGCTGACTACTGATTTTACTCTTAATGTCCTCAAGTCTTTGAGAATTCGCTCTTGCAAAAAGACTAATTATCTTAAACAAATGTTTTCTCTGGACACACTTTTTTCTTCAGCTGCTACAAACATGATTTTAATTAATTCACCATAAGAAGTATTTGTTTGGGGATCCATCCCTGGGTGGCTCAGTGGTTTAGTGCCTGCCTTTAGCCAGGGAGTGATCCTAGGGTCCTGAGGAGTCCCACATGGAGCCTGCTTCTCCCTCTGCCTGTGTCCCTGCCTGCTTCTCTCTCTCATGAATAAATAAATAAAATATTTTTTTAAAAAAAAGAAGTCTTTGTTTGGCTAACAAATTGGCCGCTCAAAAACTTACATTGGTTGCAGCCTTTATTTTTTTATTTTTGGAAATTTTGCCATGAGATATTCCACAATGAATTTTCTGATTTTTCCTATTTCTTTACTATGAGTTAGGAATATTGTGATAGTCTGAGAATGTCAATGTACACTGCATTCTTTCAGCACAGCTGTGGTGTCACTGCACATCTGGTTTGTTAACAAGATAATCTAAACTCCATTATGCCTTATAAGTATGATATTCAAAATCCACTTTTGTCTTCATGTGACATTATGGGAATGCCCTGGTAAGTAAAAAGTAAATATAATGTCATTGTACAGTAATATATGGTGCACAAAATGTTGTCAAGTTATAACTGTATCACTGCAATTTATAGTCCACTGAGCAGCAGTAGAAGGCAATGCAATTACTATATATGTTCTCTGTCACAACTACTCCATTATTTTATCATTGGGCAAAAGCTGCCATAGACTATACTATAAATAAGTGAATGTAGCTATGCTCCAATAAAAGCTATGGATGCTAAAATGTGAATTTCATATAATACTCATGCATCAAGAAATATTCCTTTGATTTTTTTCAACCATTTAAAAATGAAAAAAGTGTCCCTGGCTGGCTCAGTCAGTAGAGTATGTAACTCTTGATCTCAGGGTCATGAGTCTGAGCTCCATATTGGGCAGTTTATTTAAAAATGTAAAAACCGGGATCCCTGGGTGGCGCAGCGGTTTGGCGCCTGCCTTTGGCCCAGGGCGCGACCCTGGAGACCCGGGATCGAATCCCACATCAGGCTCCCGGTGCATGGAGCCTGCTTCTCCCTCTGCCTGTGTCTCTGCCTCTCTCTCTCTCTCTGTGACTATCATAAATAAATAAAAAATTAAAAAAAAAAATTTTTTTAAATGTAAAAACCATTCTTACCCACACAAATGAGTACAAGTAAAACTGGAAAAATCTACATAAGGTTTGTGGACTGTGCCAATGTCAATATCTTGGTTGTGATATTAAATTGTATAGTTTTAAAAAGGCCTACCATTGGGAGAAACTAGGGAAACTGTTCATGAACACCTTGCTACAGTTTGTTACAACTGCACGTGAATCTATAGTTAACCTCAAAAATTTCAATTAAAATAATTCATAGCACATAAATCATATAAAAACAATCAGCAGGCCTTACCTGGACTACAGGTCATAGTTGGCTGATTCCTGGGTTAGGCTAAAATTTCTTAAAGATAAAACAGAAAGGACAATTCATTAAAAAATAAACTGACCAGGGGCACCTGGGTGGCTCAGATGGTTGGGTGTCTGCCTTCAGCTCAGGTTGTGGTCTCTCAGTCCTGGGATCAAGCCCCACATGGGGCTCCCTGCTCAGTGGGGAGTCTGCTTCTCCCTCTCCCTCTGCTTGTGCTCTCTCTCAATCTCTCTCTCTCTCTAATGAATAAATAAAATATTTTTAAAAAATAAAAATAAAATAACCAGTTGTACTTCATCAAAATTAAGACCTTCTACTCTTAAGTCTCTGGTAAAGAGGAAGATGTGGTGGAGTAATAGGACCTTAGGCTCATTTTGTTTCACCAACACAAGTAGATAACTATCAAATCATCCTAAATATTCTAGGGTCAAACTGAAAACTGACAGAACAAACTCCATAACTAAAGGGAGAGAAAAGGCCACACTGAAGAAGGTAGGAAGTGCAGAGACATGGTTTAGGAGAGAAACGGATCACAGGTGCTAGAGAGGGAAGGGAGCTGTGGCCGTAGGTAAGGACAAGAGAGAGAAAAGCACATAGGGGAATGCACAAGGAAAACAAAAAGGCCTGAATTTCGTAGGTTCTTGCAACCAGTGGGGCTTAAAGTCTGGAGTTTTAAAGAATGGCAGGCTTGGCTAGCACAGAGCCTGGAGGGCATAGCCTTTCTCCTTGAGAGAAGGTGGGCAAACAATCTAGGGAGTGCATAACATGGGGACAGTGATCAGAAGAATGCCTGTGGCACACAGTGGGGAGACTATTTACTCTTCTCTGAGCATGTCCCTGAGAGGCAGTGTTCACAGAGATACCTCTCCAGGAACAAAGGAGTTGGCTAATGCCATTTCCCACCCTCTCCCCATCAGCATAAACACAGAGCCATCTGTTGGAAGCAGCTCAATGCTGACACTGGCTGCCTAACTTGCTTGTACCAAGCCCCATCACCCTGTGCTCTGGCAAGACTGCCCTTTTCAGTCAAGTTTGCCTCTGTCCCAATGCAGTGGGACTCTCCCCCAGTAAAACAGCCCACAACATACCTCCTGATCAGAGTTCCACAGGGCCTCAGTTCTGGTGGAGTTGGTGTCAAATCTTACTTCACAAGCAGACTAGAGCACACCTAGTTAAAATTCATCACATTCAAGCCAGGGACCAAATGCTTTCCACAGCAGGCAAGAAGAGCCTCCACAGGCTGGCCTGAAGGACAGAGTAGCAAAAATACAATAGCAGAATATACACAACACAGTCATGGCAACATTTTCCTAGATATGTCTCCTTAAGCAAGGGCAACAAAAACAAAAATAAACTATTGAGACTACCTCAAACTAGAAAACTTTTGCACAGCAAAAGACACCATCAACAAAACAAAAAGGCAACCTACTGAATAGAAGATATTTACAAATCATATATCTGATAAGCGGTTAATATCCAAAATAAATAAAGAAGTTCTAAAACTCAACAACAAAACAGCAATCTGAATTAAAAATGGGCGTACTCTTCAATGGGAAAATTGGACAGCCAAATGTAGAAGAATGAAACCTGACCTTTTTCTTACACCATACACAAAAGTAAACACAAAATGGTTGAAATACCTAAATGTGAGACAGGAATCCATCAAAATCCTAGAGGAGAACACAGCCAGCAACCTCTTCAAACTTGGCCACAATAACTTCTTGCTAGACACATCTCTAAAGGTAAGGGAAACAAAAGCAAAAATGAACTACTGAGACTTCATCAAGATAAAATGCCTTACCCCACAGGAGCCCTGGGTACAGCTGAGAGTGGGGATGCAATTGATAGACTTTTTAGTAGACTTAGGGGCCACATACAGTGTCTTGAATACTAAAATTGACATGGAATGCCCAGAAGGTAGTCTCTATAGTTGGGGTGAAACACAACAAAGGAGCCACAGAAAATGGTCCATACACCTGCACCCCGATGTTTATAGCAGCAATGTCCACAATAGCCAAACTGTGGAAGGAGCCTCGGTGTCCATCGAAAGATGAATGGATAAAGAAGATGTGGTTTATGTATACAATGGAATATTCCTCAGCCATTAGAAACGACAAATACCCACCACTTGCTTCGACGTGGATGGAACTGGAGGGTATTATGCTGAGTGAAATAAGTCAATTGGAGAAGGACAAACATTATATGGTCTCATTCATTTGGGGAATATAAAAAAATAGTGAAAGGGAATAAAGGGGAAAGGAGAAAAAATGAGTGGGAAATATCAGGGAGGGAGACAGAACGTGAGAGACTCCTAACTGTGGGAAACGAACAAAGGGTGGTGGAAGGGGAAGTGGGCGGGGGGTGGGGATGACTGGGTGATGGGCACTGAGGGAGGCACTTGATGGGATGAGCACTGGGTGTTATTCTATATGTTGGCAAATTGAACACCAATAAAAAATAAATTTATAAATTAAAAAAAAAAGATAAAATGCCTTAGCACGTGGGAATCCCTGAGTGGCTCAGTGGTTTGGTGCCTGCCTTCGGCCCAGGGCGTGATCCTGGGGTCCAGGGATCAGGTCCCGCATTGGGCTCCCTGCATAAAGCCTGCTTCTCCTTCTGCCTGTCTCTGCCCCAACCCTCTATGTATGTGTCATAAATGAATAGATAAAAATCTTTTAAAAAAAAAGCCTCAGCACAAGCAAAGGAAACAGTCAACAAAACTAAAAGGCAAACTATGGAATGGAGGAAGATATTTGCAAATGGCACATCAGATAAAGATCTATAAAGAACCTATGAAATTCAAACCCAAAAAACAAAAAATCCAGTTAAGAAGTGGACAGAAGAACAGACATTTCTCCAAAGACATACAAATGGCCAACAGATACATATAAATATGTTCCATACCACCTTATACTAATCAGAATGGCTAAAATTAACAAGACAGGAAATAACAAATGTTGGCAAGAATGCAGAGAAAGGGGAATCCTCTCACACTATTGATGGGAATGCAAGACGGTGCAGTCACCCTGGAAAATGGTATGGAGGTTCCTCAAGAAGTTAAAAATGGAGCTACCCTATGACCCAGCAATTGCATTACTGGGTATTTACCCCAAAGATACAAATGTAGTGATCCGAAGGGGAACCTGCACGCCAATGTTCACAGCAGTAATGTCCACAATAGTCAAACTGTGCAAAGAGCTGAGATGTCCATTGACAGAAGAATGGACAAAGAAGATGCAGTATATATATACAATGGAATATTACTCAGTATATTACAATGGAATATACAGGTAAGGATGAATACTTACTGTTTACATCATCATGGATGGAACTGGAGGCTATTACACTGAGGGAATAAGTCAAACAGAGAAAGACAATTATCATATAATTTCACTCATACGTGGAATATAAGAAACAGGGCAGAGGATCATAGGGTAAAGGAGGGAAAACTGAAGACGTCATCAGAGAGGGAGAAAAACCATGAGAGACTCTTTACTATAGGAAACGAACTGAGGGTTGCTGGAGGGAAGATGGATGAGGAGATAAAGTAATTGAGTTATGGGCATTAAGGAGAGCATCAGATATGATGATCACTAGGTGTTATACACAACTGATGAATAACTGAACACTACTTCTTAAACTAATGTGTACTATATATTGGCTAATTTTATTTAAATTTAAAATTTTTTTAATAAATTTTAAATGGCAGAAGACATTTTTCCAAAAAAGATATACCAATGGCCAATAGACACATGAAAAGATGCTCAACATCACTAATCATCAGGGAAATGCAAATCAAAACCACAATGATATATCACATTATATCTGTCAGAATAGCTAAAGTCAAAAAGACAAGAAATCAGTGTTGATGAAGATGTGAACAAAAAGAAACCCTCATACACTGTTGGAGGGAATATAAACTGGTACAGCAATTGTGGAAAATTGCACAGAGGTCCCTCCAAAATTTAAAAATAGAAATATCATACAATTCAATAATTCCACTATTGAGTATTCAGCCAAAGAAAACAAAAACTAATTCAAAAAATATTTGCACTCCTTCCTCCTTATGTTTATTGCAGCATTATTTACAATAACCAAGATATGGAAACAACCCTATATGTCCATCAGTAGAAAAATAATAAGGAAGATGTGTAGTGATGGTGGTGGGGTGTGTATATATACATGTATATATGTAAGTCATAGGAATAACAGCATAAGGAATACAGTCAATGTTATTACAATAGCCTTATATGGTGATAGGTGGTAGCTACACTTGTGGTGAGCATAGCATAATGTTTAAACCTGTCAAATCACTATGTTACACACCTGAAACTAATGAATGTTTTGTGTTAACTATACTCAAATACAAAAAAAAAAATCATGCATAATAGTCAGACTGAATAAAAACCAAGAACCAATTAAATGCTGCCTACCAGAAGTTCACATTAAATAGACTGATAGATCAAAAGTAAAACATGGGGAAAAGATGCACCGCACCATGCAAAAACTATTAATTAGAAAGCTGGCTATATTAATATCAGACAAAGTAGACTTCAGAAAAATAGGAATGTTGCCAGGAACAAAGAGGGATAATAATAAAGGGATCAGTTCACCAAGAAGACATAACCATAAATATCTATGCACCTAGCAACAGAGCTTCAAAATATGTGAAGCAGAAACTGCCAAACTGAAAAAAGAAATAGGGAAGTCTGCAACTGTCCAGAGCTATTTCAACAATCCTGTCTCTATAATTAGTAGAAATAGGAAAAAAATTAGTAAGGATAAAGAAGATATAAACAATGCTATCAATCAAGTTTGACCCAACTGACAGTTACAGAGTACTCCATTATGATTATCATCAGCCAAATACCATAAATTTCAAGCATACACATATAACATTCACCAAGAAAAACCCCATTCTTGAACACAAAATAAGTCTTAAAAAATTCAGTGCCACAAAACAAGTTTCTTTTTTTTTTTTAATTTTTATTTATTTATGATAGTCACAGAGAGAGAGAGGCAGAGACATAGGCAGAGGGAGAAGCAGGCTCCATGCACCGGGAGCCCGACGTGGGACTCGATCCCGGGTCTCCAGGATCGCGTCCTAGGCCAAAGGCAAGCACCAAACCACTGCGCCACCCAGGGATCCCCACAAAACAAGTTTCAATAATTCTTTTGGAAATAAAAGTATACACAAAGTATATTCTGAATTAAAATAAAAATCAATTCCAGAAAGATACCTGGAATATTCCAAAATATGTGGGAATTGACAATACGTTTCTATATAATCCATAGGCCAAGGAACCAACTTGATTTTGGGGGGAAAAAATCACAAGGAAACTTAGAAAATATTCTCAACTAAAGTAAAATGATAACACAACATGTCAAAATTTGTTGGGTCATCTAAAGCAATGTTTACAGACAAACTTATTGCTTTGAATGTTTGTATTAGAAAAGAAGAAAATTTCAATAATCAATTGTCTAAGTATCCATTTTAGGGAACTAGGAAAAGAAAAGCAAATTAAACCTAAAGTAAATAGGGGTGTCCAGTGGCTCAGTCAGTTAAGCATCTGCCTTCAGCTCAGGTCACGATCCCAGGGTCCTGGGAGGGAGGCCCATGTAGGGCTCCCTGCTCAACAGGGAGTCTGCCTCTCCCACTGCTTGTCCTCTCTCTCTACCAAATAAATAAATAAAATATTTTTTAAAAATAAAATAAACATAAAGTAAATATGAGAAAATAAGTAATAGTGGAACACAATAAAAACAAGACAAAGGGAAAAAACAATGAAATATAAATCTGATAAAATTGAAAAGAAATTCTGGCTTAAAGAAAAAACTCAATTACTAATATTAAGATCAAAAGAAGGAAAATCATGAAGATCCTACAGATGCTTAAAAGAGACTAAGGGACAACTGTAAAGAAATTTAGGCAAAAAAATTTAATCACTTAGATGAAACAAATTCCTTAAAGACACAAATTACCAAAATTGATTATAGAAGAGATAGAAATTCTGAATAGCTGCCATATCAATTAGAGAAAATGATTTAGAATTAAACCCTTCTCACAAGTAAAATTCAGGCTCAGGTGTCTTACTGATAAATTATTTCAAATATTTAAGAGAGAAATAAAACCAGTTCTTTGGAAATCACTTAAAAAATAGAGGAGGAGGGACCACTCCTCAGCTGATTTTATGAGGCAGTTCTTTCCCTGATAACAATAAGAGGCAAGAACATTACAAGAAAAGAAAATTTAAGACTAATATTTTTCATGTACATAGAGGCAGAAATCTTAATTACATATAAGCAAATTAAATCCAGTGATACATAAAAAGTACAATACATTATGACCAAGTGGGGTTTTCCCAAAAATACAAAGTTAGTATGTGGAAAAAAAAAAAGTAATTCACCATATTAACAGAATAAAGGAAAAAAGACATCTGAGCATCTCTATACATGTAGAAAATGCATTTTACAAACTTCAGTACCTATTCACAATTTTTAAATCTCAGAAAACTGGGACTAGAAGGAAACTTCCTCAACTTGATAAAGGGTATCTACTAAACCTGTAGCTAACATTATACTTAATAATAAAGACAGTATTTTCTCCCCTAAAGATCAGGAATAAGGCAAAGATATCTACTCTAACAACTTCTGTTCAACATTGTGTTTGAAGTGCTACTAGTGAAATTATCAAGAAAAGATATGAAAGTCATACAATTTGAAAAGGAAAGAGTAAAACTTTTAATTTATAAAAGAAATTATTGTGTACATAAAAATGCTAAGAAATCTATAAAGAAAAAGCTACTAGAATTAATAAGTGAAGTTATTAGCAAGTTTACAGAATATATGATCAATATCTAAAAATCAGTTGTTTTTATATATCCCAGGACAAACAATTAGAGAAATAGAGAAAATACCATTTGCATTACTATGAAAATTAAACACTTAAGGATAAATTTAATAAAAGATGTACACTGAAATTATAAAATATTGCTGAGAAAAATCAAAGACCTGTACAGATGAGGAAATACTGGAAAACTCAATATGGTTAAGATATAAACCATCCTTTTCTAAATTGATCCAAAAAGATTTGATGCAATCCTAATTAAAATCCCAGCAGGCTTCTTTGTAAAGGCTGACAGGTTAGTTATAATACCTATATGGAACATTAAAAGATTTAGAACAATGAAAACAATTTTGAAGAACAAAACTGTAGAATTTACACTACTTATTTCAATACTTATAGGTACAGTTATCAGAACAGTATGTATTAGCCTAAGGACAGACATACAGAGCAATAGAACAGGACAGACCAGTGGCTGCGGAGGGATATACATACACACACACACACACACACACACACACACACAGGTTCTAAGATAATTCAATGGGGAAAGGACAGTCTTTTCAACAAATTGTGTTGGAACAATGGGAAAGCCATATGGAAAAAAAAATTGATACTTATACCATACAGAAAAACCACCCAAAATGGCTAACCGACTTAAATATAAAAATTATAGAGCTTCTAGAAGGAAATACAGGAGAAAATCTTTGCAACTTTGAAATAGACTTAAAAATAAAAATTATAGAGCTTCTAGAAGGAAATACAGGAGGAAATCTTTGCAACTTTGGAATAGGCAAATATTGATTTGCTTTAGCCAATAAAATGTGAATGGATATGAAGTGGCAGTTTTAAGTCCCAGGGTACGATATAACATGTTACTTTTCCCATGTAATCATGAAAGCATCTGTCAAAGCGGAATCTCAGTCAACCTGTGCAGAGATCCTTTGTGGACATATAATATGAGTGAGACTTAAATCTTGGCTGTGTTAAACCACTGATATGTGGACATTCTACTGAAGCATATTCTAGCCCATAGTTCATATGCTATTTTTCTTAGAAATGTAAGGTCTTATTGGCACTTTTAATCTAGAAAGCTGGTAAATCAATTGAGAACTTTAATCAAGCATAAAATTAGAGGTATGACTTCAATAAAGAAATGTACTGTTAAAGATGACTTGTATCTATCCTTTGGGCAAAGAGAAAAATACAAAGGTTTTATTAAATGAATGCCAACATGGGACACCTGGGAGGTTCGGCGGTTGAGCACCTGCCTTCAGCCCACAGTGTGATCCTGGTGTCCCAGGATCGAGTCCCACATTTGGCTCCCTGCATGGAACCGAGTTCTCCTCCCTCTGCCTGTGTCTATGCCTGTGTGTGTGTGTGTGTGTGTGTGTGTGTGTGTCTCATGAATAAATAAAATATTTTAAAAAAGAAGAAGAATGCCAATAGAAGGGTATGAAATAATTTCTAGTGAACCACTGCTTTAGATTTTAAATCTCCATACTTTTATTCTACATAAAGATGACTCTGTACTAACAGCCAAGTTCTGTTTTCTTACTAAACCTAACAAAGATTACAAAGAAATGAAGATTCCATTGCAACCAACTGGCTTAAGAACTACTAAACAGCTTGACTTCATGCTGGACTTTAATTCCAAATATTACAATGACATACTCATTTTGTCCATTCATTATCTTAGGTAGCAAATAAATCAGTGTTTTTGATCCTGAACACTTCCTCTTTTTAACTGACAAATGGAAGTTAAAAATGGTATGCCAACATTTCACCATGAAGCTATCAACTTCCTTCCCAGAGTCTGATCCACACACATTCCAAAAGATTAACACACAACATTTAATCCAAGCATTTCTTCCTTTTCCCAAAGTGCACAAGTTGAGTCCATTTTACAATAATCAGGATCATCCAATTTTGCATGTGGTATTTGTTAAGTGCTGCGCCAAACGAAAAACCAGCCTGATGGGAAGAAGAAAAAAAGCTGGTTGCTCTATGACCACGGCCAGTAGATTGCACTCCGTTAACTTCTTTCAGGCATAAATCATCATGGACAGAGCCAATTTGTTAATGCATGTGCTCTGGCTGAATTAGGGCAAAGCCCTGTTGCCCTGCATACCATTATATCCATAGACATGCCAAATAATACTCCTTGTTCAGTTGGGCAACCCAAATTAAAAATCCTCAAAGACATTTATAAACTGCTTACCTCACCGTATCTATTGGTTAGATCTGTTTATAACCAAAGAACATTTCTGAGCACTCAGTAATCATAATATTGGGGCTCTTTACAAAGTAACAGGACCTCTCTTATAGTAATTACTATGTAGTAGGCTTATCACAAAAATACGTTTCCCTCAGGGCACCTGGGTGGCTCATTCAGTTAAGTGTCTGCCTTCCAGTCAGGTCAGGATCCCAAGGTCCTGGGAAAGAGCCCCACTTTGGACTCCTCCCTCCCTCAGCCCACGGAGCAAGGAATATTTCTCCCTCTCTCTCTCTGCCCTTCGCAACCCCCACCCCCACCCCAGACTGTGCTTGCCTGAGCATGAGCACTCTCTCTCAAATAAATAAAAGCTTTTTAAAAATGCATTTCCCTTACAGGCATAAGCAACCTTATAATTTAGTATTTTCACAATTTGTTAGTTTTCTATCAAACCTATGAACATAGCATTAAGAAAATAATACTAGTTCTCGAAACAATTATTCAACTGGAACCAATAATTCTTTGTACTTGCCATTAAAATTCTTTAAATTTTCATACCAAAATATCTCCCTTTACTTGATAACCTGGCTAGAAATGGAAAAAATTGAAAGATTTTTCCTTTTTTTAAGATTTTATTTATTTATTCACGAGAGACACAGAGAGAGAGAGGCAGAGACACAGGCAGAGGGAGAAGCAAGCTCCATGCAGTCCATGACGTGGAACTCGATCCCTGGTCTCCAGGATCACGCCCTGGACTGAAGGTGGCGCTAAACCGCTGAGCCACCCTGGCTGCCCAGATTTTTCAAGTCTTAAAAAGCAAAACATTTCAGTTCATAAATTAGAAATCAAAGGACTAATTTTTCTGCTCATCTCACAAGATTTTATTTTTATTTTTTAATATTTGTATGAATAAAAAAAAAGAGTTGCCATGGTATTCCAGGATGATGTTATGACCAGGAGGTATCACAATTCAGAATATTTGCAGTCCATCAAATGAAACTCTACACAGCGTATGTTTTTAAACTCCGATCAGTGTCATAAACATTATAGGATTCCTGGCTTGCTAGCTTATGGAGGCTGTGATAACCAAAGCACTTCACAGTGTTGTACACTACATAGATTGCCAAGAAATATGTTTTTCCCCACTATTCCTGCCTATTATTTAACTGGGTCATTCAAAATCCTTTCAGGGTCAACACAAGTTGAAATACAAATCATCAGGTTCCTTTGTCAAAGGGCATTATTCCAAGCATTAAACACTAAAAAAAGATGTACATCATTTCCCTTGTGTTCTCTTTCACAAGTCTTTTGTTCAGAGATCAGCAAAGATCTGCACAGAGAGCAAAAGTATTTACGATGTTCCAGTTATTATGCTAGACTCTACAGATACAAAAGTGATTAAGACACAGCCCTGGTCTCAAGTTGCTTATACTCTAATAGAGAAAACATCCTTTAATTAATTACACAAAGATAGAGACAATTTCAGGGTATTATGGTATTAATTTTCCCATGTATAATTTAAGTCAGGTACCTGGCTAGACCATTTTAAATAAATTCTAACTATAAAAGTGTTCAATAGTACATTACACATGGTAAGCAAAACATTTTTATTTTGCATGTTTTATTTTTTTAAAACCCATTTAGAAATTTTTCTTGGGTTTTTTATAGGCCAATTTTTATTTATTTTTTAAAAGATCTTGAAAAATCTGTTGATATTCAAAATTGCCTTTTTGACAGGTCCTAAAAGATTCAAGCAGGATTGGATCACCTGCTTTACTCAAATCTCAGGAAACAGGGCTTGACAAGTGTGAGGGGGTTCTCTGAAAGTCTACACACAGGATACCATTAGTGAACACAGTCAAGAAACATTTTAGGTACTACCAGCCTACTCTCAAGAGCCATTGGCCACATTTTCTTCTGAGGTAGTCTAAACTTATCTTCATTTATAGGCTAATGTCATATGCAAGCCAGATTAAAACAGTCACTTGATCTACAGATAGCAAGCATATTTTTTAAAGTATATCAACAAGCTTTTCTCTTTTAGGTACCCTACAGGCATCCTAAATTATCTATCTTCCTTGAAAATTGGGGCGAGGAGATTAAGATTGTTGCAGCAATAAAATAAAGAGAAATAAAAGTTAGTAATCACACCACAAAAACAGAATTTTCAAGTCAATGAGGATAAGAAACAATCTTAAAAGTCAGGCTTTGTATGAGAGAAAAGGGTTTTCTAAATTCCCTTATGTTTCTGTTTAATAAGTGAAAACATAGATCTGACTTACTTGATCATAGATTTTTCTATAGAAGAAGTCCATCCACTCTCACCACTTTTATTCAACATAGTATGGAAAGTCCTAGCCACAGCAATTAGACAACAAAAAGAAATAAAAGGCATCCAAATCGCTAAGGAAGAAGTAAAACATTTACTATTTGCAAATAACATGATACTGTATACAGAAAGCCCTAAAGACCCCACCAAAAAAAAACTATAGAACTGACCAATGAATTCAGCAAAGTTGAAGGATACAAAATCAGTGTACAGAAATCCTATACACTAATACTGAAGCAGCAGAAAGTGAAATTAAAAAAACAATCCCATTTACAGTTGCACCAAAAAGAATAAAATACTGAGGAATAAACTTAACCAAAGAAATGAAAGACCTGTACTCTGAAAACTATAAAATATTAAAGAAAGAAATTCAAGACAATTCAAAGAAATGGAAAGACATGCTAATGGATTGGAAGAACCAATATTGTTAAAATATCTAAACTACTCAAAGCAAGCTACAGATTTAATGCAATCTCTATCAAAACACCAACAGCATTCTAGTTCACAGAACTAGATTAACAATCTTAAAATTTGTATGGAACCACAAAAGACCCCAAATAGCCAAAGTAGTCTTGAAAAAAGAAGAATAAAACTAGAAGTATCACAATACCAGACTCCAAGATATACTAGAAACCTGTAGTAATCAAAATAGTATGGTACAGCACAAAGGCACACAAATCAATAGAACACAATAGAAAATCCATAAATAAACCTGCAATTATATGACCAATTAATCTTCAACAAAGGAGGAAAGAATATGCAATGGGAAAAAGTTTCTTCAACAAATGGTGCTGGGAAAGCTAGACAGTTACAAGCCAAAGAATGAAACCAGACCACTTTCTTACACCATACACATAAGAAAATGGATTAAAGACATTATTGTAAGACCTGAAACCATAAAAATCCTAGAAGAGAGCACAGGCAGTAATTTCTCTGACACCAGCTAAAGCAACATTTCTCTAGCTATGTCTCCTGAGGCAAGGGAAATAAAAGCAAAAATAAACTACATCAAAATAAAAAAGCTTCTTCACAGTGAAGGAAACAACAAAATTCAAAGGCAACCTACTAAATGGAGAAAATATTTGCAAATGAAGTACCCAATATTTAGTATCTAAAGTATATAAAGAACAGATACAATTCAATACCCAAAAAACAAATAATCCATTAAAAATGGGCAGAAGACATGGACAGACATTACTCCAAAGACATACAAATGTCCAACAGACACAAGAAAAGATGTTCAACATTTACACATCATCAGTGAAACACAAATCAAAACCACAATGAGATATCACCTCACACCTGTCAGAATAGCTAAAATCAAAGCCAGAAGAAACAAGTGCTGGTGAGGATGTAGAGCAAAGGGACTCTCTTGCACTGCTGGTGGGAATGCAAAACTGGTACAGTCACTGTGGAAAACAGTATGGAGATTCCTCAAAAAGATAAAAATAGGGGAAGCCCAGGTAGCTCAGCAGTTTGGTGCCACCTTCAGTCCAGGGCCTGATCCTAAAGACCTGGGGTCAAGTCCCACATCAGGCTCTCTGCATGAAGCCTGCTTCTCCCTCTGCCTGTGTCTCTGACACGCGCCCCCCCCCCCTCCATGTCTCTCATGAATAAATAAATAAAATCTGTAAAAAAAAAAAAATAGATAATAATAGAACTACCCTCTGATCCACTAATCACATTACTGGGTCTTTGCCTGAAACTTACAAAAACACTAATTCAAAGGGATACATGCATCCTTATGCTTATTGCAGTATTATTTACAATAGCCAAATTATAGAAGCAGCCCATATGTCTATCAACATAGAATAAGGAAGATGTGGTAGATACACATAAAATATTATTTAATCATAAAAAGAATGAAATCTTGGTATTTGCAATGACATGGATGGAGCTAGGGAGTATAGTGCTAAGCAAAATAAGTCAGAGAAAGACAAATACATATGATCTTAGTCATATGTGGAATTTAAGAAACAAAATAAACAAGTAGAGGGAAAATAGAAAAGAGAGAGAAGCAAATCAGCAAACACTCTTAACTCCAGAGTACAAACTAATGGTTACCAGACGGGCAATGGGTAGGGGGATGGGGGAAATAGGTGACAAGCACTGGGTGACATACGGAATTGTTGAATCACTATATTCTATATCTGAAACTAATATAACACTGTATGTTAAGTAACTGGAATTAAAAGCTTTTGAAAAACTGGTTAAAATGGTGTATTTCATGTTATGTATATTATACTATAATAACAAAAGAAGATAGTAACTATTAAACATTAAAATAATACTTCATAGGGTGCTTTCCAACAATGTACTCTACAAAGTGAAATCTTCAAGGGATACATGCTGTAGAAATTATACATCTTAGTTATTAATGTGAATTTCCAACAGAAACAGACTAATCTATTGAGTAAACAAGTAAAACAGCTAAAATATTTAAAGATCATTAATAATTTCATCAGAAATGCAATTTACAAACTAGTTTGAGAGCAGTATACATTTTTTCTAAGAAGTACACTGAATAAGAGCAAATAAAAATATGTTGCTGTAACAAAATTTGAAATAACTATAGAATGATACCTGCTACAGATATGCTAGTTTGACAATTGAATAAATATTTTTAAAAGTCACTATATTCATTCTGTATAAGTACCTTAACAAGTGTATATTAAAATATACATTATTTGAAAGTAAAAATATGAAGGAATATGGTGAAAGCAAGCAAACTAGGACACTAAGTCCTCTAAAGAGTTAAAATAAGCTGTAGTCTGTGAGAGGTCACCCTCTAGAACTGTGTCTTCATAAATTTGATTCATTTATAGAGTGTTTTTGATGATAGGCAATTCTTTGTTGAAAGTTAAGTGCTCTTTTATATGAATAAATAAAGAAGGCTTTGGTTTGAACTAATACATTATTTTGACAAATGTTTATTGGAAACCCAATTATGGGTTCATAAATCAGGGTTCTTTGTGGTCCATCAGGTGAGCTCACCAATGCCACCAGATGTCATGGTGCATACCAACGGTAATTAAAACTCCATGGAATGCTGTACTTCTCCTACACAATGACAGTAGTCAAAAGAGAGGAAAAAATAGCTTAGTATCTTTAATTTATTGAAAATGCTTTCATAAGATGTCTTGACCATTCCTTAAAGGAGAAGAAACACATTTGTTTTCTATTTACTGCTAGATTAAAATGACAAGGTCAAAGGGTGCCTGGGTAGCTCAGTCAGTCAAGGATCTGACTCTTGATTTGGGCTCAGGTCATGATCTCAGGGTTGTAAGACCAAGCCTCACATTGGGCTCCTCACTGGGCATGGGGGCATGGAGCCTGCTTAAGATTCTCTCTCCCTCTGTCCCTCTCCACCTCTCTTTCTCTCATAAATGAATAAATAAAATGACAAGATCAAGCATGATACATGATCTGTCAGACAGCTGATTTTCAAAATCCTTTACTATAAAACAGGAAAAATTGACCTGTATATATCCCATGTATGAACTATCTCCTTAGAAGAACTGTTCTTTTTTCCTTCTTTTCCTTCTCTTCCTTGTCTTCCATCCTTCTTTTATTTTATTTTATTTTTTTAAACTTTTTTTTTTTAATTTAATTATGATAGTCACACAGAGAGAGAGAGAGGCAGAGACACAGGCAGAGGGAGAAGCAGGCTCCATGCACCGGGAGCCTGACGTGGGATTCGATCTTGGGTCTCCAGGATCGCGCCCTGGGCCAAAGGCAGGCGCCAAACCGCTGCGCCACCCAGGAATCCCCCATCCTTCTTTTAAATAGCTGTTATTTCCTGAAGAAGTGAGTCCTATTAATAAGGCCTACTATGTCTGGGCCAATATAGCACAGTTCAGCTATATAGTGCATGGACCTGAGTTCTTCATTGTCAAAAAGAAAACAGTTGGCAAGACAAATCTGGCAAAATCACAAACTCATTTCAACTGAAAACTGGGAAGACTTCTAACTCTAAAGACTTCTCAAACTCCCTGTATAGACCAAATGTACGAACCATGAACAGGGAGGGAAATGAGGTATATAATGAAAGCACACATTTGTATGTTATGTTATAACCAAGAGTAAGGCATTTTCTTGACATTAGATTGTGTAAACCTAGTGAAAGATGCAGAAAAATCAGATAAGTGTTTATTTAGCATGATAAATAAAATACAACCTAAGAATTGTCTCCTAATATTGCAAATTTGTTATAATCATCTCTAATCACTTTAAATCTTGCCTTGACTGTTAATTACTCAGTTTCACTTTTATATAGGTAAAGTATTTCTCCCTTTATAGAATGATACATATAATAAAAGATATTTGAATATTTTCTGGGATGGAAATAGAATTTTTATGCTTTCCCATACAATATGCTTAAAAAGAGCTTCTGCTTTTTTTGTTTATACATCACTACTCAGCAAAATGAAGTATCTCTGCTATCCCAATTGCAAGTAATATAAGCCAACACATCAGAGATTTGCCTCTAGACCAGCCAGACAGCTCCACATAAAGTATCAATTGAGTAAGGCCACAAATGCAGAACTCTATTTTACTCTCTAACTGTACTGTCCAAGCCTACTGGCTTGACTATTGCTGATAATATAAACAAGAGGGTGAGTGACAACTTAAAATGCTAGCTGTTAAGCTACTCGAACCTTAAACCCAAAAAACCATGTCACCAAGACCAACTTAAAAAGGTCAATGTCTAAATACAACTATTATTTGCAAGAGACAAAAATGTTACTATTGTATCATAGGAAAAGTGTTTAGAAAGAACTGAACTGGGATCTGGGTCTCCAAGCATCCTTGATTTGAAATTATTTGGACAGCTTCATATAAAGAAGAGTTTTATTTAAATAGGTGCCTAAATGGCACTGAATTCCCATAATGAATTAAGAGACTTTATTATTGGCTTGAGTTGAAAGAATCTTCATAATGTCAGGTTAGTGGACAGTTGTCAAGAGCAACAGACTGCTATGAAGGTGGCGTAACAGCACAAAGAGCTCCACTGACTCACTCCCAAACTGGAGAAAATTATTAAAAAGCAAGCTATTAAAGCTTCCGGAGACAGTCCTATGTGTAAATAGCAAATGAAGAAACATCTATTCAACAAAACCTAAGAAATTTCCTATAAGTGAGAGTCTGTGTTATTTCAATCAAGACCATTTCTTCCACCCCACACCCAGCACAATAAGACAGACACTCCAGGGATCCCTGGGTGGCGGAGTGGTTTGGCGCTTGCCTTTGGCCCAGGGCGCGATCCTGGAGACCCGGGATCGAATCCCACGTCGGGCTCCCGGTGCATGGAGCCTGCTTCTCCCTCTGCCTGTGTCTCTGCCTCTCTCTCTCTGTGACTATCATAAATAAATAAAAATTAAAAAAAAAAAAAAAGACAGACACTCCACTCAAGACTGCTGAAGCTAAGAACATGTAGCTCCCTCTTTCCCAGTTCTCTCCCAGAGGGAGGGCTTTCTTCTTGGAAGCTTAGAAAGATTTCAATGTTTCTCATGTTGCCCCCAGCTGCCTATTGCTAGAGATGAGTCCCAGGAAAGTGTGGTAAGAGTAGGAAGCTCTGTTCTTTCACACAACTCCCAGTTGTAGAACTAAGGCTCCTACAGTGAGGTGTCACCAATAGAGAAGCTTGCCATTGTTCTCACTCCCTGCTCTAGAGTCCTGGCCCAGATATTTTGCCAAAGGGAGAAGCAGCCATAAAGCAGATAGCTCCTGATCTCTCCACAAAGAACTGACTTCATTTGCAACAGAGCTTGGAGAAGTTTAACCTAAGAGCACTCTCAAGAATAGTAGAGGCTGTGGTAGAAGGCAATTGGAAGGAGATTTGTATATGTAATGAAGAAAAGGCCTAGACTGTGGGCTGGTTAGTAGTTTAGAGAACTGAGGAATAAGACAGCTGGGAGAAGCCCTCCTGGGATCAGAATAAATATCACACTGACCTCAAAAACTATTCTGTCCAAAGAGCCACAGTTTGATTGGATTCATTTGTAGAGGAATTTATGCTCTGGGACATTTTTGTAAAAAACCTAGCAACCAGGCAGCAATTACTGGAGTCTTAACAGCTGAGTATGGTCAGAGAAAGAGTGGAAAAGGGCCCTACCACTGCTACCATCATCCCAAAGTGACTGTGGGCACACCTAAAAGCAGTGTCGTCCTGAGGAGCAACATCAAGATTCTTAACTTTGGTGAGTGGGACGAGAGTGGAGGAAGCAGGGAACAGATTTCACTAAAATGATCCAGCCAATCACTAAACAAATAAACAAGCAAATAATAATAAGCCCCAGAATGAGGGGACCAGTGCCAGAGTTACTAAAATATATTATGTAAATTGTCCATAAAAAATTACCATGTCAATAATACCAATAAAAATTAAGAAGCATGCTAAGAGACAGAAAAGTATGACCCATACTCCAGAAAGAATAAAAGCAGGCAACATAAACTTTCTGTGAGAGCAAGTAGAGGTGTGATTTAACAGAAAAATATTTCAAGGTAGCTATTAGAAATATGTTCACAGAAATAAAGAAAATCATGTTTAAAGAAGTAAAGGAAGGTGTATTGACAGTGTTGTATCAAATAGAGAATATCAAAAAAGACAGAAATTATTTTAAAAAGAATCAAATGGAAATTCTGGAGTTAAGAAATGCAGTAACCAAAATAAAAAATTTACTAGAAGGATATCAACAGTAGATTTGAACTAGCAGAAGAGAGAATTGGTAAACTTGAAGATAGATTGATGGAGATTATGTAAAATAAAAAACAAAGAGGAAAAAATGAAGGAAAAAAACAACCTAAAAGAAATGTGAGACACCATTAAGCACAACAATATACAGATAAAGACAGTACCAGGAAAGAAGAAAGGAAAGATCCATGAATGGATTTATCTAAGAAATTCAAGGTTGGTTTAGCATCTGAAAATTAATGTAATACATCAATAGAACAAAAACAAGTATCAATAATCATCTCAATCATAAAACCATATCAAAAGAATTCGAAAAAATCCATCACGATGGATTTGATAAAAAAATAAAAAATAACATTGAACAAACCAGGCATAGAAGGAGATTTCTTCAGGGCAGCCCGGGTGGCTCAGCAATTTAACACTGCCTTCAGCCCAGGGCTGGATCCTGGAGACCCGGGATCGAGTCCCACGTCAGGCTCCCTGCATGGAGCCTGCTTCTGCCTCTACTTGTGTCTGTGTCTCTGTCTGTTTGTCTCTCTCTCTGTCTCTCATGAATAAATAAATAAAATCTTTAAGAAAAAAAAGGGGGGGATTTCTTCAGCTTGATAAAGAGCATCTACAAAAAACCCACAGCTAACATAATTTATGGTAAGACTGAAAGTTTTCCCCCTAAGATGAGGAACAAGACAGAGATGTCTGTTCTCATGAGTTCTTTTAATTCAACATTGTACTGCAAGTTATAGCCAAGGGGATTAAATATGAAAAAGAAATAAAAGACATCCAAATTGAAAGGGAATGAGGAAAACCATCTCTACTTGCATGTGATTTGCCCTTATATATAGAAAATCCTAAGGTACCACTAAAAACTATTAGAACTAATAAATGAGTTTAACAAGTTTACAGGATACAAGGTCAAGACACAAAAATCAATTATATTTCTATACAATCCGAAAATGAAATCAAAACAATTTTATTCACAATAGCATCAAGAAGAATAAAATACTTAGGAATAAATTTAACAAAAGCAGTGTAAAATTTAGCTATAAAACTTATTGAAAGAAATTAAAGAAGATCTAAATAAATGGGAAAATATCCTACATTTCATGCACTGAAAGACTTAACACTGTTAAGGTAGTATTACGCCCCAAACTAACTCATAGATTCAACACAATTCATATCAGAATCCCAGCCAATTTCTTTGTATAAATTAACAACTTGATTGTAAAATTTATATGGAATTGCTAAGGACCCAGAATAGTCAAATCAATCCTGAAAAAGAAGAAAAAGCTAAAAGGACTCACATATCCCAATTTCAAAACTTACTCCCAATTTCAGTTTACTACAAAGCAACTATAATCACCACAGTGTGGTCCTGGCACAAGGCTAGACATATAGACCAATAGAATAGAATTGACAGTCCAGAAATAACCCCATACCTCTGTGGCCAACTGATTTTTAACAAGAATGCCAAGACAAGTCAATGGGGAAAGAACAGTCTTTTCAACAAATAGTGCTGAGACAATTGAACAGCCATATGCAAAAGAATGAAGTTTAACTCTTCCCACCATTCACAAAAATTCAAAATGGGTTAAAGACCTAAATGTAAGAAAAAAACTATGAAACTCTTGGGAGAAAACATATGGACAAATATTCATGATCTTGCATTTGGCAAAAGATTTTTAGATATGTCAGAAATATGAATAGCAAAAGAAAAATTGATAAATTATGCTTCATCAAAATAAAACTTTTTTGCTTCAAAGGACATCATCAAGAAAGTGAGAAAAACAACCCATATAATGGGAACATATATTTGTAAATCATATATTTGATAAGAGATTTGAATTTAGAATGTATAAAGAACACTCACAAGTCAGTAACAAAAAAGACAAATAATCCAACTAAAAAAATGAGCAAAGGTTCTAAATAGACATTTCTCAAAAAAATATATACAAATGGCCAATAACAAGTTTATGAAACGATGACTGACATCATTAGTCATCAGGGAAATACAAATCAAAACCATAAGGTACCATTTCTTACCCACTAGGTGGCTAGAATCTAAAACTCTGACAATAAGTGTTGGTGAAGATGAAAATTAGAACCCTAAACACTACTGATAGGAATATAAAACAGTACAACCACTTTGGTGAAGAATGGCAGTTCTTTAAACAATTAAACATAGGATTACCATAGGACCCAGCAATTCCATCTGTAGGTAGATATTCAAGGGAATTGAAAACATCTACACAGAAACTTGTAAAACTATTTACAACAGCATTATTTATATAGCCAAATAGTGGAAACAACACAAATGGCCATTAATGAACAGCCAGATAAAATATGATATATTCATACAATGGAATATTATTCTGCAATAAAAGAAATGAAGTACTAATATATGCTACAACAAAAAACTTTGAAAACAATATTAAGTGAAAGAAGACAGTCACAAAATGCCAGATAATATAATTCCACTCATATATAAATATCCAGAATAGGGAAATCTATAGACAGAAAGTAGATTAGTGGTTGCCTAGGGCTGAGAGCAATACAAGAGAAGATGGGAGTGGACGGTTGTATTAGTGTACTCCAGAGAAACAAAATCAATAGAATAGAATATGTGTATATATAAAGAGATTTGTTTTAAGAAATTGACTCATGCAGGGACGCCTGAGTGGCTCAGTGGTCGAGTGTCCACCTTAAGCTTGGGTTGTGATCCCAGGATCCTAGGATAGAGTCCCACATTGAGCTCCCCACAGGGAGACTGCTTCTCCCTCTGCTGTGTCTCTATCTCTCTATGTGTGTCTCTCTTGAGTGAATAAATAAAATCTTTACAAAATAAATTAAATAAATAAAATATTTTCTTAAAAAAGGAAGGAAGGAAAAAAAGAAAGAAAAAAGAAAAAAGAAAAGAAAAGAAATTGACTCATGCAATTGTGGAGGCTGTTAAGTCCAAAATCTGCGCTGTGGCTAACAGGCTGAAGATCCAGGATAAACCGATGATGTAGTTCAAATCTGAAAACCAGAAGTCCCCCCTGCTTAGAGGAAATCAAGGTTTTGTTGTATTCAGGCCTTGAAACTGATTGGATAAGGCCCACCCATGTTATAGAGGACTATCTACTTTACTCAAAGTCCATATATTTAAATATTAATCTCATCCAAAAACATCTTCATAGAAACATCCATAATTGTGTTTCACTACATTTCTGGGCCCTGTGACCCAGCCAAGTCTTCACACAAATTAACCATCACAGGATTGATATATAGAGGTATAAGGTTTCTTTTTGAAGTGAGGAAACGTTCTAAAACTGATTGTGGTGACGGTTTAATATGTCTGTGAATACACTAAAAAAAACACTGAACTTTATATACCTTAATAGGTTAGTTATATGTGAATTATCCCTACATAAAGCTATTTTTTTTCAAAAGACAGACTAACACAATAATCTTTATATCCTTGGAAAATGCAAACAAGTTATTTTATCCACAATTTTTTGAAAAGCACTTTTCATCCATAGACTACTACAAAAACACAAATCACTCTCTGGAGGTGATCAATCAATTAAGCAATAGATATTTACCAAGCACAGTGCTGAACACATAGACAACCCTCAGAAGTAAACCCTGACAGACTGATTCACTGCTTCCAAAAGGAATCAGGTGATTTTCCTAGTACTCTGTGGAAGGAAATATATTCTATTCATTTTTCCAGGGAATCAGAAAAAGTAACATACTATGCTGCTATTGGAAACACTATGCAAAGTCCTCTGAGGGTCACAGAAATATAATCCCTGACCTATGTAAGCTTATAGTCTACTTGGCAAGACATACTACTAAACAAGAAATAAAAACTATAACTAAAACTAATGTTTAATCTTAAAGCAACTATAGCTAAGAGATTCTGTGGCCCAGAAAAAAATCAGAGAAATCAT
This sequence comes from Vulpes lagopus, assembly GCF_018345385.1. Lineage (NCBI taxonomy): Eukaryota > Metazoa > Chordata > Mammalia > Carnivora > Canidae > Vulpes > Vulpes lagopus. Next base: position 60,591,397 of record NC_054832.1, read on the forward strand.
ACTTAACAATTATTTAATAAAGTCTTGCCATTCATATAAATGCACTGTGATAGGCATGATGGCTTGAAGGTTACTTGGTGGAGTTGGAGTGCTGGCCACAGGGGCCCTCAGGGCCAGTGGTCCTAATGCAGTCCCTGTGGTACACCCTATGGCATCTGGAGGTGGTATTCCTACTGATGACGAGTAGGTGAATGGGCTGGAGAGAAAGGTCACAATGGCTGCACAGAAGGGACTAGACCCATGTAATATGCTAGGCCCGAAGGCAGTTTCAGGCACCAAGGAAGTCCCTAATTTAGTCCCATCTATCACCAAAAGCAATAGTGGGCAGCTTCTGTGAAGAGGAGACAGTGCCATCACCTGGTCGTGGCTGCACAAAAGTGAGACCTAGCAATGCCCTAGCTGCGGAACCCATTACAAACTGATGCCCTGCCAGTTGGCCAACTGAACCTTTGCACTAACTTACTCAAACTGTGCTTTAAAGTTTCTTCTTTCCAGTAAAGACCACTGGCTCCTTCTCCCATTAAAAAAAAAAAATACATGTACATATATACACACTACATGCACATATTCATTCATATTTCCAAATGCCAGAAAGTGGTTTGCAAATTAAGCCTTAATCCCAATCTCATTAATAACTAGTTTGGTATTTAGCAGTTTCTATAGACTATATTATCTACATATCAGGAACAGTACACGCAAGAAAAAAATAACGAAAAACTAAGATGTTATATGCAAAAAGGTTAAACTTCTTTGTGATATAATACCAGGTTTTTTATGTAAGTATTCCTATTTTATACATGCGGAAGCAATTTTACAAAGGTATAATGACATCAAAACCAAGTTCAAAATACTGCATACTGGTAGAAGAACGTCAAAAACAGATAATTTCAGCAACGGTCACAATCTATAAAACACTAACATATATGGTATTTCACTGATTTTTCACAATAGCCCAGGAAGACAGTTGTCATTGCATAATTCTCATTCTACATATACAGAAACAGACCTAGACTAAATGATTCATCGTGGTCACACAGGTAATAAGTGTCACGGCAGGGAATCAAACTCAGGTCTTTGGGCTTTCAAATCAAAATTTCTGCAACACAATGAAAACAATTGCTGGTAAAGCCAAGAAATAGGCCTACTCAGAAAGAGATCTATGACTCTACAGCTATTACCTATCAGAATTAATTTTTTAAAAGTAGTAACAGCCACAGTAAAGGCAATTTTCAAATTCTGTGCTAGGTCAGGCAAACAGAATATAACAACTCTGCAAACTACATCTTTTGATTTTTCTCTAATCCTGGTCTACCATCAAAGCAAAATAATCTAGGAGAAAAAAAATTACAAACTCCCTACACCATGTGGATCTTTATGTTCTACAAATTGATGTTTAGTATAAACTTAATCTACTAAGTTCATATTCTTAAAAAGTACTTAGGTCTCACTTTCATAAAATAAAAGGTGTGTCTTAAAACAATAAATAACACTTAAGAATAGAATTCTCTCCGTAACAAACTAAACCTATTATCAAAATGTAGTCACTTTGGGAAACCACAAATGGTTCCTGTTAACCTCAAAGACTACTAGGTATATGTGCAAATGTCCACTGAGAAAAGTTTAACTTTTAATTCATTGTGATCAAGAAATGGGTTTCATCCACATTATACATCTGGTATAATGGTGGTTTCATCCACCATTATACATCTCTGACTCCCGCAATCACAAGGACAAGCTTTGATTTATATTACGATTGAGAATGAGCCTCAAGATATTGTACAGGAAATTAATGTTTGGCTTTGGTATTCTCATGGCTTGTACAAATACTGTAGTTGATAAACCAGTAGCCCATCCAATTTGTCCGTGGTTCCATTGCCCTCTAGTGGCTACTTTGAAACTATTTATTAACAGCATTACTTGCCTTTGAAAGTCAGCAAGGGATCTCAAAGCCTATAGCCTGACTAAACACCATCAGCAACATCTGGAAACTTCTTAGTCATAAAAATTTCAAGCCCCACCTAAGATCTAGTAAAAAAGAAACTCTGTGGATGGTGTCTAGCAATCCATTTTAATGTATCCTCCAGGTGATTCTAGATGCACAGGAACATTGAGAACCACTAGTTTAAGGGAAGCATTTTATTCATATTTGAAGTAAATGTGAATGCAGAAAGGTATGTATGTGATGGTTAATTTTACATGTTAACTTGACTGGACTAAGGAATGTCCAGATAGCTATTAAAACATTATTTCTTGGTGTGTCTGTGAGGACGTTTCTTGAAGAGATTAACATTTGAATTGGTGAATGAGTAAGGCAAATGCCCTCCCTAACATGGGTATCATCCAATCTACTGGGCCTAAATAGAATAAAATGGCAGAGAGGGCAAATTTGCTCTTTCTCTACTTAAGCTAAGACATCCATCTTTTCCTGCCCTCAGACATTGGCACCTCTGGCTTTATACTTTCAGATTCAGATGAGTAATTACACCATTAGCCCCAAAATTCTCAACCTTCAGACTTGGACTGAATTACACCACTGCCTTTCATGGTTATCCAGTTTGCAGAAAGCAGATCATGGGCCTTTTCAACCCTCATAACCAACCATGTGAGCCAATTCTTGTAATAAATCTCCTCTTACAGTTATCCTATTCTATTGTTCTGCTGGTTTTTTCCTCTGAAGAACCTTAACACAGTATATGTGAGTGTTCTAAGTATTGTTCATAATTTTATGTATCTATATCTTCTTGGAGTCTAAGTAGAGAGATAAAATGATAGAGATATTATCTATTGGTTCTTTCTCTGAAGAACCTTAATATGTGAATGTTCTTTTATGAGTATTACTCATAATTATTCCTATGCTTTTTCTGAACTTCAAAAGGCCTTTTATTTTCTTAAAGATTTTATTTATGACAGAGAGAGAAAGAGAGGCAGAGAGGCAGAGACACAGGCAGAGGGAGAAGCAGGCTCCCTGCTGGGACTCGATCCCGGGGCTCCAGGATCACGCCCTGAGCCCAAGGCAGGCACTAAACCACTGAGCCACTCAGGGATCTCCCTCAAAAGGCCTTTTATATGCACAGGACACTCTAGAAAAAACTTATATTTACTTGGGAATATTTTAAAGTGCTATAAAGCCATGACTCAATGATACAGAAAACCACAGGATAAAATGAATAAAAGTAAATTCATTAGATATTAAAAGTTCATTCTAAGAGCTTGCTATCTAAATTCATTAGATATCACAAGTTCATTCTAAGAGCCTGCTGATCAGGATCTTTTTGTTTCTTGTCTATAAAATCAGTGGTAGGGCAGCCCGGGTGGCTCAGCAGTTTAGCACTGCCTTCGGCCCAGGGCCTGATCCTGAAGACCCAGGATCGAGTCCCACATCAGGTTCCCTGCATGGAGTCTGCTTCTCCCTCTGCCTGTGTCTTGTCTCTCTCTCTCTCTCCCTCTCTGTGTCTCTCATAAATAAATGAAATCTTTAAAAAAAATAAAAAATAAAATCAGTGGTAAAACGTTTGTTCACCAAACTGAGTATTCAATCCAAGTTTGTGTGGAGAATTCAATATTCAAGCTTTTAAATGGATGTATATTATTTTCTATCCATTTTTCCATTAAATTGCTACTTCCCACTACATGTATTATTAACTGAATTATCCAAACTATCAGCAACAGAACCTTAGTCACATCCTGAGTTAAGGCCAAAAACTATTTAAGCCAGATTTTTTAAAAATTATGTTTTGGGTATTTCATAGTAATTTTTAAATCGTGTATAACTTTGTGTCAGCTCTAGGCTGCTGATGGTCACTTAATCTGTCCATCAGATAAAGACAGAATAGTTCTACAGAAAGTAAACTAGACTTGAGGCCAGAAAATATGAAATATGATCTTTTGGCAAGTAACTTGTCAAAGTCCTGGTTTCCCAGCTAAAGAGTAGTATAAAAAAAAGTATCTGTATTACCAGGATTTTGTGAGGGTCAAGTAAGTAAGAATAATGGAAGATTAAATGTTAATTTAAAGGAATTTACATATCATGTTTAAGCAATTACCCAGAAAGAATGGCATGTATTACAGAGTACTGAATTGCTATTGATTAATAAAAAGATAGGTACATCTCCTAGCACACAAAGCCTTTACAAATAACCACTATAAACTCTGGACAAATGAAAGCACTCGAGAGAGAAAACAGGCAGATATTGAAGATGTCCCTCAATATTTGTGAGAAAGAATGGTACTAAGTGAGGATAGACTCCAGTCAACATACTGAGTACAAAAACACAGAAAACTAACAGTTTTAGTGGGTAAGGCCTAGAAGATAAAGCATGGAGTGACCACAGCAGCTGAAAAGTAAGGGTGAAAATCTTAGAAAAGAGAGCCAATAGAGTAGTCTTTCTTCCATATATATTAAATCTTCTTAGTTCTCTGAATGGCCCTGAACTATATATATATATATATATATACACACACACACATATATATATATATATATATATATACATATATATATATATGAGGCAGAATCCAAGCAGCACACTGAAGGCTAAGCAAATAGACTTTTTTACAGTTCAAAGCACAAGTTAACTGTCTGCTAAAAGAAAAATTTCTATATATTCTTCTCAAAAACAAACAGGATCAAGAGAAGTCTAAAATATACCATTCATAGAATCCAGGAAACAACAGAAAATCAGTACACATATGAAGAAATAGGAAAATGTGACCTGCACTCAAGAGATAAGGCAATCAGTAAAGACCAAATCTGAGATGACTCAGACAGTGAAATTAACACACAAGGATTTTAAAGCATCTATTATAGTTATGGTCAAGGATATATTGGAAAATATACTCAAAATGAATAAAAAGGCTACAAGATCTTAACAGAAAAATAGAAACCATAAAAAAAAAACAAATGTAAATTCTGGAACATTAAGAATAAAATCTCTGAAATTTTTTAAAGTCATTAGATAAGCTTAACAGTAGACCGAAGATAAAGGAAAATGTAAATGAACATGAAGACAAATCCACTAAGAACAGAAAAAACTAAATTGGAAAAAAAATATGAACAGGCCCCTCAGAGATCTATAGGATAACATCAGTACATCTAACATATATGTTAATGGGAGTCCAAGAAGAGAGGTAAAATGATAGTAAGAATATGTGAATGAAGAAAAATGGCTGGAAACTCTCTAAATACAACGATGAGAGACTAACATTTACAGGTTCAAGAAGTCCAGAGATTCTCAATTAGGAAAAAAAAAAAAAAAAAAAAAACAGAAACAAAGAAAAACTACACCCATAAACAAAGAAGGCAAACTACTGCAAACAAAACACTAAAGGTAAAATCTAAAAACAACCAAAAAAACAAATTATGCACAGGGTATGATGATTTCAATGATCACTAACATCTCATCAGAAACAATGGAGGCCAGGGACATGTATGTGGCTCAGCAGTTGAGCATCTGCCTTTGGCTGAGGTCATGGTCCCAGTGTCCTGGGATTGAGTTGCATATCGGGCTCCCTGCATGGAGCTTGCTTCTCCCTCAGCCGTCTCTGCTTCTCTCTCTCTCATGAATAAATAAATAAAATCTTTTAAAAAAAAATCGAGGCCAGAAATTAGTGGAATGATCTTTAAAATGCATAAAGGGGGGAGAAAACAGTCAACCCAGAACTCTATATTCAGCAAAAATATCTTACAAGAATGAAGGAAAAATAAAGACATGTTCAGACAAAAGAAAAAAACACATTAACAAACCAAAACTATACAAAATGCTAAACATTCTCTATGCTGAAGGGAAATGATAACACATAAACATTTAAATCTTCAAAAAAGAATGAAGAGCACTTTCATTTCATGACTTAGTTTTTATCCTTTGAGACTCAAAGATTCTGATTAAAGTGCTAAGTGAGCCTAACTTTTTTTCTCATCTTCACTCTCTCAAACATATACACATACATAGAGACAAGAAATATGCAATAAGTGGGGTTCATACATATGAGGGTCTGATGCCCAAAGTAAACTATAGATTCCCTAGTTCCTGCAAGGTTTTTCCACACTGCCTAACTTTCTCAAAGTGTAGCACAGGAGGGACCCAGGAGGGATCTTATTAAGTTTATATACTCTATAACCACTTTTGTTATTCAATACTTTTTTTTTAAAGATTTTAGTTCTTTATTCATGAGAGACACAAAGAGAGAGGCAGAGACACAGGCAGAAGGAGAAGCAAGCTCCGTGCAGGAAGCCCAACATGGGACTCAATCCCAGGACCCTGGGATCATGCCCTGAGCCAAAGGCACACACTCAACCACTGAGCCACCCAGGCATCCCTCAATATTTTATTTACTATAAAATGAAAATCACAAACATAAAACATTCTGAAAGACAGCTTGTCAGTTTCGATAACCTTTTCAAGAAACAGAACTCTATTATACACTTGTTTTGTACCCACAACAGTACCTAGCAGATTGCTGTGCACAGTTAGTGCTTAACATTTAGTTTTCAAATAGCTTTGATAGTTGCAATGTGTTGTATCCAGTAAGTTTACCCCTCATCCTGAAAGCTATATAGCAGTTTTACATGAAGTTATGACTAAATGTGGAATTGGAGATTTTTTCTCCTAGTATTAGAGAAGGACTCATTGTTTGAGGACTCATTCATTAAGAGCCAATCAAAGAAAAGAAAGGGTAAGAAACTGAAAAAAGAAAGGAGAATTTGATGGAAGAAGCTTCATTATTTCCAGGAGATCAACCCAATCCATTTGTCCTCCCTATTTACTCCTAGACCCAAAATTTACTGCTTAGTATAAGGAATAATGCAGAAAACTATTCATATATGATTTGGCTACTTAAAGTCCTTTCCCTATTTTTTAAATCAGGTTATTTTAGTTTTGTTATTTTTGAGCTATAGTTCTTTCTACATTCTGGATAATAATCTCTTATCAGATACAGACACTTCCCCAAAGAAGATATACAAATGGCTAACACCATTAGCATCATCAGTGATGCTTACCATCACTAGTAGAGAAATGCAAAGCAAAATTATAATGAAATATCACCTCACACCCATTAGCATAGCCACTATCAAAAATACAAAAAAAAATTTAAAATACAAAAATTGCAAGTGTTGGTGAAGATGTGGAGAAACTGGAACCCTTGTGTACTATTAGTGGAATTGTAAAATGGTGCAGCCACAGTCAAAAACAGTATGGAATTTCCTCAAAAGATTAACAGAGGGCAGCCCGGGTGGCTCAGTGGTTTAGTGCCACCTTCAGCCCAGGGCGTGATCCTGGAGACCCTGGATCGAGAGTCCCACTTCAGGCTCCCTGCATGGAGCCTGCTTCTCCCTCTGCCTGTGTCTCTGCCTCTCTCTCTCTTTCTCTCTCTCTCTCTCTAATAAATAAATAAAATCTTTTTTAAAAAAGATTAATAGAGTTTACTATATGATCCAGTAATCCTACTTTTGAGTATACAACCAAAAGAGATGAAAACAAGACCTCAGAGAAATAATTGTAAACTCTTGTTCACAGTGGCATTATTCACAATAGCCAAGAGGCAGAGGTTTATCCAGTGATGGGTAAACAGAAAAAAGTGGCATATACCTACAAAGGAGTATTGCTCAGCCTTTAAAAAAGAAGGAAACACTACCACATGTCACAAATGGATAAACCTAAAGGTAATATACGAAGTGAAATGAGCCAGTCATGAAAAGACAAATTCCCCTTATTTGAGGTATGTAAAGTAGTCAAATTTATAGAAACCCAAAACAGAAGTGTGGTTCCCAGAGGCTGGAGAGAGAGAAATGGGAAGTTGTTAAATGGGAAAAGAGTCTCAGTGTTGCAGGATGAAAAAGCTATAGAGACGCATAACAAGGTGAATGCTAGCTAATGCTATCAAACCGTACACTTAAAAATGGTAAACTTGAAAAAAAAATGGTAAACTTGATGTTTTGCTTTCTTCCTCTTTCCTTCTTTTTCCTTTTCCTCTACCAATCTTCCCCCAACTCAAAATATATGCACTGAAACAATAAAATAGAGGAAAGAAAAATGGGTGTTCTGCTCTTCTCCCTTTACAGTTCTCTACAACAAGCATTAGTTTTAGTTCAGAAACAACGAGGGAAAAATTGAAGGGAAGCTTGATGCCAGGCTTCTAATTTTGGAGAATCAGAACATTTCTTCCGGTTCAAGCTCAGGCTGACAAACCTACCAGGCTATAGGGAAATATATTCAAGTACCCAAGATCTTTAAAACCAATTTAGAAATTAATTTCAATAATAAAATATTACTATGCTCTCTCGCATTCACAGTTAATGAAAACTGATCTGAAATTAAAGGCAAAAATAAGAAACACATCCACATAACATTTTCTTTAATAACCAATGAAACAAAAAATAAAACATCTCACAAATGATAGCTATTCCATTAGAAAATACTTCATTCTGCAATCTCTTTGAGTTATTTTTCCATCAATTTCATCAGGTTTTGTTTCTTCGTTTCTGTTTGGGTGGAAAGTCCCATAATAAACAATAAGAAAAATAATTCCAAGGACAAGAGTAAGAGCTATAGTGATACTGATGGACATAAAATAGTCTGAATTAAAAATAGAGACTGGAGAAACCCAGAACACAACCAATATCCCCACTGTGGCCAGTACCCTTACAATATAGTAACAAAACATTGGACATTTGGTATTCTGTCCCTTAATATTAAAAAATGTAAAGGTAAGAATGAATCCAACGACAACCCTGTATAAGAATTCCATACTTATAGAAGCGCAAAACTGAGTTTGCTTTTTAAATGCCCACAATATCCCTAAAAACCAAAGAAATAACAACAGAAATAATGCAATCTTAACATCTAAGAATAGAAGAAATACAATACTCAGCTTCCAAGATAATAATGTAAACAACTTATAAAAGAGGTATGTGAATTTGGGACAGAATCCATTAAGGAGATTTTTATCAGGCAAGGATTTTCTTAAAGCTACTTGATAAGCAACAGTCGACCAAGAAATAGCACAGCAAGAGACCAAGATGGCTGCATCTATAAAACAAAAAATAAAAAATAGATATATTATTATAGGAAACCGCAATGTTAAATTACTATATGTCATACATGCTTTAACTGTATATATATAAATGCCCACAAACATATCAGGCACTTTATATACTCATCTAATCCTTTGAAATAGATATTAATATTCCCATATTACATATAAAAGAATTAATGCTTAGAAAATATACAAATGACTTAAATCACATGGCTAGCAAGTTGCAGAGAGGTGAGATTTGAAGCTAAATCTGCCTGATTCCAAAGTCGGTGTAATTAGATGCTATATCAGACTGCTTTATAAGATTTTAAATAAATTTGCTACATAAATTTTATTGACCAACTGTTATAATGGAATCTGCACACTCTAAAAGTTCTCTAAAAGACTATAGCTACAGTCCTAGTTTCTTCAGGATTTTTGGCTTTGACCTTGAACATATACTTAAATCACCAAGAGATACCATAATGGGGGGTGGCAGTAGGAAGGGAGGGAAGGAAAGAGGGAGGTTAAACAGAAAACTTAATGTAAGTATAAGATATCAACAAGCTCAATTTCCCATTTAAGATGATGAATCAAATGAACAAATATATTCTAAAACTTATAAATTTCTATAGGCTTGATTTTTTTTGAATATTTTCTTTATTTGAGAGAGAGGAAGTACACACATTAGTGAAAGAGAGACCAGGGGCAGAGGGAGAAGGAAAAGCAGACCCCCTGCCGAGCAGGGAAACCCAGGCTCCATCCCAAAGGCAGCCCCTTAACCTACTGAGCCACCCAGGCATGCCAGTCTTGACATCTTTAATCTTCACCCGATTTTTCCCCAACAAATAACATAAGTTCATTACAACTTTGAAAAGGCATGCCATTAGCCCCATCAAAGCTGAGAAGTTTTAACTTTTATAAAACTGAAAGTAAAGACATTAGAGAATTAGAAAGAATTTAAAGCAGAATACAAAATGCTATTCCTTCCCATTTAGCTTCACGGGAGATCTATATATTATGATGAAAAGGCAGACTTAAAATACATTGATGTGTTGAAGAAGATTATGATTTTAAATGCCTTTGTCTACTTTACTGGTAATAGCATATTCCTTCTGAACCACACTGGACTTTTTTCCTTCTTCTTTGATTCAAACATTTTAATGAATGCATTGCTGTCCTCTAATTGTCCTATGATACGTTTTTTCTAATTAGTTTTAACATCTACCAAACTACTGCATACACACAATTGAACACAAAACAAATTAAGAAATATATATAATTTAAGATTTTATTTATTTATGAGAGACAGAGAGAGAGAGAGACAGAGAGAGACGGAGAGAGACGGAGGGAGAGAGAGAGGGGCAGACACAGGCAGAGGGAGAAGCAGGCTCCATGCAGGAAGCCTGGATGTGGGACTCGATCCTGGGACTGCGGGATCACGCACTCAGCCAAAGGCAGTCAACCACTGAGCCACCGAGGTGTCCCAAATATATATAATTTAAAAGCAGTAAGGTCTACCCCTCCTCTCAGTCATAACCCTCAGAAGAAATCACTATCAACTCTACTAGCTGTTCTTCTGACATTTTATTTGTAAATAAAAAAATACACCTGTTCTATTTCTTACTTTATCTGCTTTAGACAGAGCTTATTGATTTTCTATTTGGAAAGAGGAAAATTTAGCATATACACACATAAATATACACCTTCTTTGCATTTTCCTCTCCTTCCATCTGCCCAACAGAGTAACATCACAATTTTTGATAAAAGTTAGTATTGGGTGTTTATCTTATTATAATTACATAAATATAGCTTTTTTTTTCCTGCCCAGCCAAGTATTACACTAATATACTTCCTTTCTTTTAAAACTGTTCACTGTTCCTTTGCTTGCTTAGTTTTTCATAACTCTATCAATATTTCTTGGGAAAATCTTCAAATTAATTAGTAAAACATCCCTATATACACATCTATTAGTTCTTTTTTCTTTTTTCTTTTTTTTTTTTTTTTAAATAGGACCCTAACTAGTCTAAGGTAGCTGTTCTCAAGGTTTGCTTCCTGCTTTCCTAGAATGTCCCTTCACGTCTCTTTGGTGTTGACTTCCTGTTTCCTGTTTTCATGTGTTTCTTGCTTTATTCTCATGTTTTGACCAAGCATTCTCCAGATATTCCTGAGAGAAGTTGTACCTAAGCAAAAACATTTGAGATCATGTCTGTTTCAAAATGTTTTTATTGGGGATCCCTGGGTGGCGCAGCGGTTTGGCGCCTGCCTTTGGCCCAGGGCGCGATCCTGGAGACCCGGGATCGAATCCCACATCGGGCTCCCGGTGCATGGAGCCTGCTTCTCACTCCGCCTGTGTCTCTGCCTCTCTCTCTCTCTCTCTGTGGCTATCATAAATTAAAAAAAAAAAAAAATGTTTTTATTTACCCTCACACTGGATATACAGTTTTGTTAGAAATAGAACTGAACGTTTCAAAACATGGGATGCCTGAGTGGCTCAGCCAGTTAAACATCTGACTTGATTTTGGCTCAGGTCATGATCTAGGTACTAGAATCAAGCCTCTGTGCTCAGTGTGGAATCTGCTTGTTTTTCTCCCTCTGCTCCTCCCCCATATGCTCACTCTCTCAAATAAATAAAATTCTTTTAAAAATGGTAAAAATGTTTTCAGGGCACCTGGGTGGCTTGTTTAGTTGAGTGTCTGCCCTCCACTCAGGTCAGGGATCCTGGGATTGAGCCCTGTCTCTACTCCTACTTACTCTATTTTCCTTTGGTATATTGAAGTGGCTGTAGTCCTTCTGGAGATCTAGCTAAACAGAAACTGAGTTGAGAATACACTTAGTTTAGTTGAAGGAATATGTTCCTAAGATCGGTTTGAATAGTTAAGATTAATAAGTAACAAAGTTAGGATTCTCAGTTTGCCTGATATTAACACTTCATTATATTACCATCAACAGGCCTATGATTACTTAACATTAAGGGACAATGATCTAGCCTTATCCAGTTGACATTAGTTTGACACTATTTCCCATTTCTTACTAATCTACCTGCTCTAACATATTTGTCTGATCACTTAGCTAGCCTAAAATTACACTCTATCCAAAATGAATTCCTTGTCTTTAACAAACCACATCTTTACATATTTTGCTCAGTCTGTAACGACCTCAAAGTATGCATATAGATGATTTCTTTGAGTTGACATTACTGACACCAGTGAAGAAAACCCAACACTCCCAATATTTACTAATGAAACATCAAAAATAAACTAGTACTGTCAATTCAAATAGTCTCTAAAAATAGTTACTTCATCCCAAAAAAAAGTGATATACTCTGATCTTATAGCACATTACTAAAGAAACTGCCAGTGTTTTTCCCAAATTTAATAACAATCCAAAAAATAAACATGATATTAATAACTTGTGAAGTTGAAAGGAACTTTTCTAAGTTAAAATGATAAAAAAACAAATTTCAAGCAACTATGCTAAAAAAACAGATTGAGGGGCACCTGGGTGGCTCCGTCAAATTAAGTATCTGACTTTGGCTCAGGTCATGATCTCAGGGTCCTGTGATTGGGCTCCACATTCAGCAGAGTCTGCTTGTCCCTCTCCTTCTGCTTCTCGCCTAACCCATGCTTTCTCTCTCAAATATTTTTTAATAAATAAATAATAAAAATTAAAAACAGATTGAATTTTTCTATTCTCTCCACAAAATTATATAATAAAATTATTATCGAAAGTCAATTAAAGACTAAAGTCATATGCAGCCAAAAAATTGAGGTATTAAAATAATAAAAGTATATTACTTTTCTTCCTCTTGTGAAATTTGTGGTATTTGTCAGCTTTATATCTGTAATTGACTGTGATTTATTTTATTTAAATTTTTACTTTCATACCTTTTATGAACTGAACTGTGTGTCCCCAAAATTCATATGATGAAGCTCTAACCCCCAATGTGACTGTTTTAAAATAGTGTCTTAAGGAGGTAATTAAGGTCAAATGAGGTCATAAGGGCAGAGCCCATGTCTGATAGGACTGGTATCCTTATAAAAACAGTAAGAGGCAAGAGATCTTTCTCCATACACAGAAGAAAGGCCATGTGAGGACACAGCAAGAAGGTGGCCATCTGCAACCCAAAGAGAGACCAACTCTGCTGGCACCTTGATCTTAGACTTCCAGTCTACAGAAATGTAAGAAAATCTATTTCTGACTGTTAAGCTGTATAATTCTATTACAGTAGCCTATACATACAATATCTAATTTGTTTTTATATTATATTATTTTTCTTAAATGGGCCTGAGTGTTTTAGTCTTATACTTCAAAAAATCCAGATCCACCTTTACCTTTTTTTCTAGACTGTATAAGGAATTTAAAAACACTTTAACTCCACTATCTTCTGCCTAACATGTTATTGCTCTTATACTTTCCTTCTTTTTCTTAACCACATAGCATTACTTTTATTTTACACAATCTTCATTTAGATTTACTCACATATTTACTATTTTCTCTTTATTCCTTCTTGCATCTCGGAACACCTCTATTCTGTATGAAGTACAATCTTTGGAATTTCCTTTAGTAGTGATATGCTAAGGCACAGATTTCTATTTAGTTGCTTGTGAGATGAAAGTCTTCCTGAATCTATAGGTAGGTGACTCTCATCATTTCTGAAATTTTTTTCAGCCATTAATTTTTTAAATATTACCTCTGTTCCATTTGTTCTCTCCTCTCCTTTACAGACTCTGCTCAGATGTATATTAGACCTTCTCATCCCACCCTCCATGTCTCTTAATATCTCTTTTATATTTCCCATCTCTTTGTTCCTATAAACTATAATCTGGATAATTTCTTCTGATCTAGCATTGAATCACTAATTGTCTATATAGTTATGTCTTATATAAGTTTTTAATTCCAATTCTTGAATTTTTTCATTCTCATAAATTCTACTTTTCTTTTTCAAATACACAATTCATTTTTTATAGCTTCCTATTCCACATTTTCAAGTTTATCACTTACCTCTCTCAACACAATAAGAAACATATCTTATATTTTGCAACTGCTAATTTCCATTATCTAAGGCTTAAGCTAAAGGCTTAAATTTTTTTCTATTTCTGTTGATTCTTACTCATGATGCTTTATATATTTTGATGATATAAATTACTGTAAACCATGTTTCTTGGAAAACTATTTGTGAAGATTATTTGAGGCCTAAGAGAAAGTGAATTCCGCTAGGGAGAATTTATATTTGTGCCAGACAGCTAGGATCACTATCACATATAGTTAAAGTGGCCACTCTATATTCATAGCTTGGCTTTTATTAGTTTTGGGGGGTTTTGTTTTGTTTCGTTTTGGACTAGCCAAAGATGAGAATTTTGATTGCAAAACTGTTATATTGTTATGTTTCCCTGCTCTACTTAGCAGCAAGGCAATATTCCTTGCTGTCTATTCAAAGTAGATAATGAGGTACAGTAACTTCACACTTTTCCCTGAGGAGGGTACCTTTTGGCATACAGTTTTACAGATCAAAATTTTCTACTAGATGTCCCTCCTTTATGAGGACTCTGAGTTTTGTCTTCAGTCCTCCACACACTGGAAGCTATCAAAATTTAACCTGCTATTAATTGGTTTGGTTAAAAAAAACCCTCCTGGTATAAATGTCTTCAGAGTCTTAACCCTGCTGTGTTACCATTTTCATATATTTTGGCCTACTGTATCAGACTGGTTTATGGTTTTATGAAGACTTTTGAAAATATCCAATTATTTTACATATTTTCAGAGGGTTAATTCAAGTAATTTAGCCTTTCAGTGGTAGAGTTTATTTGAATAATCTTAAGTTTTCTAGCTGCTTCACACCTTCTAAGCATTTGTTGATATTCTGATCTATTCCACTCTCCATTCTCTTTGTCCTTGTGGGTTTATACTGCTTTTTACTCCTTTTCTCTCCTTTTTAGTATAATTTCAGGAAAGTGCAAAGATAAAAGAATATGTCCAGTCTTCTAAAGTACTTCTATATATAATCTGATTTTTTTACATTTTGATTATTCTTCCTGATTGTCAAAACAGTGAGTACTGTAGAAAATCTAAAGTCAGAAAAGTGTAAAGATGAAATAAAATCATTCATAATCCTACTGCCCAGAAGCAGCCACAGTTGACATTTTTGCATGTTTTGTTCCAGACATTCTTTAATTTCTCTGTATCTTTAAAAGAATGATAGAAAATTTCATAACCTTTTTAACTAAATTTTATTTTAGAATTACTTTCCTGTATCATTAAAAGTTATCTATAGGGATGTCTGGGTGGCTCAGTCCAGTAAGGGTCTGCCTTCAGCTCAGGTCATGATCCCAGAGTCCTAATATCAAGCCCCACATTGGGCTCCCTGCTTCTCCCTCTTCCTCTGCTGCTCCCCCTGCTTGTGCTCACTCTCTCTGTCAAATAAATAAATAAAATATTTTTTTAAAAAGTTATCGATAAATACTATTTCTAGTGGCTATATAATTTTTATATTAATAGTCTACAACTAGATTTATCATTTTTTGCTATTTTTAACTAACACCTCAACTTCTTACTTCAAGAAGAAACTGAAGGATGAGAACAGAACCATAAAATAACAATAGCTGTTACTGGATCCCATTGCTGGTCTGAATGCTGTATAGTACTTGGAGTCATTCAAAGATTTACCATAATATAGGCTGTAAGCTCTAAATGTTGAACTTCTAGCTTCAGGAATGTATGATATAGAACTTTTAAGTCCAAACCCACAAATTCTTCGCAACAAGGAAAAAAAGGTCTCGTAAGTAGGTCCTCTTTGGTGTCTTACAAAGTAAAGGTAAAAATACTAGAAGGGCCTCAGTCTAGAGGTTTATAGGAAATTGGAAACAAGAAGACTGTTTGAGGGAATGAACTGATCTCACAGGTGACTCTAGCATAGAGGGAACTCTAGGGAAGATGATAATCTGCTCCCCTGAGATGAATTCAAGTCTACAGAGAACCAGAGTCATTAATAAAAACTGGGACTATTATTTAGCAAATAGTTTTTTTTAACATCTCAAATTAAATACCTAAAAACTTTTTTTAATAGAAATACTAATTGTCCTTTAAAAATGAACATTTTACCCTAATGAGGAAATCTATAGAAGAGCAATATATTGGCCAACCTAAAAAATTTCCATTATTTTGTGGCATTTGCATTTTGACCTAATGATTCCAATTCTGGGAATTTACCCTATGGATATATTTCACAAATGCAAAATGATTCCTGCATAAGATTACTCATTGCAGCATTTTTTTACAATAGTAAAATACTAGAAACAACCTAAATTAACAAATATGGGACTTGTTAAATAAATCATGCTATATCCATAATTTGCAATACTATGCAGATAATAAAAATGAATGAGGAAGCTCATTCTGTACTGATATGGATAGATCTCCGAGACATACCATTAAGTGCAAAAACAAAGATAGTTTTTATGTTACCATTTCTATAAAAAAGAGGAAAAAATATAGGCTTTTAAAGTTTTTTCTGGAAGAATCCTTAAAAATTTGACAATAATAGTTTTCTTTCTGGACAAAGGAGGAATAGGAAGAAGAGGGAGACAAAATGCCTTCATATACTTTTTGATATTTCCACAATGTACTTCTCCAAAAAAAGAATTCTAAAAAGAAAAAGTATAAGAAATATTCTAAAATATGCCAGAGTTAGGCAGTTGATGGGTGCCTGGGTGGCTCAGTCAGTTAAGCATCCAACTCTTGATTTTAGCTCAGGTCATGATCAGGGTTGTGAGATCAAGTCCCCCATTGGGCTCTGCACTGGGCGTGGAATGTGCTTAACGATTCTCTTTCTCCCTCTCCCTGTGCCCATCCTCTCCACACACACAAAAAAATTTTAAACCAAAACGATCTCAGTGCATCCATTTAACAAAGGGTGTTAGGAAAGACTTACACTGACTGAAATTTGCTTGACCAAGTTCCAGAAAGGTGTAGAGCTGCAAAACCAGTTGTGGGCAGCCTTCCAGGTAGGTCTCAAATAGCCTGAGCATACTCAAATCAGTCATTCTGTCTATAACTTCTTTATGTGAATCAATTTGTTCTTCCGTGAAGTTATCAGTTTTGCTGCTATTTTTGAAAGCGACATTATAACCATTTTTCAAGGCAAACCAATACCTGTAAACACAAACATTTATCTTCAGTAAAATATTCTTTGTAACATGTACGTTAATATATATAATAATTTTGGGAAACGTAATGTGTTTAAGTACAGAATTTTCTGAGGTGTCTGGGTGGCTCAGTCAGTTAAGCATCTGCCTTTGGCTCAGGTAATGATCCCAGGATCCTGGGACTGAGCCCTGCATCAGGCACCCTGTTCAGCAGGGAGTCTGCTTCTTCCTCTGCCTCTGACCCTCCCCCCTGCTCGTGTTCTCACTCACTCGCGCGTGTTCTTTTTTATTCATTCTCAAATGAATTTTTAAAAAGCATAAAAAATAACTTTATAAACTTTAATTGGATGTTTAATAGCGAGTGTATGCTAGCACTGTTAAGTATATATGATCTCAATTCCTCTTCACATAATTATGTGAGAAGAGTATGTATTGTTCCAATTTCATAGATGAGAAAACTAAGGATAAGAATGATAGAGGATTCACTAAAAGTAAAAGGCAGACCTAGACTCCAAACCTAGATTTTACAATTCCTAGTTTTAATCACTACTTTCTGAGAAACAAACTGCAATTTTAAATTCATGCAATTTATCTTAACTACAAGACAGATACATGTTCTTACAATGTCAAAGTTGAAGATGAGACTGAATCTAGCAAACAATTGCTCAGTATCTACAAGGTGCTAGGCTCTTTGATTATCCATCCTAGAAAGTATGTAATTTCTCAAAGGCTTTTAAAACATCCTTGCTCAGGCTCTTCTTATTTTAAAGAATTTTAAAATGAATATAAGTTACTGTCATACAAGTAAAACTAATAATAAACCATACTGAGACACTTATTTAGAAGAAATTTGGGGCAAGCAACAAGGCAACCAGGATCCTGGCCCAAAGATTATCAAAACTCTATATTCCCCAGTTTTCTCACATATAAAATAAGGGCAGTGATATATATCTTGTTTCAATCTGCCCCATCTGTCAATGTTTCCCATTTCAGTAAATGGTACTAACATTTACCATATTGCTCAGACCAAAAACATGGAAATAATTTCCAACTCCTTTTTTTTCTTCATACCCTAAAAATTTCCTCAGCAGGTTCTCTTGGTTCCTGGTTCTATCTTCAAATAGATCCAAATCTAAAAACATCACACATCATAACTTCCACTGCCTCAATCCTAGTTTAAGCAGCCAACATCTCTGGTCTAGATTACTTCAATAGCCTCCTAACTGGTCTCTCCCATTTCTAATTCTGTTCCCTATGCATCCTATTCTGTGCATAGCATCCAGACTGAACCTGTTCAACGTAATTCAGATGTCACTCTCCTCAAAATGTTCTACTGATTTCCATCAAACTTAGCATAAAACCCAAAGTCCTTAACATATTTTACAAGGCTCTTCATAATCTGCCTCACATACACACTACCCCTACTACCTTTTCATCTGCTCATTTTTCTCACACTTCCAGAATACCAGAATATTCTTCTTGATGTTTCTCCCAACTTAAAAGGCCTTTGTCATTGCTACCCCCTCTTCCTGGAACTCTTATGAGTCTGATGTGGGAGATGCTGATCTAGGAAGTTCTACACCTGCGTAGCACCATCTCCCGTGAACACCCACCCATGAGAAGTCACGCCTGATCTCTACTTCTATAGAGATCACGAAGAGACTAAAAAAAAGAGTAGGTTGCTGCTAAAAAGGGGGTGACCAAGGAAGAATTTCAGGGGGAATAGACTGCTCCAGCTGCTGAGTTTATTACTACTCAACCTGAAGTAGTAGACTGGACTCTTGTGAAGGCATGTAGCTGCCCTCTGTGCCTACTCAGCCATTAGCTGCTGAAGACTGGAGCACTTAGCCTGCCACTGAAGACTGATCTTCAGCTCCCACTGCTCAGGCCATTGAATGGGTAGGAACAACCACTGAGTGGTCTTAAGTTGCTCTTCCACAAACTTTTTCTTTTTTAAGATTTCATTTATTTATTTGAGAGAAGGGAAAGAGAGGAGGAAAGAGAGAGCGAGCACGAGCAGGGGGAAGGGGGGCAGGGAGCTTGATGCAGGACTTGATCCCAGGACCCTAGGATCATGACCTGAGATGAAGGCAGACATTTAACCGATTGAACCACCCAGGCACCCTCTTCCACAAACTCTTAAACAAAATGGAAATAAGCTGACAGAAATTTAAGAGTTTCTTTAAAAATGAAAATTTAAGGGGTGTCTGGGTGGCTCAGTTGGTTGAGCATCTAACTCTTGATTTCAGCTTGGATCATAATCTCAGGGTCCTGGGATCAAGCCTCTGGACTCCGACTCAGCACAGTATCTGCTTGTCCCTCTTCCTCCCTCTGTGCGCACGCTCTCTCGCTCTCTCTCTCTCTCTCTCCTTCCCTCTAATCTTTAAAAAAAAATAGAAAATTTAAAAAGAAACAAAATTTACAAACTTACTCCTTAATTCAAGTCTCTACTCAAATGCCACTTGACATATTACTTACATCTTTACCTCCTGACAAAAATGAAATCTACATGAAAGCAGGGACTTTGTTTTGTGCATTGCTATATCCTAATCAACTAGAACAGCTGGTACATAGTAGGTTCTCAGAAAATATTTACTGAATGATAAATAAATGAAAGCTTATGTTTTTTTCCATAAAGATAAAAAGAGAGTACATAGGAAAGAGCTTTGAAAAGTTGGAAGTAAATCACAAATATAAGATATTCCTATTGTAAACAAGATGTAGGCATATATGGGTATACAAAGATTCATTATGTGGCAAATAGCAGTATATATTTCAGGAAGTGAGTGGGGGGATGGGGTAATTTGGATGATGTGATGAGCATTGGGTGTTACATGCAACTGATGAATCACTAAGTTCTACCCCTGAAACTAATAATACAGTAAATGTTAACTACATTGAATTTAAATTTAAAAACATTTTAAGTAGTATATTTTTATCACAGTTTTAAGTAACATCGTCCATTATATTCAGTGTGGGCTAGACGCCAAGGCAAAAAGTCTACAAAAATGACAAAGGTGTGATCTCCACCTTCAATGATCTTATGACTTATTAGGAAGGTCAAGCCTGTAAACTAGTAGCTGCAATATAAGGCAAAAGAAATAACTACTCAATAGGAGTGTAATTACTGTGTTGTAAAAGTACAGAAGAAAAAAATAATTATCACTCCTAGGATTTATAGGTGAGATTTACAGGGAAAGTTGCGTTTCAGTCTTTTCTATTTGGCAAAACAGGAAGTTCCCATACATATATTATATAATACTATTACGTAACAGATGTGGTTCCTGTTCTTAAAGTAGATTATAAATCGATAGGATAGATACTATCCTATTAAATAGGATTGAAAACTTGAAATTTTCACAAACATTAACAGGTGCATACCCACAGGATAAAGTGGGAGAGGTAGGAAAGCACAGTGGCTAAGAGTACAGATTCTAATAAAGCCAGAATGCCTGAGTTCAAAGCCCAGCTCCATTCACTTCCTCAGTTAATCATCTCTGTTCCTGAGTTTCCCCATCTGAAAAATGGAAGCATTCATCATACCAACCTCACTGAATTGTGATGAGGATTAAAAAGTTAATACATGTAAAATGCTTAGGGCAGCCCAGGTGGCTCAGCGGTATAGTGCCGCCTTCAGTCCAGGGTGTGATCCTGGAGACCCGGGATGGAGTCCCACGTCAGGCTCCCTGCATGGAGCCTGCTTCTCCTTCTGCCTGTGTCTCTGCCTCTCTCTCTCTCTCTCTCTCTCTGTCTCAATCTCTCTCTCTGTCTCTATGAATAAATTTTTAAAATCTTAAAAAAAAATATGCTTAGACCAGCACCCGGCACATTAATTAATGTGACTGTTAAACAAGAACAACAACAAAAGAAGAGCTGCTGGGGATCCCTGGGTGGCTCAGCAGTTTAGCGCCTGCCTTTGGCCCAGGGCATGATCCTGAAGACCCGGGATCAAGTCCCACATCAGGCTCCCTGCATGGAGCCTGCTTCTCCCTCTATCTCTGCCTCTGTGTGTGTGTGTGTGTCTCTCTCTCATGAATAAATAAAATCGTAATAAATAAATAAATAAAACCGAGCTGTTTATAGATATGCACATTAACATTTCCAGTGACTTCTGGGGAGCAATTTTCCCAATTCTGTAGCAATTAATGGAAAATCTACACAAAGTCATGCTTATCTAAGGATGATTTCATTGAAAAGGGGAGTATGAGTACAATTTTTTAGTCAGTAAGATATTGTTTCAGTATCTATGGGACAAATGATGAAGAAGCCAAAGGGGGGGGGGGAGGGAACTTTTTTGACATATTTTCTCACAAAATATTTTTTATTTGAGATAAAAAGGCACCAGCTTCCACTATTGGTGGATTACTTTATATCAGGCTAATTCTCCTACTGATGACAGTGAAAAATTCTAGACAAAATATAAAAGAAAGCAAAACACAGAAGAGAAACCAAAAGTAGGAAGAAACGAAAGGGCATTCAATTTCCATTTCCTGGAAGAAAGGGCATCATACTGTATGAGATACACATTTATCTGGCTTTTCCTCTTGAAGACATTCCATAGCCCAAAGGTCACAAAACAGATACAGCTCAAGCAGAAAATCAAAATATTACTAGCCCAAAGAATCAAAGGACTGAGTTTGAATCTGCCACAACAGTCAGAAATTAAGGGGAAAGAATCCCAGAAAAGAAGCCACAGAGTAAAGAACCCCAAAATCTAAATATACTCTCCTCAGATCCATGGTTGACTCTACTATGTCTGGGTGGGATGAGACAATAAGGAACTGAGGAAAAATGGCCAAAAAGAACCTGAGCAAAGATTTCAGCAGCTAACACAAGTAGGAGTCTAGACTTTGACAAGTTAGAGGGGCTTGGTAGATACTTCAAGCAACCCAAAAGTTTTGGAGTTTGTTGGTCTGTTTTTTTTTTTTTTTTTTTTTTACTCTTTAGAAGACCGTATTTCAGGTCTAAGAGATTTTTCCTTAAACTAAGGACAAAATCAAAATACACCTTCCCTAACAAAACCTAAACCAAGCCTCTGTAACACAAGGTAATCTGTCAATAATGTAATATCTGCTTTCTCCCTCAGTGGAAGATATAAGAAACCAGTCTCTACAAAGTGTCAATCACAATATCCACTACACAATAAAAAATAATTTGACATGCAAATAAACAGGGAAATGTGACTTATACAGAGGAAAACAGTTAACAGAGAATATCAGTTAATAGAAACATACCCACAGATGGATAGAGGACATCTTAGATGACTAAGATGTTGAAATCAGCAAACTAAAGCACAGAATGAAAAAATTGAGGAAAAATTTCATAGAATCTCGATCACACAGGTATACACAAGTCCCAAAAGAAAAAGAGAGAGATGATGGGGCAGAAAAAAAACTTACTTGACAAAATACCAGCAAAAAATATTTCTAAATTTGATCAAAAACAACATACAGATACAAGACGTTCGAAGAACCCAAAAAGTAAAAACAAAAACAAAACCATACATAGGCCCATCATACTCAAATTGCTGAAAATCAAGAATAAAAAGAAAATCTCAAAAACAGAGGAAAAAAGACACATTCCATCCTGGGAAACAATTAAGAATGTTAACTGACTTCTCATCAGAAACAAAACCAGAATACAACTTTATCAGTAGTCACACAAAATGTAAATAGATTATTAAACACTTCAACTGAATGATACTGTCAAACTGTTTTTAAAAAATCAAGATTCACCTTTGGTGATTTGCAAGAGACACTCTTTAAACTGTTTTTGATAAGATAATAGAAAAGAAGGGTCATATCGGGATCCCTGGATGGCTCAGAGGTTTAGTGTCTGCCTAAACCAGGCGTGGCGTGATCCCAGGGCATGATCCTGCAGTCTGGGGATCGAGTCCCACATTGGGCTCCCTGCATGGAGCCTGCTTCTCTCTGCCTATGTCTCTACCTCTCTCTCTCTTTGTGTCTCTCATGAATAAGTAAATAAAATCTTTAAACACACACACACACACACACACAAACACAAAAAAGAAGGGTCATATCATGATGATAAGAATCAATTCTTCATGAAAACATCTCTATGTACCTAATAATGAAGCTTTAAGATACCTAAAGCAAAAACTGTCAAAAATAAAAAAGGCAAATCCATAAACTTAGTTGAGGATTTTAACACTCGTCTCTCAGTAATTGAAAGAAAAAGGTGGCCAAAAAATATATTTATCAGTAAGGATATAGAAGATTTTAATAACATTATCAACTTATTTGTCCTAATTTACATGTATAGAGCACTCCATTCAACAATGGCAAATTATAAATTCTTTTCCAATGCACACGGCATGTTCACCAAGTGAAGACTATATGCTGGGCTTTAGAACAACCTCAATAGATTTAGGAAGGCTGTAATCATACAAAGTATGTTCCCTGACCAAAACAAAATTAAATGAGAGATCATCAACAATAAGATATCTAGGAAAATCCCCCAAATACTTAGAGTTTGCAATAAAAGGTCCAGACCCTAAAGTTTCATAAATATTGCAACCTAGGAAATTTGAACATTACTAAAGGACCTCTCTCTAAAGAGTTTCAGATAGAAAATAAATAAGAAAAAGAGTTCAACTGTTTAATGCCCATTTAAGAAACTCTAAGAAGAAGGAAGAAGGGATCAGTTGGAGGAGACTCACCTCCCATTTTACTGTTCTATATAATTTGAACTTTTTTAATAATGTATTTAAAAGGAGGAAAAATAACATCCATATTTTAAATAATTCAAATGTCTTTCATATATCCATCAAAAGGAAAGTCTCCTTTGGTAAAAAAGGCTTTATCACAAGCCATACATAAAATGGAAATGCAAAAGTGTCATCTAATTTATATTCTGGAAAATGAAATGTTCTTCTCTACAGACCCCTGAGCAGTAACAGCATACTTAGTAACAACAGGCCCTTATATCTAATAAATAATTCATGTTGATACTACTTGTCTTTCATCTACCAACACAAACTCAATTTAGCTATCCTATAGGGAAATGAATCCATAATTTAGTATATCTCAAGTTTTTCTATATTTGGTTTTGCACAATCCCTAAGATAATTTGGCCCATTTTTACTCTTAAGTTTTGCTTATTTCTTGCTATTTCAGTATTCTGACACTTCCTACACTAAAATACAAAATAAAGAAAGACAAAAAGAGGGAAGCATCTCTGTTTATCTAGCTAGCATTTTTTATTTTATTTATTTATTCATAGAGACAGAGAGAGAGAGAAAGGCAGAGACATAGGCAGAGGGAGAAGCAGGCTCCATGCAGGGAGCCCGACATGGTACTCAATCCTGGGTCTCCAGGATCACGCCCTGGACTGAAGGTGGCGCTAAACCACTGAGCCACCCGGGCTGCCCTAGGTGCCCATTTTTCACTAATAGCCATCCTAATTCAATTTTTCCTTTTTCCTTTTGTTTAATTATTTGAACAGGCAAAATATTCACATAACACAAAAATCAAAAAGTTCTTTACTGAAAAAACTTCATCCCACTCCTATGACCCAAATCCCCAGTTTTCACCCTCCTCTACGACAGGAATTCACTGTTACTAGTTTCATGTATATCCTTCTAGGGCTTGTGCATATGCAAGCAAATGCAAGTATATAAGCCTTTCACCACCTTCTTTTACACAGATTGTAGTATATCATACCTGATGTCTGCACCTTTCTTTTCACTTAAAAATACATCTTAGACAGTCTCTTCAACAAATGATGTGGGGAAAACTGAAGAGCAACATGCAAAAGAACAAACTTTCTCACACCATATGCAAAAATAAATTTTAAATGGATTAAAGACATAAACATGAGACAGGAATCCAACAAATTTCTAGAGGAAAACACAGGCAGTAAACTCTGACATCAGCCAAAGCAACTTCTTTCTAGATAGGTCTCCAGAGGCAAGGGAAACAAAAACAAACTACTGGATAGGTCTCCAGAGGCAAGGGAAACAAAAACAAACTACTAGCAAATCAAAACAAAAAGCTTCAGAAAAAAAAAAAAAAAAAAAAAGCTTCTGCACAATGAAGGAAACAAAACAAAAAGGTAGCCTATGGAATGGGAGAAGATATTTGCAAATAACATATCCAATAAAGGGTTAGTACCAAAAATATATAAAGAACTTCTCAAACTCAACACCCCAAAAACAAATAATCCAGTTAAAAAATGGGCAGAAGACACGAATAGACATTTTCACAAAGAAGACATCCAGATGCCTAAGAGACACATGAAAGATGCTCTACATCCCTTAAAATCAGGGAAATCAAAGCTACAATAAGATATCACCTCACACCAGTCAGAATGGCTAAAATTAATATGACAGGAATCAGGTGTTGGTGAGGATTTGGAGAAAGGGAAACCCTCTCTTTCGCTGTTGGTAGGAATGCAAACAGGTGCAGGCACTCTGGAAAACAGTATGGAAGTTCCTCAAAAAGCTAAAAATGGAACTACCCTACAACCCAGCAATTCCACTACTAAGTATTTACCCAAAGGTTATAAAAATACTGATTCGAAGGGACACATGGACCCTGTTTATAGCAGCATTATCGACAATAGCCAAATTATGAAAAGAACCCAAATGTCCATCAACTGATGAACGGATAAAGAAGATGTGGTGTCTGTGTGTGTATATATATATTACTATATAATATATACAAAAATTCATATATATATGAACATTACTCAGTCATAAGAAAAGAATGAAATCTTGCCATTTGCAACAACATGGATAGAGCTAGAGAGTATTATGCTAAATGATGTAAGTCAGAGGAAGACGAATACCATATGATTTCACTCATATGTGGAATTTAATAAATAAAACACATGAACATAGGGAGGGGGGAAAAGGCAAACTAAGAAGTAGACTTTTTTAAGATTTTTTTTATTTGAGACAGAGAGAGAACAAGCAAGAGGAAAGACAGAGAAACAGACTCCCCGCAGAGAGCCTGACATGGGGCACGATCCCAGGACCCTGAGATCATGACCTAAGCTGAAGGCAGCCACTTAACCAACAAGCCACCCAAGCACCCCATATTAGATTCTTAAGTATAGAAAACAAACTGATGGTTACTGAAAGGGAGGTGGGCAAGAAAGATGGGTTAAACTAATGATGAGTATTAAGGAAAGCATTGGTGATGAGCACCAGGAGTTGTATGTGAGTGATGAATCACTAAATTCTACACCTGAAACTAATATTATACTGTATGTTAACTGGCTTAAATTTAAATAAAAACTCGGATAGAAAAGAAAATACATCTTGGAGATCTATTTCAGTACATAAAGTATTTAAAATTCCTTATAATAGCTATGCAGTAGCCCATTGCCTTAGATATACCCTAAACTCTACCAGCAGACATTTAAACTGTTTCCATTTTTTCACTTTTACAAAAAAATGCTATGACTGAAAAATTGTATGCATATGTCATTTTACATGTATGCAAGTGTGGTAAATTCCCAAAGAGGAACCTCTGGCCTGAAGGTATATGCATTTTAAATATAATCAAACTGCACTCCATAGAGATTGTACCAATCCATATTCCCATCAACAAAGTATGAGAGTAGCTGATTTCCCATGCCTTCCCAGAGCGTATATTATCACTTGGATTTTTGCCAATCTGATAAATGACAACATATCAGTGAATTTTTAATCAGCATTTTCTAAAATTATGAAGGTTTACCTTCTTTCACACAATTTAAGAGCCACGTGCATTTCAATTTTTATGCACTATCTTACTCTTTTCCCATTTTTCTATTGAAAATTCCCATTTTTTATTCTATTTCTAATACATGTTTCTTTTACTTTTGACTTCAGAGGCTCTTTAAATATTAGAAGACTATAGGGATGCCTGGGTGGCTCAGTGGTTGAGCATCTGCCTCTGGCTCAGGTCGTGATCCGGGGTCCTGGAATCGAGTGCCGCATCAGGCTCCCCGGAGGGAGCCTGCCTTTCCCTCTGCCTGTGTCTCTGCCTCTCTCTCTGTGCCTCTCATGAATAAATAAAATCTGTAAAAAAAAAAAAAAAAATTAGAAGACTAGCCCTTTGTTATAAGTTGCAAATGTTTTTCCATTAATATTGCTTTGTTTTTGTTTTTGTTTACTTGGGGAATTTCTGCTTTTGTTTACTGACGTGCATTTTTATACATGCATTTATTGACAAACCTATAATTTTTATAGTTTGTGGGTTTTGAATTATGGTTAGAAAGTCTTTTCTGATTCCAAGGTTATAAAGGAATCCTCTCATGTTTTCTTATACTACTTTTTTTTTGTTTTTTTACATTAAATATTTAATTCAATTGGAATTTATCCTGATGTCTAATATCTTACCTAGAAGTATAATCCATAACATGCAATCTTAAATCATCCCCAACTCTAAAGTTAATCAAAACTTTATTGTTCTTATGTTGTATATACTTGGTATTACATATTTTTTTAAGATTTTTATTTATTTATTCATAGAGACAGAGAGAGAGAGAGAGAGAGAGAGAGGCAGAGACACAGGCAGAGGGAGAAGCAGGCATCATACAGAGAGCCTGACGGGGGACTCGATCCAGGGTCTCCAGGATCATGCCCTGGGCTGCAGGCAGCACTAAACCGCTGCGCCACTGGGGCTGCCCACTTGGTATTACATATTGTTTTACAATATCACTTCTATCATACATTGTTTTACAACATTACTTCTATTCTGGTGCTTTCTACAATCTGTGGTCTTTATATGGCATATAGACAAAAAATTCTTTTATCATTGTAGTTTGGACTTAGAGGGGATGGGTAGGGCTACTCTGGAAACAAAACTCTTCCAATTTATCTTTTCAGATATCCTGTCTAGGGGGAATTAGAACACATATTTTGTCACATTAAAGACTGGGAGGCTGAAGACATAAAGCACAACATTTTTAAGTTTTCTCAATACCCAACTCTGTTTCTATCATGCTACTTTAAAAAAAAAAAAAGACTATTTATTCATGAGAGGCACACAGAGAGAGGGGGTGGGCAGAGACACAGGTAGAGGGAGAAGCAGGCTCCATGCAGAGAGCCTAACATGGGACTCCATCTCAGTTCTCCAGGATCACACCCTGGGCTGAAGGCAGCACTAAACCGCTGAGCCACCCGGGCTGCCCTCTATCAAGCTACTTCTAAAGATTTCACCTTCATCACAGAATAGGCTAAACCGTTTTCAAGATTATGTGCCACGCCAGAGTATGGGCTAATAAGCCTGACTTCCATATGAAGGTCCAATTAAAATTTACATTGGCTTCCCCCGCCCCCAAATTGCTACCCAGTTGTTCCAAGCAAAAAATCAGTAAGAATGTAGAATCTCTATATGACACTATCAATTATGTTTACTAAATTTATAGAATACTATAACCAACAACCACAGAGCACATATATTTCAATTACACATAAAATTATAAAAATGGAGCATATGCTGGACAATAAAACAAACCAAAATATATTACAAAAGACTGAAATGTTAAAAGTACATTAACTGATCATAAAAGAAATAATTAGAAATCAATATTAAAATATCTACAAAATGGGATGACTGGGTGGCTCAGCAGTTAAGCGTCTGCCTTTGGCTCAGCATGTGATCCTGGAGTCCTGGGATCAAGTCCCACATCTGGCTCCCTGCTTCTCCCTCTGCCTATGTCTGTCTGTCTGTCTGTCTCTCTCTCTCTCTCTCTCTCTGTGCCTCTAAGGAATGAATAAGTACGATCTTTTTAAAAATTAAAAAAATCTACAAAAGACCTGAATACCTGAAAAATTTTTTAAATACAGCCTAATATTTGGGTATAAAATTAAATCACAAGGAAAGCAAAGCAAAAAACAAAAACAAAAGAAAAGAAAAAATTTTTTGAAATGATTAATAATAAAAACACAACATACCAAAATGTCTGGAATATAGCTAATTCAAGCGTTTGGAAAATTTTTATAGATTAAATGCTTTTATTAGAAAATGAAGGATTAATAGTAATAATACAGGTTTCCACAGAAATGAACTAAAAAAAAGAAAACCAAAGCCCTAATTATATAGAAAGAAGAAAATTATAAAGATAAAAGCAAATTCAATGAAAAAATAAAGGACAAGGAATAGAAAAAAAATTAACAAACACAGAATTTGGTTCTTTGAAAAGACACAAGAAATTGATAAACCTCAAACAAGACTGCTTAAGAGTGGGTAGGAGAAAGAGGGTTAGCGAACACAGAATATATAGATAGCAAGCAAGCATATAAAAAGATGTTCACATTAATGTCATTAGGGAAATGTAAATTAAAATGAGATACCACTACACACCTGTACAAGTGATCAAAATCCAGAATACTAACATCAAATGCTGACAAGGATGTGGAGCAATAGAAACTTTCAATCACTGCTGGTGGGAGTATAAAATGATATAGCCACTTTGGGAGACAGTTGGGCATTTTCTTGTCAAATTAACCATACTCTGACATGATCCAGCAATCATGCTCCTTGGTATTTGAAAAAGAGAAAAATCATAAAAGCAGCCAGAGTGGGGGGAAAAAAAGATAAAATACTTTTAAAAGAACAGCAGTAAGACTGATATCTAATTTTTGAAGAGCAATACTGGAAACCAAGAGAATATAATATACAGAGACAAAATAACTACTCATCAGAATTCTATAGCCACCAAAATATCTCTCAAGAAAATGGTGGTTAAAATAGCCCAAATTCAAAATCTAGCTGTAACAAAACAATATACTATCCACTTAATATTTGTCTTTATTTTTCTCTTTACGTATTATATATATATGTGTGTGTGTGTGTGTGTATATATATATATATATACACATATATATATATTGCTTTAAACAGAACTAAATGTCTTAAGAATAATGAAAAGGTCAAATGAAATTAGACACATGGAAAATCATAGAATTTCTCAGGACCTATTTAGATTCCTAGCTTCTTTAACTATAAAATAAAGTTTTGAACAAGATGATTCCTAAGGTTGTTTTAGTTTTGCATGATTCTGTACCTAATTAACCACATGGCTACTGCATTATCACAGTAAAGATTTCATTTCATTTAATCAGTGGTTTAAGTAACAAAAAATTAAGTGCTCTACCAGAGTTGCAAGTGATAA
Organism: Vulpes lagopus; assembly: GCF_018345385.1. Classification (NCBI taxonomy): domain Eukaryota; kingdom Metazoa; phylum Chordata; class Mammalia; order Carnivora; family Canidae; genus Vulpes; species Vulpes lagopus. Next base: position 60,621,681 of record NC_054832.1, read on the forward strand.
ACTATATTTACATAATCAGGCTTGGAATATAAAAGATAAAGGATTCGTAAAACAGAAAAGAATCATTTCCCCCCCCATTAAAAGTGAGTACATATCAGAAAAAGCAACTTAATTGGAAGGGGCACCTGCACCCCAATGTTGATAGCAGCAATGTCCACAGTAGCCAAACTATGGAAAGAGCTCAGAGGTCTATCAACAGATGAATGGATAAAGATGTGTTTTATTTATATATATATACATATATATATATAATATGTGTGTTATGTATACATTAGGTATATATACATATATATTTACATACACACACACACTAGGATGTGGGGGAGGCCAGGAGACTCTACCCTGAGCCCGAGCACTATGCAGACCTTGATCCCACGACCTCGAGATCATGACCTAAGCTGAAATCAAGAGTTGGATGCTTAACCAACTGAGTCACCCAGGTGCCCCAAGGTAAATTAAAACATTCTATCAATGAACCTGAAGGGCAGCCCCTGTGGCTCAATGGTTTAGCACCTCCCTTCGGCCCAGGGCGTGATCCTGGGGTCCCGGGGTCGAGTCCCACGTCGGGCTCCCTGCTTGGAGCCTGCTTCTCCCTCTGCCTGTGTCTCTGCCTCACACTCTCTCTCTCTCTCTCTCTGTGTTCTCTCATGAATAAATAAGTAAAATCTTTAAAAAAAAAAAAGAACCTGGAAAATTCTAACAGTACAGCAATGACTCATATAAACACTGATAGTGAGAGCAAGTAACCTTTGTGCTACATGCAAAGAGGGGAACTTTGTACATTTTCCCTCACAAACACAGAAAGGTACTTTCTGTTTGGATAAAAGAATAATAGTGTTAATGATCAAAAGTATGTGCTTACCTTGTAAAAACTCCTCCTTGCAAGCAATGAAGTAGAAGAAAACAACACTGACTTTCTTGGCCTGCTTTCTTTAAATCAGCCTTGAACCAAGAATAACTAAAACACTGCACCACAAGTGTTCCAAAAAGCATAAAGCTTACTGTTAAAATACCAAAAACATTTTGTCCTTCATAGAAAAACCTCACAGATACCCAGATGTCCACAATTAAATCAGTTATATAGATTACAATGCCAAGAACTGACAACATAAAATTCAGTTTAGTGTATTTCATTATGAATCACTATAGCTCTTAGTTATCAACTTTCTTCTCTCATACAAAAAACAAAAACAAAGAAAAAGAGTATTAGTGCATCCGTAGTATTGCACTGAATTTTAATTTCTACTCCCTAAATTTACTCAGAAGAAAGAATAAATATTATGAAATTGGAACACTAAAACCAAAGTGACTGATTTTAATTTTCTGTTCTAAATCTCCTATCCAGGTCCAATCTTACAAGCTTTATTCAATCTTCTGTTTTTCAATGATCTTTACTGCAGATGACAACACCTAAAATGAAACATATATATAAGAGATTCTAAAAATCTTGAGTGTAATATTAAAAACCATAGGCCATGACTTTATCAAACTTATACTTTTTCTAAAAATAATACCACTAAATATAGTTTTTATAATAGCTTTGGGAAAGTAAAGCCTCAGAAACATACTTATTAGTTGAAAATTTCGAGACGCACTTACCTTTTAAAAACCATAATCTACTAAGATATTTATCACAGGTCCATCCGCAATGGCAAAAAGGTAGAAACAATCTGTGTCAACATAAGGAATTGGTAAATAATAGTAGATTCACAAAATATTACAAAACTACCAAAAAAATATTTAACAAAGGTATAATACCTATGAAAATTCTTAATATAGTTTTTTAATCTTAATTCCAGCTAGGTAATATACAATGTAATATTAGTTTCCAGTGTACAATATAGTGATTCAACACTCCCATAAACAGCCAGTACTCATCACCAGTGCACTCTTTAATCCCCTTTACCTATTTCCACCCACCCACCTCCCCTCTCCTAACCATCAGCGTGTTCTCTGTAATTAACTTTTTTTAAAAAAGATTTAATTTATTTATTCATTCATAAGAGACAGAGAGAGAGAGAAGCAGAGACGTAACAGGTTCCATGCAGGGAGCCCGATGCAGGACCCGATCCCGGGACCCCAGGATCATGCCCTGAGCCAAAGGCAGACGCTCAACTGCTGAGCCACCCAGACGTCCCTGTAATTAACTTAATACGCTTTTGAGTCCTCATCTAAGAATCGAGCTTAGGAAAATAGTCACAAATGTGCACAAAGATACATACTCTTTGAAAAACCTTCTTTATAACAGTAAAAAGTTGAAAAATACCTAAATGACAAATGAGACGTAGTTCAATAAATCATGGTACACTATAGAAATACACCACACAACCTTTAAAAAGAATGAAGCAGCTTTGTATAAACTGATTTCAGAAGATCTCCAAGTGAAAAAAACCAAGTGCCAAAGGGTAACTATAGCATTTATGAGTTTTTAATTATATACGGAAAGAGAGAAAGAAATTGGGAATAGAAAGCAAATGCAACTTCAATACTGTAGTTAATTATTCTTTTATATTGTTGAATTTTTTACAAAAAAAAAAAAACATGTACCCATATATGAGTTATATAACCTCTTTTTTTTTTTTTTTTTGTTATATAACCTCTTAAAATAAAAACAATAATGCTACTTTTAAAGAACTTCAATGACTGGACAAAATGTTAATATTTACTTAACACAATGTGCCAAGCATTAAACTAAATCTTATACATAAAATACCTCCATTTAGATCTTACATCAAATTTAGGAAATAGGTATTACTATTATGACCCCAATTTTATAAATGTGGGCTGAATATAATCTACAGATTCATCTGACTTAGCAGCTGCTCCTGTAAGCTCTACTGCCAATAAAGGAAAAATAAGAGCCACTCTTCTACAAATTACGCTCCTAAACAAGGGAGGATATCCTTACACTGCAGCTAAAATCAATAAAGCTAAAGATTTACTACAAGGTTGAACTAAAAAATGAAGTAAATGTGCAATGAGTTTTACATTCTTTTTTTTTTATTTTTTTTTTATTTTTATTTACTTATGATAGTCACAGAGAGAGAAAGAGGCAGAGACACAGGCAGAGGGAGAAGCAGGCTCCATGCACCGGGAGCCCGATGTGGGATTCGATCCCAGGTCTCCAGGATCGCGCCCTGGGCCAAAGGCGAGCGCCAAACCGCTGCGCCACCCAGGGATCCCCGAGTTTTACATTCTTATTAGTTTATGTTTAGGAGCGCCAGTTATTTATAATAAAACATCTCAAAGCTAAAAAAAAGTTTGATTCAACAATGTTTTCTTTAACTTTCCTAATTGCTAATATTTCATATAAAAATCCAGATTTTTAACTAGTATCAAAAAACTGAAAGATTTACTAGACTAACATTCCCTCATGAGCAGTAGATGCCTCCTAAATGGGGCATGCTCTCTTAAGTTCACCACAGTAGCCAGCTACCCTACTTCAGTCATTTCAGCAGCTGGGTCTCAATGCTAATATACTAGCTATGTGTCCTCAAACATGTTCTTTTACATCCCTATGCCTTTTTTTCTTTCACCTAAAATATGGAAATAATAATGGCATATACTTCATAGGGTTGTCTGAAGGGTAAAAAAGATAATACATATAAACCTCTAAAAAGTTATGTTCTGCAAGCCATAAAGCATATTGAGCCTCAAGCAAAGTCTTTCAAACTCTACCAAAATCTGCCTTCAGTGGCAGCTATCACAGAGGTGGCAGAGGTGACCTGGCAAACAGAGTCAATAAATGTTAATTACCATTATTACCTTCCCTGCCTGCCCGATCCTATGAACATCTGATTTTGCAATCTTTGACTTCACTTTAAAAAATGTTAAGGGGGATCCCTGGGTGGCTCAACGGTTTAGCGCCTGCCTTTGGCCCAGGGTGTGATCCTGGAGTCCCGGGATCGAATCCCACGTCGGGCTCCTGGC